>NC_089256.1:93388273-93729195 GCF_963930625.1 Muntiacus reevesi
TCCCCAGCCAGGGGCTGAACCTGTACCCCTGCGTTTGGAGTGCAGTCTTTACCACTGGGCCTCCAGGAGAGCCTCGCTGTTGCTGTTTTTGAGATGAACAGTTTTATATTCATGAAGAGGTAGTTATTACCAATTATGTCATAAGAGGGCGGGTAGGAGGCAGTGAGTAGTAACAGAGGTATTATTAATAGCTTTTCAGGGGAAGGATGTGGCATATGGATTCATGATTTCTATCAAGGTATTTTTTAGATAAAGGTAAGTGAGTGAGAGTTGAAAGAATAAAGATAAGGAAAGTGAAATGATGAAGACATTTGGGGACCCTGAGCAAACATAGTTATAGCACCAAAGAAAAACCACATATTGATTTTGAAACCGTGCCAACATGTTGAAATGATAGTAGAGGAATTCAAAGAGTTTATTGTTAGATCATTGGCCTGTCTTCCTTGTAAGTTTTTGAGAACACCTGCAATGTAGAACATCAGACAATAGAACGTGTGTAGTTCTTTAAAAACAAATCTGAAATATAAATAAAGAGACTTCCCTGGTGGTCCAGCGGTTAAGATGCCATGCTTCTAACGCAGGGGAGGGCGGGGTTCGGTCCCTGGTTGGGGAACTAAGTGGCCATACCGCTCAGTGTGGCCAAAAATGAAAATAAAAAATAAATAAAATAAAAATAGATCTGTAATATAGTTGAGATTGGTACAAGATGACTGTCTTCTACCGAATTGAGTGTTTTAGTTGAATTTCTTCCTCTCCTTAGATTTTCTTATTTTGTTTCCTGTCTATCACTTTTAGCAAAAGATTGCCAGGGAAAGGAGTTACGCGTGGTTACCTCGGTTAACACATCAAGAGAGCTGGGCGTCTGGTCGCCGGTCTGCACACAGCCCTGGCCGCGGTGGTGCAGCGCCCGCTCTCTCTGTGGGGCCTTTTACTTCTTCCAGCGCCTTTGCTACCAGCGTCAGTCGCTCCTGTTCGGGCCCTGTGGTTTTCTGCCTCCTTCCAATAACATTACTTGACTTAAAAAAAAAAATCACAGAAATACAGTCTCACAAAGACCTCTGTGATCAGTGTTACCGTCTGGAAGAGTAGACAGGGAAGAAGCAATTTTAAGAAGCTTGAAAAGTTTAAAAACAACGATTGTTTCTTTATAAGGGAGGTCTCGAAGTTGTTGGGTGCATGGTTTTTGCTCTTTAAAATGCCATATTTAGTATACCTCCAAACAGTTCAAGTGAGGCGAAAGCTGGGGTAGAGAAGCCGGTCACTCTGTGACATTTTCAGGACTGTAAGTCAGAATGGCAGCAAGTGTGTTTTTCAGGATCTCTGGTTCACTCAGCAAACTTCAACCCAGTGCAGAACTGTTCCTACCAAGAGTGACATGAATTCTTTTACGATGCTCCGCATTTCTGTGTTCTCTTCACTTGCGTCACTTTGAGCAAACAGTTGTCGGCATTCTTTGTAGTCAAAGACCTTGAGATTCTTCTATAAAACGTGTTGTGTGTGGTCTCCGCAGCCTGGAGGTATGGTTCATTCCTGGAGGCAAGTCAGGCAGACCTAGTGGTGACTTTTTGCAAAAACAGCTGTCAGTGGAATTGGACAGATTGGATTGAGCTGGATCTTGAGGTGTAGATGTATGGTATCTAGATAAAAACAATCTAGACATCTGTTTCAGCTTCTATAGAAACACGTTTTGAGTAGATGTTACTCTGTGATTTTTCCTTTTCGATTTATTTATACATTTACTGGCTGCTCCGGGTCTGCGTCTCTGTGGGCTTCCTCT
Source organism: Muntiacus reevesi (assembly GCF_963930625.1). Lineage (NCBI taxonomy): Eukaryota > Metazoa > Chordata > Mammalia > Artiodactyla > Cervidae > Muntiacus > Muntiacus reevesi. The sequence continues at coordinate 93,390,051 of NC_089256.1, forward strand.
AGTTGAGAGGAGCAGAGGCTGCGGCGTGCAGACCGCTCCCCACAGGGGCCTCTTGTTCAGAGCGTGGGCTCTAGGTCAGGTGGGCTCAGGGCTGGCACATGGGCTTAGCTGCTCGGAGGCATGTGGGAGCTTCCCGGACCAGGGATCGAACTGTGTCCCCTGCATTGAAAGTTGGCCTCCTAACCACTGGGCCACCAGGGAAATCCCACCCTGTGATGTTTGAAAGAACTCTTTTACAACAGATCTGTGTGTGGGTGAGTGTGTGTGCAGGAGGGGTGATGGAGAACTTGATATCTGGTTGTGTGACATCTCCAAAGGGTCTTCCTTAATGCACTTGGAACTAAACTTGAAGGCAGCTGATCCCTGAATCCTGTCCTTCACCCATCCACACTTGTCAGTCCAGCTGAGCTTTGTGGTCAGACAGACTTACGATCATCTTGAAAGAGGAGTTTTGTTGCTTCAACTTGAGGACTGACCAGACGGGTTCAAAGGAGATCCAGTTACATCCTTAGGTTTCATACCATTGAGGTTACAGTGTCCACATGTGACCTTGAGCCTGTTTATTGTCCAGGTACCCTGCCTCCATTTGTGAATGCCTTATCTGAAACATAAAGAAACCAAGTTTCTCCTCTTCAGAGGAGATGGTATCTGGTAGGGGTTGAGAACACAGGTATAGAGTCAAAATACTGGAGTTCAGTTCTCAACTCTGCCTCTCACCAACAGTGTGACCCTGTGTGCATGGCACATGTTATAATTTCTGTGTCTCAGCTTCTTCATCCCTAAACAGAGATAACAAAAGCACCTATTCAACAAGCCTGTTTCCAGGATTAAGAGAGTCAGTCTATGTAAAGAACTTAGATAAGTGCTCAAGAGTGTCGTACAATAGAGCCCAGGACCAAAAATAAACTAGAAGATCGAAGTGTGTAGATATGAAGTGGAGCCGAGTCCCTAGTTGGTCACTGAAAGTAGGGTGCAGGAGTGGAACCCTAAATGCTTCCAAAGGGCCACCATTTGGAAAGCAAAATTTAGAAGTTAGCTCCTTGAGGTTTTGAGAGAACCAGAGCATTGGAGTACTCGGGTCCCCAGAGTCAGCCTGGTTCTAGGAAGAACTGTCACCCCAAGCGGGCCCTCTCATCTTTGCAGTGAAGGTAAGCTGTTGGCCTCCCCTTGGCATTCAGTTAAAGCCTAAAGTAAGGCGCTTGAGCGAAGGTCCTTTTTTGTTTTTGCTCCAGTGAAAAGAGTGTGGAGATTGAAGAAACTGTCGACCTTTCGATAATACCGCAGACAGACCCCGTCTCGCAGGAGCTCCTGTGGGTTAGTGGGAGGAGACTCGGCAGCCGTGCTATTTCTCACCCCTTGGGCTGCGGGGCCACTGCCTTGCCTTCAGGGGGGTCCCTGCTCCCCGCCTCCGCGCGTGGTGCAGCCTCAGGGGTGCGACTGACGGAGTTTCGTCTCTCCCTGAAAGGTGCCGTGAAAACACAGCAGGGCTGTTCCTCTTTGCCATTGTTTCTGCCCGTCTCCAGCAGGATGAGGTCAGGACAGAATGACAGGTTTATCTTGGATTTCCTTGCTTGGCCAGCAGCCTAAACATGAAACGTCTCTGGGCTGCATGTCTCTGGGCGTCAGACGATGCCGGGGGCTTGGAGGTGGTGTTGGCCTCTGCCTTTCCTCTCTCTGGAGGCCAGGTGGTCTTTGAGGAGGGGGCGAAGGACAGGGGACAAGTTCATATTTGTCAGGTCACTGTTCTCGAAGTTGACACTTTCCCTGCCGTCCCAGGCTCCTGCAGCCCGGAGAGGCGGCCTGCAACAGTGCGGAGCCCAGCGGCTTCAGGTGCAGACAGACCTGGGTTCACATTTCACCTTTGCCTTTTAGAAGGTTTCTCCTCTCTGGACTCCCCATCCCCCCAGCCCCCAACCCTTCACTGGGATTTCTCACACCTTGCATAGCCCTTACTTTTTCCTCCGTCCATCTGTAAGCTCCAGGTGTGTGGGGACCACATCTTTGAATTCCATGGGTTCAGAGAACTTTCTGGAGCCTGACTGACCTCGCTTCCACTCCTGGCTCTCTGCCATTTTCTGGCTGGGTGACCTTGGGTAAGTTGTCTAGCTTCTTGCCTGCCTTGGGTGTCGTTCTGAGGATTAGAGATAAACACATGCGGGGCGTCTGGCACCAGGGAGGGCACGGATGGATGCTCAGGGGTGTTGGTCCACTCACCCCCGGCTTGGTACTAGCGCCTCAGTGTCTGCCCACACCCCCAGCCGCCCGGACAGATCTCCTGGGTGCCTGATACTGAGCCCCGGCTCATGGCCAACTCGGGCAGGCCGCCCGTTGGCTGGGGAGCCCTCATACCATCCTTCAGTGTCCGAAAGCGCGTGCCTACAGACGGCACAGACTTTCTTCTTGGAATCTCTTGTTTCAGTCCATCCCTAAGAACTTGATAGTAGCCTTTAAAAAGCAACTCTGAAAAATTATTTCCAAAGTATCCATAGCTCTTTGTTAAATAAAAGAGGGGACTCTGCCATAAATCATCATTTGAATTTCTACTGTCCGCTGCAGTAGCTATCTCTTTCCAGGTGTCTCTGTGTCTGTACTTGAGTAGCCATTTTCTTTTATTGGGTGGTAGAATATTCTACATTTACATTTGTATCCATGGTAGAGGTTGTTAGAGTTCATGAATAATACTGATGTATGGGATTTTAAAGGGCTCCAAATAAATCCTCGGTTAGATTAAGGCCAGCTTGAGATAATGAAAGTGGCTGGTTCTTACACCCATACGCCTCCAGCAGTCGTGAACTTGAGGACGCACAGTGGAGTTACATTGTGTGTTCACTGAATGCACCCACATAAAACTATTGTGAGCCCAGAGAGGGGGCGGTGGGGCAGAGGGACAGGGAAGGTGGACTGCGTAAGGGCCATCCTGGGTCCTCAGAGGGTACACCCTGGAGTGAGTGTGAAATGAGCTGTGAGTCTTTTTCCCTTCTGCTCATCTTGGTTCCTAGGAAACCCCTCAGGGTATGACCATACTATGACTAAGTGAAAACCACTTATCTCTCCAGCTGTCTGTCCTAGAGCTGGAGGGAAAACTGGGTGTGCTGGTTTTAATAAGACAGAGGCTATAAATGGTATAGCAAATGAGTGTGCAGATAGATTTTCGAGAGTAGCTTTCCTGTATCCATTTTGTCTTCTCTTGGTGAGTTTTGATTCTAACTCCTTATCAGTCTCATCTCTGGCCTCTACATATAAAGCAGCCTTTTCCTTCTTTCCTTCTTTATTTTCCTTCCACACTGAGCTTCTGCTCTCTGCTGGGCCTGTGGGATGTAACAATGATTGAATGGCCTTTGTCCTAAATAATCAGCATTGAATTTTAGAGAGAAATATGACAATGGCTTATCATAATACACAGCCATGCAAGGGAATCTCTTAAAGGAGACCACAGCCATTTTATTAAGAAAGTACAGAAAAAGAAACAGTTCCAGCCTGCGGAGGGGTTACATGAGGTCACCCAGGAGGCTGTTCCTTGAGCTGGGTTTTTAAGGATAGGATAGAGTTTAGAGAGGCAGAAAAGAGGGGTGGGAGAGGTATCTCAGTTAAGGGGAAAAATAAGACTTTCTGAAAGCTTTAAAGCCCAAACCATTTGAGGGAATAGAGTTCATGGAATGAATCTGAGATGACATGGGAAAAGCCTTCCCAAGGCAGCCAGAATTCCCGTGAGTTCAGGGTAGCTTCCACTGAACGGTGTGGATGTTTATGCTTGTTTGAACCCTGTTGGAATATTTCTGGTTTGTTTTATGAAGGGATGTCTCTCACTGAGGATACTGACTCAGGGACATTTCCTTTTACAGTCAGGATGGCCTCCATCAGACCAATATTGTTCTCAGGCCTTTTTTGTTTTGTTTTGTTATCTTGGATAAACAGAGAGAGGCTGGCTGATTCATTTTTCTAGAAAAACAGGATGCACTAAAATACTGCCAGTGACAATGAAACAGACATGCTCACGTACAATAATACTTAGAAAGGCACCAAGCAATATGTGTAGCAGACACCTCCATAGTGTGGCTGCTCTTCCCCCATCTTCATCGTCTTGAGTCCTTGGCCAAGTGGCTTGTTTCTTTGGGTCTCAGGTTCTTCAGATATCAACTTGGGACCAGTAACACCCACCCACAGACAGGTCATGAAGAATAGACGTGCTGGGACCAGCTTTGGGCACACTCCACTGAAATAACTCCAGTGAAGTGGGTGTGAAGGATTTGTTCACCATAGAAACAATATATTCACAGAGATTTTAAAAAAGTGGAAAAAAAAACTTTATAGTATGGGAATGTTCAAATAATACATAAAAGCACAGAGAGTAGTATAATAAATTCCCCCATGCCCATCATCACCCACTTCAGTGCTCAACATTCTTGATCATTCAGCCACTCTCTCTTTTAAAAATGCTTTAAAATTTATAATGATTAATTGCTAGCGCAATTATTTTAAAGCAAATTCCACATGGTGTGGGATTTTTACAGCTTTTTTTTAGAATCTGAAAAACATCAGTGGGCCAAAAGAAGAAACTCTTAAAAATGGCAGAAACCAATATTTTGAGCCCAATAGTCACAGCTGAGTTTTAGATGTTTTTGCTTCAAATCAGAAGATGTTTGATACAGTGGTTAAGACCCTTGTGCTTCCACTGCAGGGGGCATTGGTTCGATTCCTGGTTGGGGAACTAAGATCTTACATGGCGAAGGCCCCCCCCACCCCCCCCCACCCCCCGCCAAAAAAAAGATGTTTACAAATATTTTATTGAAGAGTAACACTTTGAAAGTACAAAGTATTGTTTGTTTCATTTAGTGAATGCTTCACATATTGGTTTGTACGTCAGTTAGCATTGAGGTGTATATGCAAAGCATTTTTTATAATGGAAAATTTTAAATATACCCTAAACCTAGTGGAGTAGCATAATCAATTACTCTGTACCCATCACCTAAGCTGTTGCTCCTGTGTATCACCCTTTGAAGGATGCTCATGTTGTTTATAAAAGAATTCCTGGGTCAAAATGACATTATTAGTTTGGAAAAAGATGTAGACTCAAACCTTTATACTCTTTGTAAAGAAATCCTTAATCATCAATGCCTTTGAAAGGTGTGTCAGTGATAGCTTCTCAGAGGAACTGATTTTTTTCCCAAATGGAATAAAGTTAAAATTTGCTTGATGTTTGAAAGCAGTTCAAGAAAAACCTCCTCAAAAGACATGGAAGCAAGAACCAGTTTGGACGGCCATACCAAAATGTTAGTAGTGGGTTCTCTGGGTGGAGAAATTATGAACTTTCTTTTTTTCTTTTTCCCACCCATGCATCTTTCTGTTTCATTTTTGATTTTCTGTATTTTACACTTTTTCCCCAGCACAAGCCTAGATTATTTCATTGTTAAAAAAGTAATAAAACAAATGTGAGTTACCAAAATAAGAGAAGGCATGCAGGGAGTAGAGATTGGCTATATTGAGGTGACTGTGTAAGTGCAACAAAGATCCATATCATCAAAGCTATGGTTTTCCCAGTAGTCATGTATGGATTCGGATGTTCGACTGTAAAGAAGGTTGAGTGCTGAAGAAATGATACTTTTCAAATTGTGATGCTGGAGAAGACTCTTGAGAGTCCCTTGGACAGCAAGGAGATCAAACCAGTCGTTCCTAAAGGAAATCAACCCTGAATATTCATTGGAAGGACTGATGCTGAAGCTGAAGCTCCAATACTTTGGCCACCTGATTTGAAGATCCAACTCATTGGAAAAGACCCTGATGCTGAGAAAGATTGAGGGCGGGAAGAGAAGGGGACGACAGAAGATGAGATATTTGGATGGCATCACTGATGGCCATGAATTTGAGCAAGCTCCTGGAGTTGGTGATGGACAGGGAAGGCTGTGTTGCTGTCCATGGAGTCTCAAAGAGTTGGACACAGTTTATCGACTGAATAATGTAAGTGCAAGGCAGATTCTTTTTTTTTTTTTCTGCACCACAAGGCATCGGGGATCTTTGTGCCCAAATCAGATTGAACCCATGGCCCCTCCAGGGGAGTCTTAACCACGGGACCGTCGGGAAAGTCCGTGGACACCTTAAACTGCCAAGCTTTTACCTTTAGTCTTGCTGCTTGTCTTCAGCCCTGGCTTGGACTCTGGTTCTGGCCTCTGTTTCCGTGGTACTGATGCTGCAGGATGATGCTTACCTTCACGGCATCATTCCAGCAGGCCAAGTTGGGAAAACAGTTGAACATACTTCCCAGGGCAGGTCTCTAAGCTGTGTTTGGGTTCATTTGTGATTCTGTTTGTATTTGGTTCTCTTCTGTCCTCTGCTGTTATGTATCCTGATTGCCTTCTGAGGCTTCCCTGGCTTCAGGAGGCGGGTGTTGGGAAAGGCTGGGCGACGATAGATGCTGGGAGACGACGTGGGCAGGATGGCTGGGACAGGGAGCTCAGAGAGCGGGATAGTCCCTCCTCTCACCCTGAAAGCAGGAAAATGTGTCTGCGCCACTGCCAGCCCGCCCACCTCCGCTCCAAAAGAAAAGTCATTCCATTTCTCAGCGTGGTTTTCAGACCTGCCTTGGAACCATTGTCTGTCCTGAAGTTAACTCAGGACAGCTAATGAAGTTAACTAATGGAAACAGCTTAGTTATGCAGACCTCCGCATGGGCTTGTGTTAAAGAACAGAAAAACTGTGCAGGAAGAGATATTGTCAAGGATTAGTGATGGTGAGATGTGAGTGGAGAGGCACGGGGAAGGGGTTGAGGGGAAACGGCTTCCGTGATTAAAGAAGCCGTTTATACCAACTTGGTGGTTATGGAAAGTCTGACCTGTGGAATGACAAATGGTGAGAGTCGCTCCTGTTTTCCATGCTAATTTACTCATCATTTGAATATCCTGCTGGTAGAGAAATGCAGTACGGAAGCCTCATCCTCTTGCGTTGGAAATACTTGGGTCGCCAAGGATTAGACTCTGTTTTACGGTCCTTCCCTGAAAAGAAGATATTACTCAGTTGGCAGGCAACTGGGGTTTCCAAGGGACTCATTCAAACTCTGTTTGTGTACTTGCCAGTGCAGAAGGACAGGGGAATTATTATTATTTTCTTTTAGTTTGAAAATATATATTTCTTTATGCTACCTCGAGTGTCTTAGTTGTGGCATGCAAGATCTTTGTGCCATCATGTGGGATCTTTTGTTGAGACGCACTTACTCTCTAGCTGTGGCGCATGGCTTCGGGGGTTGTAGTGTGCGGGCTTAGCCTTTTCTTTGGCTGTAGCGTGGGAAATCTTAGTCCCCCAACCAGGAATTGAACCCACGTCCCCTGCATTGCAAGGCCATAACCATTGGACTATGAGGGAAGTCTTGGAAATTAGTTATTAATGATGCCTTCCTCTTAAGGACACTAAGTTTTCCAGTGGAGAAGAAGGTGATCCTCCTGCCAAGATCTATGTTGGTAGGTGAGTTTTGTTTCCCTCTCTACTGAATTCAGATTAATCCATGTGAACTTTGACCCTAGTGCCTGTTGTAACAAAATGTGTATGTTGACGAGAGCTTTTGAAGCACAGAATAAACTCACCTCCAGCTCCTGGTCTTTGATCTCGATATTACAGAGCACCAAGCTTCCCTGGTGGCTCAGATGGTAAAGAATTTGCTTGCAACGTGAAAGACCTGGGTTCCATCCCTGAGTTGGGAAGATCCCCTGGAGGAGGGCATGGCAACCCACTCCAGTACTCTTGCCTGGAGAATCCCATGGACAGAGGAGCCTGGCGGGCTACAGTCGGTGGGGTCACAAAGAGTTGGACACGACTGAGCGACTCAGCACAGCCCGAGCAGGCCGCTGTTCAGGTTTGACAAGGATGTATCCACAAAAAGCATTTCTCTTTGATTATTTGGTGTTTTATTATTGGAATTTCTAGTCTTGAATGTAGTCCATGTGTCAAGCCCCCCAATAGGAGTATCTTCCCAAAGTAAGTCATAGAATGGAATGGGGAATCCAGGGTTCCAGTCCAGTTTCCTTGGCCCCTGACTCCATATGGGACATGCAGTAAGTCCAGGTTTTCTTCATGTGCCAGATGGAAGTAATAATGTCTGTCATGGGTGAAGATTCTCTAATGACCTATATGGGAAGAGAATCTAAAAAGGAATGGATTCACAACTGATTCACTTTGCTTGTACACCTGAAACTAAGACAAAATTGTAAGTCAGCTATACTCTAATAAAAGGAAAGATAAATGAAATATTAAATAAAATAAAAAATTTAAAAGGCCATAGTATATACAAGTGTTTTTGAAATTAAACTCACATGCAAATATACGATTGGATATAATCATCATTCAGGGAACAAGCATTTTTTGAACTTTCATGGTGCACTTCGGCTTTTGCTAGGCCCTGGTGAGAGTTGCCGTAAATGTCACGGACGCTGGAGGAAAGGGGAATAACATCGCCAGTCAGTTGGCAAACATGCTGGAATTAGCTATTAGTGGTTAAGCAGTGATGTTGTTAGTGGTTAAACTGTGTGGTCCAGGTGAGAGCTGTGAGCTGCGGTGCCCCCGTGCCCCGCTCATCCTCTGTGAAGATCGGGTCCTCTTCTCGCTCTCCCTCTTCTCATCATGGCTGTCTTGTGCCTGACTATGTTCTTTTCCCATTCCCTTTGAAATTCTCTGTATTCTACAAGGCTCAGGTCAAATATCAGCTCCCTCATGTAGCCTGCTCTGATTGCCCCTCTGGATGGAAGTTCTCTGACCCAGTCAGGGGTTGGCAAACGTTTTCTGAAAAGGTCCGCATCGGAGGTGTTTGGACTTTGCGGACGGCGTGGGCTCTGCTGCATCCACTCTGCCACTGCAGTCAGGATGGCCACGGGCAGCACATGGGTGGGCGTGGCCCTCTGCCAATAAAACTTTATTTACAAAAACAGGCTCCCAGCTACACTAGGGGGCTGAGGCTGCATTTAGCCAACCCCTGGCGTACGTCGTCGTCCTCTGGGTAGGCTTATTGAAGACTTCTCAAGGGCAGAGCCCAGGCCTGTTTTGCCCTTGAATCCCCTGGATGTTTAAGTAGGAGGCTGTTGAATTGATGTTCAAGCCAAAGAATGAGTGAATGGCGCTGGGTTTCGGGTCTTGGCATCTGCACTGAACCTCTGGATGGCCGACTCTCCGAGTCTCTGATGTCCCGTCCCCTCTCTGCCCTAAGGGGGTGGGGCAGGCCCTCTGAACTGTGTGTACACCTCTTGTTTCTGTATTTCTCAGCCAGCCTTTCCACTACTTTGAGCAGCTACTATTTACAACTCAGAGAATTCTTTATTTATACAGCATTGGAGACTGTTTACCCATGTTGAACTAACATTAGGTTTCTTTAAATGTGCTTTTAAAATGAAGAGTGGCCATTTGTAACTTTAGGAACATAACAGCTGGAGTCATGATGTAAGCAAATATATACACCCTTAAATTTCTTTCCAAAGGCCCGGGAATGGGATTTTCCTAGTTGACGTGTTACAAACCAGTACTTTGTACACTGGTAGACGAAAGGAATATGGAACAAAATCAAACAAAAAACTCCTGGAAATCTTAGAAGTTGTTTTAGAACACTGAGAAGGTATGAATTTGGTACTTTGTTTTCATCTGGAAAATTGGCAAATAAGTTTTAGTACAGATATAATTTCCAAGATGAGTAGTTTGTAAGGATCATTTATACATTTTTGATACTGAAAGAATAGCATATCAAAGGAAGAGAAAAATGCTTTCAGTTCCAGATAATATTCTTTTTTCCCTTAGGGTAAATAAATTCATTTTCACTAACCTGGCTATTTGTTGTTGTTTTTTCTGCCTGAGCTCTTCATTTTAAAAGTGAATTGTTGGAGCCTTCTGAATTCAGTTGGGGAAAACGTTACAGACCAGTTTGTGTGTGAAACATTTGCTTTTTTTTTTTCACTTTTACCCAATTTTAAGATTTAATGATAGGTACAGTATTCAAGATAATGTGGTATTAGCAGAGGTTTAAATACACAGATTAATAAGATAATGTGAAGAACCCAGAATAGACCAAAATGAATATGCCCAACTGATTTTTTACCAAGTTAAGTTCAATAGAGACAGGATAGTTTTTCCAACTATTTAAACAGTAGCCAGAGCAACCGAACATTGTTGTTGTTTAGTCAATAAGTCATATCCAACTCTTTGTGACTCCATGGACTACAGCCCACTGGGCTCCTCTGTTCATAGCAAGAATACTGGAGTGGGTTGCCATTTCCTTCTCCATGAAGCATTGGTTTTTAATTTCACTGCAAGTGAGGCAGATGAGGGCCTTGGAAAAGAAAGGTTATTATTTCCTCTGTGGAAACTTTTATCTTTGTTTTCTGAGTGACTGGTAAAAACAATAGTTTGCTGTGGAGTTTCAATAATCAAAGAAGAGGAAATAGCATGTGAGTGACTACAGCTGGTTGGCGGGGACAGGCTGGCTCCTTCTGAAGGTGAAATTTACCGAGGTCATGTTAACTATCTCCTGGTGCAAGGGTTGCGGGCATTTTCTGTAACAGGCCAGATGAGAAATATTTTAGGCTTTGGGCCTTGTGGTCACTGTGACAGCTATTCAGCTCTGCCACAGACAATACCTAAACAGTTGAACATGGCTGTGTTCCAATGAAGCTTTATTTGTGGACACAGAAATCTGAAATTTCATGTGTCACCAATATTATTACACTTCCAATTTGTTAAAATTATTTTAAACTGTGAAAACCATGCCTAATTTCCTGGCTGTGGAAAAACAGATGGTGCATGGGATTTGGCTGCTGGACATCGTTTGCTGACTCCTCTCTATCCTAATTAATTAGCATGGTAATTTCTTGAAGAGGGGAAGGGTGTAGCGGTCTTTGGTATTCAGCACCTTTTACCGGCTTCCCAGGTGGTGCTAGTGGTAAAGAACTCACCTGCCAATGCAGGAGACGTAAGAGATGCAGGTTGGATTCCTGGTTGGAAAGATCCCCTGGAGAAGGAAATGGCAACCCACTCCAGTATTCTTGCCTGGAGAATCCCATGGACAGAAGAGCCTGGCAGGCCACAATCCATGGGTCCCAAAGAGACACGACTGAAGTGATTTAGCATGCATGCACCTTTCATTAGATAATTTGATTATGATTAGTTAACACAAATTTGTAAAGAAAATCTCTAGTGGAATTTGGGTGATCCTTCAGGTGTTTATGTCCCAGACCCATTAATACAAAATTGAGTGGCACTTTGGACCTTGTTACCCATCTCGTGTGTGGTGGGGCTTTATTTTATTTTTTATTTCTATATATTTTATTTTGGGCTTTGCTGGGTCTTAGCTGCTGGGCTTCCTCTAGCTACAAGGCACAGGCTTCTCACTGGTGGCTTCTCGTCTCGGAACACAGGCTCCAAGGCACGGGGCTCAGCAGTTCTGGTGCTCAGGTTTAGTTGACCTGAGGCATGTGGAATCTTAATTCCCGACCAGGGATTGAACCCATGTCTCCTGCATTGGCAGGCGGATTCTTAGCCACCGGACCACCAGGGAAGTCGACTAGATGACTTCTAAAGTGAAAGTCACTTAGTTGTGTCTGACTCTTTGTGACCCCATGGACTGTACAGTCCATGAAATTCTCCAGGCCAGAAGACTGGAGTGGGTGGCCTTTCCCTCCTCCAGGGGATCTTCCCAACCCAGGGATCGAACCCAGGTCTCCCGCCTTGTGGGCGGATTCTTTACCAGCAAGCCACAGGGAAGCCCGATAACTTCTAAGGTTTCATGTGACTCTTCATATTTTAGACCCTCTATCACTTGTGCTTCCATTCTTTTTCTGATGATCATTTTGGCAGTTTACCATCCTAAAAATTATTTAGATATTTATTGGGAAACAAATGTACCGTAATTGTACAGGGCTCAGTGGCTCAGTATGTATGGATACGGATGGTGGGTTGGTCAGCATACAACAATGTACATTTCAGTGTTCCAAATGAAATTTTTTTACATTGCAAAAAATAGCCTTTCTTATAGTTATCAAAATAATATAGTAATTATACATATAAAATATGTTTGTGGGAATTCCCTAGTGAGCCAGTGGTTAGGACTCACAGTTTCACTGCTGAGGGTGCAGGCTTGATTCCTGGTTGGGGAACTAAGATGTTGAAAGTTGTGTGCTTTCAAAAAGAAAAAAAAATAGAAAAAAAATGTTTGTTAAAAAATATATGAATAATTAAAAATAAAAAATTAGACATTCATTTTGCATTTTTACTATAGTTCCTCATTTGTTCATTTATTTGCTCGTCCAACACTTCCAATACCTCCTGTGTGCTGGACACTTGTCTAGGCATTGAGGACCAAACTCTTCCCCTAATAAAGCGAGAATCTTTTGTTGAATGTGATGGGTGGGTAGTTTTATTTGTACTTTTCGGAAGAGGTCTGCTTACTCACTACTTGTTTTTCATACACGTATTTTTTGTTTCAGTTATCTCCTGGCAAATCTCTGAGTAATGTTTTTGAATTATCAGAGGAAATTTTACAGTCACACAGGTCTTTGTTGACTTTCCTAGTCTCCTAAAGTTGTTAATCAGGGAAGATGACTCTCATTCCTCACTGACAGAGAGTGAATTCATACTTTAAAATTACACTGGCAATTTTGGAAAGTGCTTCTTTCAACTTGGAGCTTTACAAAAAGTCAATCAGATAGGTCCTTTAGAAAATTATTATGTCAGGTTATCAAAGGCCACTGAAGTTAGTTAATACTGTTAACCTTCTAAGCGCTACTAGTAGATTTATATTTGTGTTACACAACACTCTATAAAAATATTCCACATGCATTTATTAAATGAGTACTAAAAAAAAATCACAGGCAAAATAAAAACAACTGAAATACTTCACAATACTTGTTAAAGCTGTCTCACAACTTGGCCTTGATGTCACAAGTTTTGTTTATTTTTGTAAAAAGGTGGCATTCTTAGGCTTGACAGCTGGAAAAAAAAGACCTTTATAATAATAGTGTTATGACAATGACAGTAATAAATAATCCAACAATAGAGAAAGTCGTTGTTCACCATCACTCCCCTTTGACTACTCCCTGCTCTACTCTATTTCTCTTCAGAGTGATCACCTCTCAGTTTTTCTACTAAAATAAAGTTAAATGTGGCCTCAGACCTTTTTAAAATTTTTGCTTATTTAAAAAAAATATTTGTTTGACTGTGTCAGGATCTTTCATTACAGTGCAGAGGCTTCTGTCTAGTGGAGACGCGAGGGTCTGGTTTCCCCACAGTACATGGGGATCTTAGTTCCCTGATCAAAGATTGAACCCGGGTCCCCTGCTTTAAAAACGAGGAGTCTTAAGCGCTGGACCACCAGGGAAGTCCTTGTTTGTTGTTTCTTTTTAAATAGATTTTATTTTTAATTGGAGGATAATTGCTTTACGATATTGTGTTGGCTTCTGCCACGTATCAACGTAAGTCGGTCATAGGTATACATATGTCCCCTCCCTCTCGAACCTGCCGCCCACCTCCCACCTCCCAGCCCACCCCAGCCCAGCCCAGCCCACCCAGCCCAGCCCAGCCCACCCCACCCCAGCCCAGCCCTCTCTGGTTGCAGAGCACAGGTTTGGGCCCCCTGTGGCACACAGCAAATTCCCACAGGCTGTTTATTTTGCATATGGCGTGTGTATGTTTGCATGCTACTCTGTCAGTTTGTCCCTGCCTCTCCTTTCCCCTCTGTGTCCACAGGTCCCTTGCTTGTTAGTTTAAAAAAAAATTTTTTTTTCCCATTTCTTATGACCTAAAGCTTTTCACTCATCCATTTACTGCTCCTTGGAATTCCCCTTACTTGAACCCTATCATCTAGTTAATTCTTCTTAAATTTTGCCTTAAAAGGTCCCCTCTTTGTTGAAGCGTTCCCCGACCTTTCTGGAAACAGATGATTCCGCTTGTTATAAGCCTTATACTTCTTCAGAGCAACTAGAATTTATTCTGTCGTGACCTGACAGTAAGCTGGATGAACGTAGAGTCTGTGTTGCCTTTATGGACCCAGCTTGGTATGAATGAACCTGTTAGCTGTGTATTTCCATATTTGGCTCACAAAGCAGACTTTTGAGGCGCAGAGAAGTTACGCAGTTTGCCCTAGGTTGCATCCTTATCCATGGGGGAGCGTCAATGCCAACCCAGGTTTGTGTGACCCAGATTCTGGGTCTCACGTGGGCCCTTCAGAGGTACCAGTATTGGCTGCTGATAGAATTCACTGAGAGATCTTGATGTTTCCTCCTCTTGTGGGTCTGTATGTCTTCTTGTAGTCCTCAAGTTTTTCATCATCTATGTGTTTAATTATAACATTTGCTGAAAGATATGTTCAGTTACTGTTTGGGGAAATGGTGGAATTTTTAAAGAAAATTTAATGGCACAGGAATGCAGAGGGCCAGGCTGTTTGGAACCAAGACAGCCTTGGAAAATCCAGGATCTATATCAGACACATCTTTGTCTTTAAACAGCTTGAAGTTGGGTGGGGAAGGAAAGTACTTGTGCATAAATTATTAGTAGAATTCCCTGGCAGGCCAGTAGCTAAGACTCCGCACTTCCACCCCGCGGGCACGAGTTCAGTCCCTGGTCAGGGAACGGAGATCCCGTAAACTGTGTGTGTGGCACGGCCAAAAAATTAAAAAAATAATGAGTATGCATTTAATGACAGTGGCTGTCTGTACACCTGTTTGATCTCTTTCTGCCAAAATCTCAGTGATATTGTACAGGCTATCAAGTTCAGGAGTTCAGAACATGAGCTGCTGATAAGAAAGCAGCTTCATGGAGTGGTTGGGGCTAGACGTGTTATAAGGCATGGCTCCTTTTCAGTAACTAGAGAATCGGTTTCACATCTGTTCTCAGACAAGCCCCTGGTCTAAACCTGCAGCTCAAATCTCTCTTTTGCTTTCCAGACACTTGCGTCCACTTGCCCATTAGACACATCCACTTGTGTATACCGCGGTCACCCCAACATGTGTGACGTGAATTCGTGATCTCACTCCCAGACTTGCCTCTCCTCCATTGTTTGACACTCAGTAAATATTGCTCAAGCTGGAACCTCACCCGTCATTTCTTCCTCACCTCCCACATCTTCTTTCTCACAGTCCCACTTGATCAGTGTCTCCATAACCTCCCTTCTCTATGTTCCCTGGTCTAGGTCACCAGCATCTCTTACTTGGGCTCCTGATCACCTCCTTGAGATGGTCTTACTCTCCTCTGACTGGTTGCCAGGCTTCAGCCAGAGTGAATTTCTACAAAGACTAATGTATTAATGTCATATCATCTGTTGTAAAGCTTCTTGTTTGGCTTTAGGATAAAATTCAAGAGCCATAGCGTCCTTGCAAGGCCCTTGTGACCTAACCCCTACTTTCCATCCAGACTGAGCCTCTTACGTTATTGTTGTTGTTTGGTCACTCAGTTGTGTCCGACTCTGTGCGACCCTATGGCCTGCAGCCCTCCAGGCTCCTCTGTCCGTGGGATTCTCCAGGCAAGAATATGGAGTGGGTTGCCGTTTCCTTCTCCTGGGGATCCTCCCGACCCAGGGCTCAAACCCGAGTCTCCTGCATTCCAGGCAGATTCTTTACCCACTGAGTCACATGGAAAGCCAAACTTCTTATAGTTCCTTCTAAAGATTGCATTCTCGCTAGCCACTGGGCCTTCGCAGCGCTCTTCCCTCTGATTTACTTGTCCCCTCAATGAGTGATTCTTCGCTCCTGGAAGGGCGTGGTCCTGAAAGCCTTGTCATGGACCTTGACATCCTGAAATCCGGGGGGTGCGGTGACTATGCTCCTCGGTAACTCAAGGCTCCCGTTGACGTCTCCCCTTCCGCTTGGTGGGGCGGTTTGTGGCTCCGGTTTCGTGCGGGCCTTTCTCTGGTTTCTGGGCCACGTGTGCTCACGCTCCTCCTGGCCTGCCATCCTGTTTGGTCGGGGGAGGCGGGGGTTGCTGAGGGAGGGTGTGGGGTGGGTCAGGAGGAAGGGTAGTGAGTGGAGGGCCGGGAGCCTTGGATTTGGCTGACATCTGCTCCCATGCTCCGCACCCAGAAGCACGGAGCAGCTGGTCAGCATGTGGGCCGGGAGGAATGGGGCTGGGCCAGGGGCTGGGGATTAAGCAGCCCTTGTAGCAGCAACTGTGACCCGGAGAGCACCTGGCCCTCCCGGAAGTCCCGGAGTGCCTTCTTTGACCTCCTTCCTTCACTTCCTGCATTTTCTGAATTACAGCCCTTTTAAAAAAAATAATTTATTTTTGGCTTCCCTGATAGCTCAGTTGGTAAAGAATCCGCCTGCAATGCAGGACTTGCTGGTTTGGTTCCTGGGTCGGGAAGATCCCCTGGAGAAGGGATAGGCTCCCCACTCCAGTATTCTTGGGCTTCCCTTGTGGCTCAGCTGGTAAAGATTCCAGCTGCAATGTGGGAGACCTGGGTTCGATCCCTGGGTTGGGAAGATCCCCTGGAGAAGGGATAGGCTCCCCACTCCAGTATTCTTGGGCTTCCCTTGTGGCTCAGCTGGTAAAGATTCCGGCTGCAATGTGGGAGACCTGGGTTCGATCCCTGGGTTGAGAAGATCCCCTGGAGAAGGGAAAGGCTACCCACTCCAGTACTCTGGCCTGGAGAATTCCATGGACTATACAAGTCCATGGGGTCGCAGAGAGTCAGATATGACCGAGCGACTTTCGTGCACTTTTTGGCTGTGCCGGCTCTTCATTCTCTGGCTGCGGTGAGCAGACACAACTCCGTAGTGTTGGGCCAGCCTCTCATTGCCATGGCTTCTCTTGTTGCCGAGCGTGGGCTTTAGGGCTTCAGTAGTTGCGACATGTGGCCTCCCTAGCTGTGACTCCTGGGCTCCAGAGGCCAGGCTCAATAGTTGTGGCTCACTGGCTTAGCTGCTCCGAGGCATGTGTGATCTTCCCGGATCAGGGATCGAACCTGTGTCTCCTACGTCAGCAGGTGGGTTCTTTACCTCTGAGTCACCAGGGAAGCCCCTGAATTATATTACAACCTTTTATCGTGGAGCCAGAACCCTAGGAGTAAACCAGGCCCTGCTATCATGGATTTCCCAAGATTGGCTTCTTTTCCAGCTCCTCCTCTGGTGGCTGAGATGTCAAAGCCAACTCAGGTGCTCTTGCAAAAGCCTGTGGGCATCCCCTTCTCAGGGGCCCTGGGACGTGCCGGCTGAGAGCTATAATGATAATGAGGTGTCCATCCCAGGTGACTGGGTCTGAGGTATTTTCTAGCAGCATGACTTTAGGCAAATTATTTAACCTCCAGTACAGTTTCTTTACCTATCAGGTGGGATTGATAATTCTTAATACTTATCTTCTGGACATAGCACATGAAATAAATATCAGAAGACTCGAAAGAAAAAAATGCTTTGCATATTATGAAATATGAAAATACTTTACATAAACAACTTATTTATAGTGTGTTCCTACTGGTAATATTATTGTTGCTGCTTCTACAGTTAAAAAACATCCTGTCCTTTGAATACATTTTATGAATTCTCTGCCTTTCTGATTCTCTGTGTCTTGAATGCAGCGTAGAATCCGTGACTGTGGCAGAAGAGCGTCACTGACCTTGGGTGTGGGAAATGTGTTCCTCGTGAAATCTGCACAGCCTCACATGCTGCTGTCTTGTGGGACATTTATGTAGCACCCGCCAAGCATTTTACTGTCACAGCATTTTTTTTTAAGTGAAATTATCTCATAATCCAATCATTATTGGGAGAAAATGTCAGTTGATTTTTTTTCCTTACTAAGAACAGGAACAAAGAAAACTGTGTGACAGAAAATTTTCTGTGTGGCGTAGAGAAATCTAATCACTCTCATGGTTTCATCAGTGGGGCAGTACCCAGCTTCAGGGGAAGCTGATGAACTCTTCCACTACAGAGTTAACCAAAGAAAGGAGAATCGGACAAGTGTGGTGGGGGTTGGGGAATGTAATTAGAGAACAGGAAAAAAGAAAAACCCTCACAATTCAGTTAACTAGGATTATTATGAAGGAACTGTCTTTTGAATTGTTTTGAAGCTAAAGAGATCATAAACCAGTATTTTTGTGTGACCATTTCCCCTTGCAACTGAGGTTTATATGCCAAACATTCTTCGTATATCTTCATTAAGATGTCAGAATTCCTTGTGAAGCCTGCCTTCATTTGCATTCCCTTGTACAGTTATTAACAAAAGACCCTTTATGTCTCCACCCAGCTTGATTTCAGTCATGAACTCCATTTTCCTTTTATTTATTTCATAGAATCTGGTTACTCGACTGAACTCAGAAATGTGTCTCTTGAGGACTTGGTGGGAAGCCAGAGAGAGGTGGTGATGAAAGCAGTTTGTGGGTCCCGGGCGAGTGGGGACAGAGAGGAGCAGGTCAGTGACTCTGGCTCCTCAAGGTAAGGGAACCTGGTGTTACCTCCAGAGTCTCCTCCTGGCAGATTTTAAACATTCTTACTCAAAGTTAGTATGTTTTGCAGTTTGAAAATACAGTTGGAGCCTAGAGTTGTATGAAGCCTGGTTGTTATTAGTTGGCTTTAAAATTATGCTTTTCTGATAAATTCTTTGAACAGCAGTATGGTCAGTTTAAACAATGATGAAAGTATGAGCAGTTTAAGGGGTTTAGTGACCACTCAGAAGTTGTGTCACAGTAATGATCAACCACTGGAGGTTAAGCTCCTGAGATTTTGTCCTTTATATCAGCAGTACCCAACGTTTTTGGCACCAGAGACCAGTTTCATGGAAGACGATTTTCCCAAGGTTTCTGGTTGATTCTGGTTGATTACATTTATTGTGCACTTTATTTTTATTTTGTGGCAATCTCAGGATATTCCACCTTGACACTAGGGTTAGGGCTCTCATTCCTAGGAGAATCTGATGCCACCACTGAACTGACAAGAGGAGGAGCTCAGGTGGTGATCTGAGCCATGAGGGAGGGGGTAAGTACAGATGAAACTTGGCTCGCTTCTCACCTCCTGCTGTGTGGCCCGGTTGGGGACCCCTGCTTTATACCAGGCGCTTAAGATCCTATGACTGCTTAGGATTTGAGGGCTGGTCAGGGCTCAGAGTGCAATGAAGGAGGGAGGATCCTTGCTGCCCAAAACATCTTCTCATGGCGAGTTGCCTTTGTTCGCATCCTTCCCTTATGGTTTAATCCAGATCATTACAAAGTAGTTGTTAGCAAAAATAGATGTGAATGCTCATTCACAAATATGAGAGGTTTTAAAATATCCCGTTACACTGTGACTTTGAGAATGAAAATGTAATTGAACTTTGCCTTGAGTTTTCCTAACATTTTTTTTTGAGCCCTACATAGATACAATTCTTCTCCGTGGGAAAACTTCTATACTCTTTCCTCATTCCCCCCAGCACTATTTCAGTGTCTGCAAAATGCATATTGATAGTTTTTCTAGTGGGGTCTGGTTTGTGGTTGTTAGTGGTAAATTAGATGTGGTCTGGGCTCAAAAGGAGTTTAAAACCTGATAGAAATAAGACCTACCACAACCACCAGTGTAAAACTCTTTGAATAAATATAAATGAGGTCTGACATTCAGAAAACTAAGATCATGGCATCTGATCCCATCACTTCATGGGAAATAGATGGGGAAACAGTGGAAACAGTGTCAGGCTTTATTTTTTGGACTCCAAAATCACTGCAGATGGTGATTGCAGCCATGAAATTAAAAGACGCTTACTCCTTGGAAGGAAAGTTATGACCAACCTAGACAGCATATTAAAAAGCAGAGACATTACTTTGCCAACAAAGGTCCATCTAGTCAAGGCTATGATTTTTCCAGTGGTCATGTATGGATGTGAGAGTTGGACTATAAAGAAAGCTCAGCACCAGAGAATTGATGCTTTTGAACTGTGGTGTTGGAGAAGACTCTTGAGAGTCCCTTGGACTGCAAGGATATCCAACCAAGTTCATCCTAAAGGAGATCAGTCCTGGGTGTTCATTGGAAGGACTGATGCTGAAGCAGAAACTTCAATACTTTGGCCACCTCATGCAAGAGTTGACTCATTGGAAAAGACCCTGATGCTGGGAAGAATTGGGGTCAGGAGGAGAAGGGGACGACAGAGGATGAGATGGCTGGATGGCATCACCGACTCGATGGACATGGGTTTGGGTGGACTCCGGGAGTTGGTGATGGACAGGGAGGCCTGGCGTGCTGCGATTCATGGGGTCGCAAAGAGTTGGACACGACTGAGTGACTGAACTGAACTGAAGTGTACCCCAAGACTCACATGTTGCTTACATTAAATTCTTTCTGTTTTGAGGCAGCCGCTGCATACTGTATACCAGGTTGCTTACTTGTTATATGGCCTTTAGGATCGTTTTCTAGATGTTGTAAATATGCACACATTTCTCAAGTAGTTTAGAGGACTTTTGTAGGGTATGTAAGGAGCAGGGCCTTGTTTTAAAAAGTCTAGAAAGGGTTTTCACATCCTTGGCCATACTGCTTTGTGTAAACGATAGTATAGAATGAAAAATCAGAGCCTATGTTGGTTTGTGGGTATTCATACTGGTTATGAACTAGAAAAGTATTACATGTTAACTATGGGGAAATTCTCGGGGACAATTGATCCTGAAGTTTCAAGAAAAGGAGAAATAGTCATTTTTTGGTTGTTTCTTTTAAAATATGCACCCATCTCTTAGAATTTGTATATTTTAACTTCAGGAGTGTTGATTAATTAACCTGAGCATAGATCTGTGTTTACTGTGATAGTGTGATTTTTTTTGTGGGAGAGGAGAGGGGGGACTTAAAAGATCAGTTATTAATTTTGCTTGCTAATCTGCAGTTTGATCAGACTTGGCAGGAGCAGCTTGTCTTTGCTCTGCAGTGCCCATCAGAGTGGCTTGCCTAGACTTAGATAACCTCTGCATTGCGGCTCACTCACATGGCTGGCAGGTTGGAATTGGCTGTCAGCTGGGTGCGTCAGTTTCTCCACATTAGGGTCTCTCTATTGACTGCTTGAGCTTCCTTATGACATGGTGGCTAGGTTCTAAGAATGAGCATTCCAAGGGACAGAATGTAGAAGTTGCAAGTTTGTAAAGACTTGAGCTTGGAAACTGGCACCATATTCTCTTGATCAAGTAGTTGATAATGTGAATTTTAAACAGGCAATTTCATGATTTAAGGAGACATTTTATTTGAACTTCATTTAATGAATCACATGGATACCTAGGGTGATTCCTATCTTGGGGATGTGGCCTTCTTCCTTCCAAGGTGTAAAGGAAGGTGCATGAGCTGAAATTCATGCTTGTTGTGGCATTTGTTTTTCTATTCCTGTTCAGGTGAACGAATGTCAGGAACAGAGGACTGGATCTCAGCTTGAGTTTCTTGGAGGGATGAGAAAGGCACTGTGTTAGGATTGGATGAGAAAGTTGGCAGGCTTCTCTTTCCACTTTTGGGCATGTGGCTTTATTAGCTCAACTAACACTTACACAATGCTTCCTCTGTACCAAGCATTTTGTATCTGCTAACAGAATTATATCTCCATGGAGACTCCCGTAGACTCTTCCTGTGTCACAGGTAGAGTCTTGTAGTCCTGCTCTAATGACATTATTTTTAGAAGAGGTTATGAGTAATAAGGGCTTCCCTGGTGGCTAGACGGTAAAGCGTCTGCCTGCAATGGGGGAGCCCTGGGTTCAATCCCTGGGTTGGGAAGATCCCCTGGAGAAGCAACTGGCAGCCAGCTCCAGTATTCTTGCCTGGAGAATCCCATGGGTGGAGGAGCCTGGTGGGCTACAGTCCACGGGGTCGCAAAGAGTCGGACACAGCTGAGCGGCTTCACTTTCACTTGTTATTGACAATCCCTTGCCCTGTGCAATAGCTCTGTATAATATATACCTTTTTGTTGTTGTTGTTTTTGGTCACTCAGCCATGTCCAACTCTTTCACAACCCCAGGCACTGGCTCTTCTGTCCATGGGATTTCCAAGACAAGAATACTGGGGTGGGTTGCCATTTCTTACTCCAGGGGATCTTTCTGAACCTGTGTCTTCTGCATTGACAGGAGGCTTCTTAACCACCAAGCCTCCTGGGAAGCCCATAATATATACCTTGTTGCTCTTTTAAAGATATCCTGCAGATATTCTGAAAATGCTTGGAATTTGGTTGTTTTTGAACACATGGCTAAGTCCTTCCTCCTGTTATTGTAGTTTCTCTTAACACTTGGATAGATATTATCTGGGTATATTTTACTTTTAAGTTTAAAAAACACATGATATGATGATAATCCTAGTCTTTTAGTTTGGGATATTACCACGCAGTCAGGGTTGTCAGGGTCTGCTCTGATTGAGTCTTATTTCCACTCAACACCATTTAGCAGTACTGAAAGTCAGTATAATGAACAGCAGTGCGGGACTGTCCCCTCCTTTCAGCCGAGGTCAGTTGGCAGCTGGTGTACACTGTTTCTTTATTTTGGAAAGGTTTTGCTTGGGCAAAAACTCACTCTTTTAACCAAATCCTGCTTTTCATCTGTTTTTGATGGCAGTGGACCATATTTCCCAGCCTTTTGCAAACATTGCCTGTCTGGCGGGATTTCCTGGACACAGAACCCTTGACGACCATTACTGGCCAACTTTTTTGAACTTCAGTGATTAACCTGGTTATTTGTTCTGCATTTTCTGCCATGGGAACCAATAAGCTTAGCCTTTTGAAATTAGCCAAGGGTCTAAGAATAATCCATTTGTTAATCAGACCTATTGTTTCCCCCTGCCTATTAACTTTGATGAATCAAATCTTCCCTCCAATATCCAGCTGTTAATCTACACACCAGTACTATGTAGAGTGACATTAATTTCTGAATAAGGTTCCCATGGTAGACCTTTGTTGTTGAAGTTTTGGAATTCTTACATTATAGACTGACATGATTCAAACATGGCAGGAATGGAACATCAATGGCACATGATTAAAAATTGGTTGATCCATCAATGATAATTTTATAGACAGGTATCATTAAGTTGCTGTCATACACAGATCATAATATATAAAGTCTATAGGTAATGAGTTGCCCTCAAGAGTAAGGCCGTCACTTTGTCACCTTATAAAGCTAAGCCTAAGGTAAAACCGGTTGCTGCTGTTGGTAGACTGTTGATAGTTCCACTCTTCAGAGTGGTGGGCAGACCCCTCGAGTAATGGAAGATCTCCTGGATTTGCACTCAGAAAAAAATAATCCTCACGCCCAAGTTCGGTTCCCTTTCCTCCATGGGGTGGGTTGAGATGTTCTGTGATGTGTGATTCTCATGCTTCTTGCTGTCACTTAGGAATGTGGCACATTGATGCAAAAGACAGATTAACAAAGAGGTTAGATTATATGGTCTCAGGTTTTTTTCCATTTCTTAATATCCAAGGTGTGCATGGAATGTAAGTTTTTGTCTCCTAGGAGGAAGCGCTGATCATATGTAAGTGAGAGAGAAAAGGGGCTTTGGTTTAAAAAGAGCTATTTGATAACAGCTTTTCAGAAGCGCAGCCCCTCTAATATGTGATGAATGTATATGAGTTGCTGCATACTATTAGTAGTAAAACCATTTATTTAGTAGGGTGGGGCTGTCTTAAGGATACCTGTACATCTGGTCTTCTCCGTAGTCTACTTGTGAGCTTTACATAGCACAAAGAGCTTGAGGAACACAGGAGTTCTGTTGGGGGAAGTTACAGCACTTGAGGCTTATGATTTATGATGTTGTAATCAGTGACCCCTGATAGAATCTGGATGAGTATTAAAGAATCGTAATGTTTTAATTGTCAGTCTATTTACATCGTTATACAAAGCTTGATGGGCATGGGGCATGGTGATGTGTATATTTGAAACATCTTTGCAAGGCTCTTTTTTGAAAATAACACTGTGAGCTGCATTTGGATGTGTAACTGTTAGTCCTTATGGAAAAGTCTGTTTAAATGTATTTTTCTCCTGAGGGCTGAAACATAAAATAGATTTTTAAATATAAAAATGCTAAGACCCTAGCTTTGATGCTTCTGTCACTAAAATAGCAAGAAATTTACCAAAGGTTTACTCATTTTTGTCAAATTAAAAAAATCTAAACAAGTAACCCAACATTTTTTTTAAAGATTGAAGTATAGTCGCTTTACAGTGTTGTATTAGTTTCAGGTATACTGTAAAGTGATTCAGTTAAACATTTATTCTTTTTCAGATCCCTTTCCATTATGTTATTGCAAAATACTACATGTCGCTTCCTGT
The DNA here is from genome assembly GCF_963930625.1 of Muntiacus reevesi. Classification (NCBI taxonomy): domain Eukaryota; kingdom Metazoa; phylum Chordata; class Mammalia; order Artiodactyla; family Cervidae; genus Muntiacus; species Muntiacus reevesi. The sequence goes on from NC_089256.1 coordinate 93,414,226, forward strand.
GCTGTCCAGCGAGTCCTTGTTTATGTGTATACAGTAGTGTGTATATGTTCATCCCAAGTTCCTCATTTCTCCCTCCCCCACGTTCCCTTTTGGCATCATGTTTGTTTTCTATGTCTCTGTGTCTGTTTCTGTTTTGTGAGTTCATTTATATTATTATCACTTTTTAGATTCCACATAGAAGTGGTATCATATGACACTTGTCTTTTTCTGTCTGACTTGCATCACTTAGTATGATAATCTCTACGTCCATCCATATTGGTCCAAATGAGTAAGCCACCTTCTTGAATGTGTAAAACTGTGGGGATAGTCTGATCAAAAGTGTCGTGAAGCCTTCCCCCTTCCACGCACGCTGAGTGGTTATACCTACCACTGCAAGTTATAGTGGTTAAAAACACCACCTATATTTATTTTGCTAAAAAAAAAATCCTGAATGATGCTACTCTTAGAAGTTTTCTCCATTCAGTTGAGTTTTATATCTCCTTGAAGAGGTTTGGAAGAAAGTCTGCCAATTGGAAGGTGAAAATGAATAAAAGTGTGGAAAACATAAATTTGTAAGTGCAGCTCTGTAGCATAGAGGCAGAAGCTGAAAGCAAGTGTTCCTTTTCTGGAGCTGACGCCCAGCTGCAGATGCTAGGGTGGCTGTCAACTGCTTTTCTTCTTCTTGTTGCCCAGCAACGGACTCACATTCTTCAGTGGGAGGGGAGTGCTAGTTTCTACCCCCTTTTGATTTTTCTTCACCCCCACCTGCTCTGTTTCCCTCTGGTTCTCTTTTAATGCCGCATCAACTTCCCCAGCTGTGACTGGACTTGTAAAAGTTGATCTTGGAGTCGTGTGCCAACCCAGGACAGATAGCAGGGACCAGAGAGCGTGGCTCCCACTGCGGCCTCTCCGAACCAAGCCGGAGGTGCCAGGCTCAGGGGTGGGCGCCCAGCAGCCTGCATTTGTTTAGAAAGTGATGGCTTGCTCTGTGCACAGCCCATGGGGGAATTCTTGGACTCTACCGGGCTTAATTCTTTAAAATATTTATTTTCTTTTAATTTTGGATTCAGATTCTTAAGATTCTGAGAATCTTCTTTTCTCCTCTGAGGGACACTAAGAAGATTACAGAAAATTTCAAGAGTGCTTGGCGTTGGTGCCAGGCAGGCCTGGGTCCAGATTCCTACATGATTTATGAGCTCTGGGGCTTCAGGCACGTCTCAGAACATGAAGTTTTTGAACCTCAGTTCCTCATTCATAAAATGGGGATAATCTCTCTCTGCAGGATTGTTGTATTAAATGAGATAACCATGCAAGGAAGATTCCTGAGATTCTGTAGGAGGCCATCGGCTGGGTGGTAACTGGTACTCATAGTGTCAGGAAGGGATTCTCGCTTGTGTTCTTGACTTTGGCATTGTGCTGTGAGTTTTGCATTGTAAGATCTAAGCTAATGTGCTGCAGAGAAACAGAGATGATGCAAAGCATCTGGTGGGAGAATCTGCCTTTGTGCCTTCTTCTGGTCCACTGTGTATATAGATCAAACCCCATCACCTCTGTTCAGTATTGTCGCATGTTTAGGGGCCATCACTCTACTTGAGATGGACCAACACCCACCTGAAGGCACGCACTCTCTTGAATACAGGCGCTGACAATTTTAAACAGGTACAGAAAAATCTGTATCTATAATAACTTGATAAAGTGGGTGGGAGGTCAATTCTTTAGAAAAAAAAATTATCACCGACTTTCCAGAAAGGTTTGTAGCAGAATTATTTTTCAAAGGGAGCTCTCTCTGCATTTAAAATGTGATTAAAATAAACCAAATGAAAAAGGATTTCAGCAGGAGATTTCTGTGGCACAAAGTTAAGTCCACTGTGTCCAGGGTTGCTTCAACTCCCAGCATCTTTCTCAGGGCAGTCTACAATTGTTTCCATCACCTACTAGTTTTTGTCTTAATCTTAGCTTCAGAATGCTTAGGCTAATGTTCATGAGTATATTTTCAAATGCTATTTAGTGGTTTTTTTGTTTTTGTTTTTTTTTTTTCCTCTCCTTCCTACTGGATCCTTGAGGCATGGAGAATTTTAGGAAGTAAGATGGAGTGGCAGTCACTGTTGTCAGTCTGCATGTAACAGAGGGAAGGTCATTGCATCCTTTTCATCCTGTTTCCTCATCTGCAAAGCGCCAATACTGGCATTGCTTACTTAACAGAACCACTGTGAAGTCCAGTAATAACAGCAAACACTTTTTTCCCCTCCGTTCTGTGAATGTCCTCCCCATGACAAACTGTATTTTTTTTCTGTAGCAGTTTATCAGCTTCAGCCCTATCAGCATGTGATTCCCTGTAGTTCTTTCTTTTTATTAAACTTTTTGGATGTGGCCCGTTAACGATAGTGTAATAGTTTCATGTGGACAGAAGAGGGACCCATACAGATGCATGAATCCATCCTCCCCCAAACTCCCCTCCCAGCCAGGCTGCCACATAGCCCGTAGGCACCATCGGCTGTGGAGCTGCAACCCTGGTCTGCACCTGCTCGATGCCTGCAACACCCCTTTTCTGCCATTTTTGTCTCCAGACACATAGCAGACATTCACAGGCAGTTATGATGTGCTGGGCACAATGCTGAGAGCTCCCTCTGCTTTAGCAACTTTAATTTCAAGATAAATCTGGGGGGTGGGCGCTTTAGTCCTGATAATAAAACAGTAGGCAATGCTGATTGATGGCTCTTTACCTGCCAGGCTTTGTCTGAAGGTCTTTTATGCCGTAGCTGTTGGTGGGAAACTGAGGTGCAGAGTGATTAAGTCCCACGCCCAGAGTTTAACATGTACAACATAATGATTTGGTATGTGTGTATTGCAAAATATTGCAGTCCATGGGGTCAGAAAGAGTCGGACGCGACTTAGCAACTGAACACCACCACCAGCGTATTAATATATTGCAAAATGATGAATATAACACCCATCACCTCACATAGTTGCAGATTTTTTTCTTGTGATGAGAACTTTTAAGATCCACTTTCTAAGCAACTTACAAATACACAATACAGTATCGTTAACTATAGCCCTGCTGTACATTATTATATCACCAAACCTTACCTTTTAACTGAAAGCTGCACTTTTTGACCACCTTCCCCCATTCCCCCCACCCCCTCCACCTGTTCGGCAGCCTCTACTTGTGATATCATTTTACAGATAAAGAAACTGAGCGTTACAGAGAGGCTGGGTAGCTTGTCCAAGGTCTCATAGCCAGTGAGAGGCAGATGTGGCCTTCAAACCCAAGTGTTTTCTGACTCCTCCACCTGCACGCTTGCCTGTTGTGCAGCATGGCCTCCGGAGACAGGTGAAGGGGCTAGGTGCGGCTCTCAGGGCTCTTTGCCCTCTGTTGCCCCAACGGCAGAGAAGACTCCCGGGAGGGCAGGTCCCCGTCAAAGGCCCACTGCGGCAGAGCGGACTCCTGGGGGATTCAGATCTGCAGTTTCCCACTTCCTGCGGTCGGACGGCCCCCGAGAGGTGGGCTCTGCATTTTTCTGAGTCCGTGCCCTGACTTAGCAGCGGGTGACAGAGTGGTCTTCCTGGGAGAGCTCTGGTGCCAGGGCCTGCCTGGGTTCCAGCAAGGGTTTTGGGGGGCAGAGCCAATTCCCCAGTGCAGAATGGTCCAGGAGGAAGAAACATCCCGAAGGCCCTCGCGCTGTCTGTGTCTGAGAGGGCTCATCTATGGAAGATGGCCAGACAACACTGAAGCCTCAGAGCAGACTTAAGCATTTTTCTTAGCACATTCACCATCCCCTCCCCTGATTATGAGCCGAGAGGGGAGTGTGCTGTCCGAGTCTAGAAATGGAACTGTAGGTACGCTGAACTCATGGTGTCTCTCCAAGCTCTATCAGTTCATGCAGAACTTTGAAAATTAATTGGGGGGGGGGGTATTCTACTGAAATTTATTTTGGTAACTTGAGACCAGAAAAAGTTGGGAAGGTTTTTATTGGTAAAGAGAGGAAAAGGGGGCTCGCCTGCTAGTCCATGGTTAAAATTCCGAGCTTCCACTGCAGGGAGCACGGGTTTGATCCCTGGTCAGGGAACTAAGATCTTGCATGCCCCACGGTGTGGCCCCCGCCAAAAGCAAAAAAGAGAGAGAGTGAAGAAATACTACAAAACTGGCTATTTTTGACATTTTTGTATATAAAATTTCAAACATGCATGAAGTACAATGACTACCTATTTAAAGTATTTATATAAACCCCTTACCTAGATTTAAAAATGGTTAACATTTGCCATATTTGCATCCTATTCTTTAATGGAAGTATTTTCAAGCAAATAATAGATGTATTTTAACTCTAAATGCTTGAGTAGTTATCTCTAAAAATTAAAGACATTTTCCTGCATAACAAAATTGTCATTTTCAGACCTAAAGAAATTAACAATGAGTTTTTAAAAAAACTTTTTGAATATTTTCAAACCCAGAGAAGTACTGAGGAGTGCACTCTTCATTTGAATTCAGCAATTCTGAATGTTTCACCACACATCTTGGTGTGTTTTCTTTCTTCACTAAACCGTGGTTTCCCCCTTGTATACTTCAGCATGCAGCTCCTAAGAGTAGGGACATTCTTTTGCACAATAGCAAATACCATGATTACCCAGGAAAATTAGCCTTTGTTAAATAATATAACTTAATATATAGCCCTTGTTCAAATTCTCCCAGTTGCACAATATCTTCTGCCACTGTGTGTGTTCACATATTCCATGCTATAGTTTCATGCCTCTGTTTTGATTCAGAAAAGTGCTCCTCTCCCCTTTACCATTTTGTTTCTTTTTCACAATATTGTTTAAAAAAAGTTTTAGACTAGTGTTCCACTTGGGTTTCTTAGGATTACATTAGGTTGAAAATTTTGACAAAAATCCTGAAGTGAGTTTGTGTATTCCTTTTTTTTTTCTCTTTTTTTGAAAAATATGGAACGCTTCACGAATTTGCGTGTCATCCTTGCGCAGGGGCCTTGCTAATATTCTCTGTATCCCTGCCGAAGCGCGCACAGTTTGTGTATTCCTTATTGCATGAAATCAAGATACAAACAATGCTTTCTTAATATCACCTAATTCCCAGTGCTTACTCAGACTTTCCCAATTGTTTCAGATTTTTCTTTGTTTTTGTTTTTTTACAGTGGTTTGTTCAGAGGAAATATTTTGCGCCATTAAAAAAAACCAAAGTAGAAAAGTAGACTAGCTTTAATGCTGTTCCTGGTAAACACTCAAGGTTAATGTTTATGTTTCTGCTAGATGCCAGCCACATCTTTTTTCTTTTATAGAAATTATTTTTTAAAATGGAAATAATTTAAAAAACATTTCTCTTAATTACCTTAAAAATGTACTGTAATTTTTATAGAAAAGTACACAGATCTTAAGTATGTTGCCTGTTGAATTTTCACAAATTGGACACACCCACACAAGCAGCTTTCAAGAAATAAGACTTTCCTATCACCTAGAAGTACCCCACTGCCCTCTTCTAGACCCTCACAGTCCCCAAGGGTATCACGCTTGATGTCTGGTGTGATGGGCTCATTAGTCTGCTCAAAGTTACTTCTAGTTCCCTAAAAGAACAAGCACAAACTAGAGAAGCCATAAAAGATATGTATATTTTAGTTTGGAATTATGAAAACCCACCTTCGAAGACATTGTAAATAATAATATACTGTATATATTTTCACACAGAATAATTCCCACAACAATGTTTTACATAATGGTTTCATTCAGAGGCTTCCCCTGCTTCCCGAGAAGTGGGATTTAATCCAAAACGCTAAAGGTTAAGTTATCAATGGAACTCAAAGGGCATTTTGTTTCCATTTGGATAAGTCGTTTAATGTTTTTTAAGTCCACGCATATGTTAACAATGGAGGCAGTCAATTATAGGGGAGCTTAGCAAGGCATTCCTGGAGTTCTCCTCAGTGATGAGCATCCCGAAGTGAATTCAGGAAAAGAGCAACTATTTTTCATGGAAGGAAATTATTTTAATTAGTAACTCGGAAAGGATAATAAATAGATAATTCTGAAGTTGCTTGGCTTTGGGACAAGTAATTGCATTGAGCATGCAGTTGGAGAAAAAAAGAGGAAATAAAGAAAACGAGGCTGGGGGCATGTATAATCAGTTCGGTGCAAGTAATTACATTATGGAGGCTTCATGACAATTTTATGGTACATTAACAGTGCAGAAAAGCATGCGTCCTGCATTCTAGTAAGAAGGCTGGCCGCACAGTGTATGTGTTTGACCCAAGGTTGGTTTTCATGAATTTTCAGGCTGTTGGGCTCTGCAGCTGCTAATAGGTAACCACCCAATGGGCTGAACTAGGCAGGGAGATGGAATCCCACTTGCAGTGTCCAGAGAAGCCTTCCTAGATCCCCAGTGGTGGTGGTGGTGTTAATTGCTGAGCTGTGTCCGACTCTTTGCGGTTCTGTGGACTGTAGCCTGCCAGGCTCCTCTGTCCATGGAATTCTCCAGGCAAGAATACTAGATGGCCAGTATGCCCCATGTAAATTGGGTCACGAGGGTCCTGCAATGTGCATTTGGGTGGTATTGTTGTAGGTATCTGTGGGTGACTTTGCTGTGTGCCTGGAGTTTTTGTTTTTTTTTAAAAATTTTTTAGGGGGTGGGGGCGGGGAGCAGATAGGAATCAAGCTTCTCTGGTGCAGTTTTCAATGTGACATCCCCTACTGACATTAGTTGCAAAGTGACTTGCTAAAATTAGAAGGTGAGATTGAACAGCTGGGTTGATGGCCCAAGTGCTGGGTTCCCACCAGTTGTTTCAAGGGGGTGGAGCGGAGCCACCCAGAGTGGTTTGCAGCAGCTGTGACCCCCGAACCAAGGAAGCTACATTTTGAAGCCACACTAAGAATAGACAGACTCTTACAAGCTCTCGATTTTGAAGTAAGGAAGAAAGCTAAACGCTTCTGGGTGCAAAAATTCAGTTTACTCTTTAAAAACACAAGTTTAATTTCCAGCTTTCATAAATGGAAATGTATATGACAAACATGAAATAGCTTGAAATCATAATACATACACATGCCCATACATGGCTCTCACTATCTCTCTCCAGCCCTATAATCTTTATACGCATTCTGCTTTGGATAAACTCTGTCATCAGGTTGCTTTGGTATTACGGCTTCATAGCATTGCACTCACATTTGCCCACTGATTCTGGATGCGAGCTGCCTATGTTTTTTAATTCCGGTCAGTTGGGTATAAAAATAGTGCTATAATGGCTGAAGTATGGGAGGGCACGGCAACCCACTCCAGCATCCTTGCCTGAGAATCCTGTGGACGGAGCCTCGTGGGCTATAGTTTATGGGTTTGCAGAGTCGGACACAACTGAGCGACTGGCACTCTCACTTTCTTTCATTTTCACGTCTGAAGAACGTTGTGTGTTCAGGCAGTGCCGCTGAACTGAGTCTGATGCTGTGCTTGGAATAAATACCACAAATGGTATATTCTGATCCCTAAAATGTATTCTGCCTGCATGAGTGCATGCTAAGTTGCTTCAGTCACATCTGACTCTTTGGGACCCCATGGACTATAGCCCACCAGGCCTTACTGTCCATGGGGTTCTCCAGGCAAGAATACTGGAGTGGGTTGCCATGCCCTCCTCCCGGGGATCTTCCCGACCCAGGGATGGAACCTTCGTCCCACATCTCCTACATCGGCAGGCGAGTTCTTTACCATTAGCGCCACTTGGGAAGTCCAAAATATATTCTACAACATATTAATAAAGTGAAAGAAAAGATCACACCTGAAATAAATGTTAGGTTAAGCTAATTCAAACACAGAGCTTTTTGTAATAGTGCAATTTAGGAGGGAAATGCAGCATTCAGTGTTTCCCAAGTTTATTTGATAACAACACTTTTTTTGGGTGCTGGTTTGGGGGTTTATCTTCTAGGACTTAAATCCCACAGAATGTACTTGAGGTTACACTGCCTGTAAATGCTTCTCCTCATAGCCAATATGACTGAGACTAAAAGCTTTTGTCACCTGAGAAGTAGATTCGAGTTAGGTTGACTGTCAGATGAGGTCCCTCTGTGATGTGAGGCTGTTGGCAGACTCAGAAGTATCTTTCCCTACAGAATGACTTAGTGTTAATTACCTCCCGTACCCCCACCTCATGGCACACTTTCATTTTCATCTTTTTGTCAAAATAGTTGTTACCAGGACTATGGGAATTTTCCAGACCAAAGCTCAACCTGGCTTATTTTATCTTCCTTTTGTAGGACTAAAGAAAGAAAGTGAAATCGCTCACTCCTACTCTTTGCGTCCCCATGGACTGTAGCCTACCAGGCTCCTCTGTCCATGGGATTTTCCAGGCAAGAGTATTGGAGTGGGTTGCCATGCCTCTGCCATCCAGGGGATCTTCCTGACCCAGGGATCAAATCCGGGTCTCCTGCATTGCAGGCAGACACTTGACTGTCTGCGACACCAGGGAAGCCCCTGTAGGACCATGCTGACAAAAATTTGTTCAGGGAACATTTTGGAGCAAAATAAGAAGATACAGGTAGTTTATTTAGATAGTCATATACAGTCACGTTTCTGTCATTTTCCTCTTGATTTCATTTCAGTGTAGTAACAGACTTCTCTTTTCTCACATAGACAGCATATGATAGTTAATACGTGCACATATTCTTGCACTTTGTATTAAAATTATACGTCTGAGTATGCAAATGTGACCCTTTTCTCAAAAAGTGATTTAAAATGAATCCAGATCCTATCAGTTCTTAGCTGTTTCTTCTCATATAGCTGTTTTCATTTCAGAGCACATTACAAAAATGTACTTTGTGTACATGTTAAAAATGTAAATATCATAAAAAGCTTAAAGGGAGTAGCTTAGGAAAAGTAGCTTAGAATTATCTCTAATACTTCTTTTTTCCCATTAAAAAAATAAGTAGGAAAGGTTAATCTACACTTAAGTAATTGTAGTGATGTGTGTGTGCTCAGTCGCTCAGTTGTGTCGGGCTCTTTGTGACCCCATGGACTGTAGCCCGCTAAACTCCTCTCCTCTGTCCTTGGAATTTTTCAGGCAAGAATCCTGGAGTGGGTTGATGTTTCTACTCCAGGGTATCTTCCCAACCCAGGCATTGAACCTGGGTCTTCTGTGTTTCCTGCATTTATAGGCAGATTCTTTACCATTGAGCCCCCTGGGACGCCAATTATAGTCAATTACAAAAGTTAATAACCTAACATTTATAGAATTATAAATGAACACATTTATCAAACATCAATATTTGAAATGTTCCCTAGTAATCAGCATTAATAAAGACCAAAGACAAGTCAGGCTGAAGCTGTTATTGTCAGTTTCTGAAGGAAGGAACTTGCCAGGAGGCGGGAGCTTTAGCAGCCCCAGTTCTGGCTGGGAGCCCTGCTCTTGAGAGCCATGCTCGGTTGGGACCGTTGCGTCTCCAAATCCATCTTCAGAGTCTTTTTACCTCTTCCTTTTAAGTCACAGCAGAGAGTCTGGCTTTGTTTTTGGTTTACTTTTTTAAAGTAGTATTTGTCTCTCTTCCTCTTCTTCCTCCCTAACATCAACTACAGGATCACATGGAGCTAATTTGTTTTACTGTCACGGGAGTCCTTTTTCTTGACCGGATGGGCCTGATTAAAACCAGGCCAGTTAAAAGGTCAGCTTTGTAGGCAAGTGCATACACTCCGTGACTCAGTGGTTCAGGAGGGATGAGGAGGGATGACTGGTGTGTGCTCAGTCACGGCTGACTCTGCGGCCCCATAGACTGTAGAAGACCCCCTTCCCCCGCCCCAGGGTCTGCTCTCCATGGGGTTTCCCCGGTGAGAATACTGGAGTGGGTTGCCATGTCCTCCTCCAGGTTATCTTTCCGACCCAAGGACTGAACCTGGGTCTCCAGAGTGCAGGTGGGTTCCTCACCACTGAGCCGCCTGGGAAGCCCACAAGCTGGGACTGTTGAAGCACGATGATGAGGGGAAGCGTCTGTCTTGTGGGGCCCGTTCCTCCGAGGGACCGAGCCTGTAGGTGACGTTGTTCCGGGACAGAGTCAGGCCATCAGCAGCACCACCTGTCTGTACCCTCTTTCCCTTCCTTCCTAAAGGTCCAGATGATTCGCATCAGCCTCTTTGGGTTCACAAGGCAGTATCACGTTATGGGAAAGAAAAGCCTAAGATCCAACTCTCGAATAAGATTGGGCTCTCAGCTGTGTCACATAGGACATCAGGAAATTTATTAAGTCATTTAACTTTTCCCAACTCAATTTCTGGATGTTAAATATGAAAGTTAGTAAATCTGCTATGTGAGGGTCCAATTAAGGTAATTTTGGGAGCTTTGAAGTGCTATGTACATGTCAACTGCTGCTGTTAGACATTATTATTACCATCATTACTGTGAATATTGTGATGTGTGACTAAGAGTCATTATTATCATGACTGTCACTGTTAATGAGTGTCACTATTAACTTCATTCGTATGTTCACTCCTTCATTCATTTGACAAGCGTTTATTTATTGGAACTTCCCCGGCAGCCTGTGTACATGAGGGTGGTGCTAGTGGTGAAGAATCTGTCTGCCAATGCAGGAGACGCAAGAGGCTCACGTTGGATCCCTGGGTTGGGAAGGTCGACCCCCTCCAGTATTCTCGGCTGGGGAATCCCACGGACGCAGGAGCCTGGTGGGCTACAGTCCATGGGGTCGCAGAGCCAGACACACTGAGTGACTAACACAGCTTACCCTGGCGACCTAGCGGTCAGGATTCAGTGCTTTCGCCGCTGTGGCCCAGGTTCAGTCCCTGGTTGGGGAGCTGAGATCCCGCAGGCCCTGCGGGGTGGCCAAGACCCCAGCAGCAACAGAGCCTTATTGAGTGCCTACAGTATGTCCGAGGTGGTGTACTTTCGGGGTGCGTGGTAAGCCACGCTTGGTGGTGGTTCAGCTGACCAGTTTGCTGAATCAAACTAGAATAAATTAATAATGTTTTTATTTGTTTTAGAGGATGTTACAGCATCCTCTAGGCTTCATGTCCTTCCAGGGACCAGTAAAGAACAAATTTTCCTGGGTGAGTTTTTTGAACACTTGATAGATAAGGGTACATAAGTTATGGGTGATATGTTTGATACAGTCACTGAGAAACAAAATATTTTGTCAAAGGAAGCTCATTAAATACATTTTTCCCCTCCTTGCTTTTTAAAGTCATTTATTTCATGAGTGATTTTTGAGTATCTGCTGTGGGTCTTCCACACTAGATCCAATGTTGAACTACTGAGAACTTAAAAGCTTATTTAAAGTCTCCTTCAATTCAACATCCTTTAAAAAAAATCGTCTCATGGAAAGGAAAAATCTAAATGTGTCCTGTAGAGAAAATGCCATTTCCTTTGACCGTTATTATGATCTTTATCCTGCTTCTTTCTTTACACCGAGTTCCTCTCCAACTCGGTGGGAACGGCTTCGCAGCTATGAAGGCCGGATGTGTGCCTTGGAGTGGGAGGAGAACGAGGCTTGTGGTTGGTCATCAGACTAAATTTAAACCATTATTTGGAATGACTATGTAATTAACGTGGGGGTTAAAAAATGAAAAAATACAGCTGCAAGGGTAGTTTTCTCCCTTTAATAAGAAAAGAAGTCAGGAGGCATGAGAAGAAAATAAACACAGGAGCATGAGGCATGCCTTCTCTTTCATGAGAAGAGAATCAAAGATGCACCGTAATCTCCCAGGAGACAATAAATGCCTCTCCCTTCTGGATTAGGCAGATGACAGCAAGCGCGGCCCCGCGGCTGGGCGTCTCCAGAGCAGACAGGTGCTGGATATGAGATGCCTCCGATGGCCCTGTGAAGCGGAGACAGTGCTCCAGGTGGCAGGCCTCGCTTGATCTGCCGGAGGACAGAGCCGCTCAGCCTGCTGACGCCTGGTTCACTGTCCCCCGGCTCGCTCAGACAGCTGCCAGAGGCAGCCGTGAAATATCGCTTAATTATAGAATTTCCCCTGATCCTCTTCATCCCCTCTCCCGCTCCCCGCGCCCCGCTGCGCGCCCCTCCCTGCTTCGCTGCACCTTTAGGCTGAGCACCCGGGAGTGTTGGGACGGTGTTTGTTCCAGCTCACAGCTAAGGGACTGGCAAGAGGTTCAATGAGCTGTGGCCTTTTTCTTGGAGGCTGTAATTAGCAGTGTTAAGTTCGAATGTGGAATGCAATGTTATTTTTTTCAGCAGGAAGCGAGTTTACTTGGAGCAGAGCAGAGGAGGATAGCTTTTCTCATTCTTTCTCTCTTTTTTTTTTCCGATCGGAAAATAATGCTGTTGTACAACGTGGAGAAAATATCAAGAAATCTAAAGATATGACTAAAGCCTACTTTCCTCCTATTCATATGTTTGGATATTAACCAAAATAGCATTATGTTCACTTTCTATTTAACAAATAGAGATCCATGTCATGTGTAATGTCTGTTCAGTCTTCCGTGGTCTGACTGACCCATAATTTACTGAACCATTTAACACATTTGAGACATAAATGAAACTGCAGCAGACATCCTTGCACAAACATTTTGCATACTTGCTTATTGGTTTGGAATTATGTTTGTAATTAACAGGGCCATGAAATGAGATTGTCTCTGACATTAAATTAAGATGATCAAGGGCTGATGTGGTGGTTCTCCCATCCAGGTACTAACCAGGCCCGACCCTGCTCAGCTTCCGAGATCAGACGAGATCGGGCGCGTTCAGGGTGGTGTGGCCCTAGACTGATGGGGTGGTTCTGCATGCACTTGTCTCTTTTCCACTGTCTTGTTCTTACTGAGTAGCTTTCGTTCCTCATGATTTAAGAGGGTTGCTGTAGCTCTGGTCATAGCGTCTACTTTCCAAGCTGGAATAAAGAAGGTGGAAAGCTGAAAAGACTGTTTATCCCTTCCATTTAAAGAACTCCCCTAGAATTTCACGCAGCATCCTGTTTGTCTCTGACAGTCTGTTGGCCACACCGTGCACCCAGAAGAGAGGGCGCGTAGATATTCGGAAGCAGCTGGCCATCTCAGCCATATCTTTCTGTTTCCTTGGTATGTGTTTCGTGGAGGAGTTTCTAATGCAAAGACTTTTCGAGGATTTTGCAATATGTTGACAAACTAGTCTCCAGAAAGAGGTTACCAATTAAGTTTAGTAAAATATGCAAGAGTGACGCTCAATGAGGCTCTGGGTTCTTTGGTGACTATTTTAAGGGCATTTTAAAACTTTTTCCTGAAGCTGTGTTTTTATCTTTTTTTAAATCATACATTCTGGAGAGAGTTGATGTGGGAGTTTCTGATACAATTTTTTCTTCCAATCAAGGTCTGTACAAAGAAGAGTATTCCTTCCAAAAATTGGAAGGATGTTGGCCTGAGAATTCAAATGTTATTCACACATGTTTCCTCCACTTTTAAGAACGCTTATTTGGAGATTCAATTAACAAGTGAACCCAGTTTGAAAACTTTTCCTACCAACCAATTAAAAAGGTACAACCAGGAAGCTGCTTACTCAGCCCATGTCGGTGTTAAGATATACAAATGTTTGATCTCTGCTACACAATGTCCTGTAAGTTTAAAAATCATATCAAAATTAAAAGTGCATACACCTAAATAGATGTTTTTTACTATGAGAAGTAATGCTAGCTATAATATGTTAGTGAAGAACAGTGGGGTTTTGATGGGTTAATAAGTCATAAAAAATTGAAAAAATATGTTTTCTGTTCTTTGTTAAATATATGTGTGTGTGTGTGCACGTGTGCATGTGTGTATGTGTGTGTATATATTTTGGCTGCACCTTCTGGTTTATGGGATTTTAGTTCCCCCACCAGGGATTGAACTCAGGTGCTCGCTCAGCAGTGAAAAGGCAGACTCCTAACCTTTGGACTGCCAGGAAATTCCCAACAGTAGTATATTTTTGATTAACATACACCCGTGGGTACAAAACTAACTCTTTTGTTTTGCATTAACATGTTTTGTATAAAACTATAGTACTTTTTAAGCTAATTTGTTTTTCCATTTTGTTGATTCACAGAAGTTTCCAGTCTTCTTGTGTTTCTGTACCTAACCTGTGCCCCTACATTTTGGCGTAAACTATGGGAGTGAACTATTTTCACCCTGTAATTGATTTAAAGAACTTCATTCGGGTAAAACTTCTTGAGCATTTCTGTTAGGAAGGAGGGAAAGGCATTAGGTACTCTTTTTCTAGTATTGTCTTACGCTTTTCACTTCAAGCTGAAATCCTTGCTACTTTATACATGAGACTGGAAGTCTTGGGCTGACATGGGATGCTCATCACCATTAAAAGTGCCTAACAAAGGCGTTAGAGGAATCTCAGCTTTGGCCTTTTCTTACACTGGATCTGAGAGTTGTTATTATTAGAATGTAGGGTGAGGGGAGGCGTGGTAGTGAAGGAGCCACTGAAAGGCTGGTGGTTTGCTTGTTCTTTTGTGTTTTGAGAATGTTTTTGTCTCAAGATCAATGGTTAGTTAGCTGCTTTATGTGAAATCATATAAATCTGTAGCTTTTGCAGTGAATTAATGTCCATTCTTATTTTCCCCCATTTTCACTGTACTGTAGGGTGTTTGCTGACAATTTTGCATTTGAATTCCTCAGATCTTTGTAAGAAGTTGGGATAGATTTTCATGAGAGAAAGAAGTGGAATTAGTATTTATGGAGTGTGATGGGTGTGTCTGGCACTGTGTGGGTGTTTTGTTATGGGATGAAATATCTAAAGCAGCCTCAGGCATGAAAGCATGCTCTTCTGCCTGTTTCGCAGTGGAGGAAACGGAGGCTGGGAGACACTGCGTGAAGTGTCCATGGTCTCTTAACTGGCTAGCTGCAGAGCTCAAAACCGCGGCAGTGCTGCCTCGTTTGGGTGATGCTTTCAACCCAAGATGCAAAGAAATAGGCGTAAAGAGACGCTTTGGGCTGGGTTTACAGGAAACATAAGCCTGGGGATCACCTTCACGGCCTCCCGTGTTTCTCTCCCCTCCCTGCTGGGAAACCTAACTCAATCCCCTCCTTTTGGCTTTGCTCCTCCAAACTGTTTCTTGCAACATGGGGTGCTGGCTCTGAGAAGCACCTCCAGTCTTCCTCCAGACCGGAGCTGGGGCTCATGCCAGTCTCCTCTCTAGTTCCATGTGTCCTATCATTCAGGCATGTGCATAAAGTGGCTGAAGGCCAGGTTGGCCATCCTCTTCCCGGAATTAGACACAAGAACAACAGCAAACCAAAGGACTTGGCTCTCCCCACATGAATAGAGGAGAGACTGGACTAACCCAAGAGAGTTCTTGGTTTTTTGGAGGTTTTGCCCTATTTCCTTGGACAAGTGACATTTAGTTCATTTTGGCCCACCGGCACAAGCAGCGTGTCAATGTCACATTTAAGAGCAACTGGAAAAACAACACGTTGAAACATGTGTTGGGCATGGGGAGCCTGGAAAAACAATTTTCAAAGTATTTGAGCACTTAAAGTAGCTTGGTAGCTTAAAAATTCTTTCTTTTAAAAACTGATGGAGAGGTTAAAGCTGCTTCCTAGATGTCAGATGCTGTCGATACCGGAGCGTATCTAACACGCAGCTATTGAGATAGAGTGTCAGGCTCTGGACCTCTCATAGCAACAATGAAAATAGGCTGTGGGCTTTGTTGCCCTCCACACCACCCTTTATTTCGTGGCCACTGCCCACCTGATTGCCAGCTTCCAGGTCCCACGCTGCATCTTCTGTTACATCCTCCCGGGGAGGAGAGGACACTGCAGGCATTCAGGATCATCTGTCTATTTAAAGTGGCATGAATTCAATTCTACGTGCCTAGCAAATCCCAACATAAGTATTTGGGGACAGCATCACTTCATCGGGAGCTTGGCTGTAGAAATAGTACCATGTCCTAACCCTGGAAAGATCTGGCTGTGTTGGACTTACTGAAAGACCTTATGATATACACAAAGCTTAGTGCACTGTACATTATGGCCCATTTAAAGGATCTGCAGTGGTAATTTTCACCACACTCCACATTTGCCAGAACTGCTTTTGGGGCTGCATCCTCATGGGACATACTGTCCTGGGGTAAATACACTTTGTTGAGTGACTTGAATGGATGAATGCCTTTCACTGCCTTTGATAATTTCAGAATTCACCATTCATTAAGATCCTTATCTTCACGTTTCCTCATTACTATCCCCTATTATTGTTTGTGAAAAAGTGGGAAAACAGGTACCAGCACCTATTTTATACGTGATGCCTGGAAATAATAAAACCTGATAAAATAAACTCTTACATGGTTGTTCAGCTTCAACACAGGAAACAATGTGGTTTATAAATCTTTTAATACCATTATTGATCCTGACATGAAAAGCGGAAAAAAAAAACAAAAACCAGTGTTGATAACTTCTAGTGCGCTTGGCCAGAGGCGGACAAGCAAACAGAAGCACAGTCCTTTTTCTTCTCGCTTTTTTTTGGGGAATAGGAAAAGTGAGGTGAAGCAAGAGTTGGCTCAGTTTGCACAGAGGAAGTCAGGTCTGCTCCGGTCATGTGGCGCTGGGGACCTCAGCGGGGATGAGGGGGTGCCTCTCACACAAAAGCTCACCCTCCGGAGTGAGGTTACTGAGTCACACCGCTGGGTCATGTCCCTGAGTCATGGGCTTCCAAAGAGGCTTTCTCCAGAAGTGGCGACGTCATGGTATCCCCGGCTTTCTCACCCCAGGGATAAACGCTGGTAAATAAGCCCCTTCAGGGAGGAACTATGATTATTACAGCCTCAAGTGGGCTCACTCTGCACTTCAGGACTGACTGCAGCTCCGTGACTCAGCTCTCTGTCCAGAGGGAGCAGGTTCGGAAAAGCCGGGTTCGTGTAGATGGATGCCCGAGGCTGGCTGACGAGGAAGCGCCCGAAGACCTTCCTCGCTGCTGCGGCTCCTACTGCTGCTGATTTCAACAAGTGGAGACTTCTTGGCACCGCCGAGATGGAAGTAGAGGATTAGAGCCTGGTAGTTAAAAATACAATCCCTGTCATTCATTCGGAATTCCAGAGAACGCTGAAATTTTTTGAATTGGCAAGTGAATGGTAGAGACCGGAAGCATGCACCAAAATAATGCTTCTGGTCTTGTATCATCTTTTATTAGAGGAGCCTAAAGAAATCCCCTACTTATGTATGAGTTATTATTCCTGTGTCATAGACTGCAGCTATGTTTGATGAGCTGCCGAAGTGAAAATCTGACCGGAACCTTTTCAACTGTAAATTCCTTGTGGTTTCAAAGAAGGGTGAGCTTTCTCAGCCAACACACTTGTGTTATGCGAGCAGTCACCTTTATTGTATAGCGTGAGAGAGTCAGTTTTTATAGCTTTCTAATGGATGTGTCAGCTGGGTACATTCGCAGCTTAACTTTTACCTCTTTGTACCTTTTATTCTTATGCGTTGAACTAGCAAGTGATGGTGATGTTTAGGAACTTGGCAGAACAGAAAAAGAATTATAACCAATTGTAATGTAATGAAAGCTGCTTTGGGATGAAGAATCATCAGTTGGGCTGACAGTAGGAAAGATGACAACTTGGGAGGGAGATTGGTTGCTTTAGAAAGAACATAAAACATCAGCTGTGTGTCTTTTCAGCCAGGTGAAGAGCTAGCACTTTATTTCCAATTGTCAATGTATTCAAAAGACAAGTCCTTATTATCCAGCTAGACTGATAGGGTTAAACAGAGGGGAACAATTTACTGCTGGTGGCTCAGAAGGTAAAGCGTCTGTCTACAATGTGGGAGACGCGGGTTCGATCCCTGGGTTGGGAAGATCCCCGGAGAAGAAATGGCGATCCACTCCAGTACTATTGCCCGGAAAATCCCACGGACAGAGGAGCCTGGTAGGCTACAGTTCATGGGGTCGGCGCAAAGAGTCAGACACGACTGAGCGACTTCACTTTCACTGATCAGATTGGGTTGCTACTTTAGACGTGGGCTTTGAGCTGCTATTGCTATGGGGCCTCCATGGTGATCAACTCCTACTGTTCCCTGGGTTTGGGTGGCTCAGTGATAAAGAATCTGCCTGCCAGTGCAGGAGATGCAGGAGATTCCTGGGTGGGGAAGATCCTCTGGAGAAGGAAATGGCAACAACCCACTCCAAAATTCTTGCTTGGGAATTCCCATGGACTGTGGAGCCTGGTGGGCTACAGTTCATGGGGTCTCGAAAATGTTGGACATGACTGAGAGACGAAACAACACGAGGAACTATCTGGAGAGGGTATGTGTCTGAACCTGGGAGAATTATAAGTGTGCATGCCAGCCGTCTTTGTTCTCGTGATTAAGACCCATCTCTGGTGTCAGTCGGAAAAGCCAAGTATCACTGGCAAACAAACAAAGCACAACAAAAGGCTCCACTCAGAGAAATGCAGGACGTGAGGACGATATGATGTGTCGTTTCCTAGATCCTGAAATTTAAATCAGAACACACTGCCCACATGCTTAATGTAGTTGAAACACAGACAGCATTTATCCCTGAAATACAATGAGAAAGTGAACCAGCTTTTACATGTTTGTATTTTAATTCTAACTGGGGAAAATTTTCAAATTTTTATGTGAGTCCTGGGCAAGTCTTCTTGCCATCTGGTACAGGATTAAACATTGGCATTTGTTTTCTGCTGACAGTGGGTCCAATTTATTTGGCAAGACCTGCCTGGGAAATTATCAACCTCATGCAAATCTGCTTCAGTTTTCATTTTTAACACTGATGAGTTTAAGTGAATGGGTTCACAACAAGCAAGTTGCAAATCTATTTTAGTTAGCAGTTTTTAAGCAAATCATCTTCACTCTATATAAACATTTGTTATAACATGAAGAGGGTGGTGAATTGGCCTACCAAGTCAAAAAAAGAGCTTTAAATGTCTGATTTTTAAAAATAAGGTATTTTACCTGTGCCCTCAGTTGGGCGTGTGAAGATTCTGTGGGCTCCAGGGGTATTGTTTTTCAAGTGCCCGCCACGGCAGGAACCTGGCTGTGCCTCCACTGGGTCTTTTCTGTCATCAGAAGAGCTTGTGTTCCATTGTAAGAGAAATATTAGTACCGCCCCCCGCCCCCCGCCAAAAAAAAGAAAGAATGAAGAGAGAGGTTAAAGAGAAACTGGGATTGGCAGGACGATGAAGCCAAGAAGTACTGAATATGAATTGAGTTTTGAGCAAGTCAGAGGAGCCTGGCGGGCTACAGTCCATGGGGTTACAAAGAGTCGGACACGACTGAACACTTTCACAACACTTAGAGCCTTTATATTCCCATCTCTTTGGTGTGGTTGTCTATAACTGGGCTTCTCTGGTGGCTCAGACAATAAAGAATCTGCCTGTAGTGCAGGAGACCTGGGTTTGATCCCTGGGTCAGGAAGATCCCCTCGAGAAGGAAATGGCAACCCACTCCAATGTTTTTGCCTGGAGAATCCCATGGACAGAGGAGCCTGGAAGGCTACAGTCCACGGGCTTGCAAAGAGTCAGACATGACTGAGCGAGCAACACTTGCACATAATCGTCTATCTAGACGGTAGTAGGAAAGAAGAAGCTGCTTTTAAGTCCTGCCCTAACAGCTCGGTTGAGGGAGCCCTGAGTAATGTCCAACACAACTAATGTGAAACTCTGTAATATATTAAGAGAGGAGGAAGAGTAAAAAGACCAAACACTTACACTTGCACATGAAATCTTTGCCCACATATATAAGCAAACAGCTTATGTTGCTATGAATTCCAAATTCTTTCAGAATTAAACACTCATAATCATTACTATTTTTATACCTTTGTATGCTTCCAGCAATACAAAATGTATCACATAGGCTTTCTCTATTTCAGAAAGTCTTTGTTCTGTGGCTTCTTTCCATGAAGTTAGTGTACTAGGTCATGAACTGGGGGGTAAATTTATCCAAAAAACAGCAAGCCTGTTCCTGGGCTGTAAGAAGCTGGTGGATTCTGTTTCTGCAGATAAGATTTTATCTTTGCCTTTCATAGTTCTGCAGCAGTCAAGATTTTATATGTATCAAATGCTTTTCATTTTTATGCCTCACACGTGCACGTGCGCTACAGGCATTTCACAGTCCAGGCTTGTAGAGCCAGAGGTTGCCAGCCTTGGGCTGGAGGCCGGAGCTGTCTCCTGTGAGCTCACTGGCCAAGGGGTGAACTGGTCATGAAATCGGCAGGCGACCTAGCTGATGACAGGCTTCCCAGGACAGCTGTTTTTTCACCCTCACAGAAAGGAACCGGAGCACTTGTTGGCTTTTTTACCCCTGTCTCATGGATATGGGTGCCGAGACCAGGATGGGTTAAATGGCTTGTCCGCTTAGGTCACACAGGATCGGGCACTTGTGGGCATCCCCTGGAGATCCAGTGCTCAGGACTCTGGAGCTTTCACTGCTGAAGGTGTGGGTTGCATCCCCGCTTGGGGAACTGGATATCCCACAAGCTGTGAGGTGTGGCCAAAACCAAGAAACACAAAAACCAAAAGAATGCCAAAACACAGGTGTGTGTGACTCCCAGCCTGCGGTCTTCCCAGAAGACACAGTGCCTTACACTGCCTCCCAGTAGGAAATCAAGGGCCGTGGGGACCTCAGACCCAGCTGTTCTGGGGCTGAGTCTGGAGGTGTGTTAGAGGAGGGGCTGTCAGATGGAGAGGGTGCGGAAGGGATGCAGGACCGAAGGAAAACCTGATAGACTGGAGGCCAGCGTCCTCATCCAGGTGAAAGGTCATGCAAACAGGAGCTGGATGAACAATCTTCTGGTGGCTGTTGGGAGGGGCCAGGCCTGTAGGGGAGGGTGATTGGGAGAGTGGGAATGCTGCGTCCCCCCCGTCCCGCACTGATTTCAATGACATTCTAACCCCAAACACAGAATATGCCTAATACATAAAATGGTTTTCCCAAGTTGCGTCTGTATTGAAGCACACATTCAAATTCTAGAAGGAAAAGTTATTTAACACAACGCAGATTTCCATAAACTACCGTTTCCAACCTGATATCTTCTCAGAGCAAGCATGCAGGTCCTCAGAACTGAAGCTCTCACAGACCCTGGAGTGGTTGTACATTTGTCTTCTAGAAGATTGTGAAGAAAGGCAGTCTGGGAAGTCGTGGTCAAAGGAGCCCCCGAAGGGAGAGGAAGAGACTCCACCACCTTTGTAACGGGTGCCATTTCCATTGCCCACCACCCGGGCCTTCCGTGAGAAATCCTTGCAGCCATCTTTTTTTTTTTTCAGTCCAGGAAGATTGGGTGTGTGAAAGTGTGTGTCAGGAAGAGTTTTTCTTTCCCCTAGAGACTGGCTTTTTTTTTTTTTTCTTTATAAAAATCACAGAGACAGGTAATTGAATCCATTTCCATTCTTACTTTGGTCACTCAAAAATAGGAGCCCAATCTCTAGTTTATCTCCAGTAACTTTTTAGCACCTATGACCTGCATTTTCATGCATCATTTTCCTTTTTTGTCTTTTTGCGGCATCAGAAGTGTTTTTGTTTTCACTGGTTACGACAACAGTACATTATCACTGTTCAGAACTATAGCAGAGTTTAGATTAAGGGGGAAAAAGTCTCCAGTGAGCCTATTACTTGCTTACACATGCTCAGTCATTTCCAACTCTGCACACCCATGGACTGTAGCCTGCCAGGCTCCTCTGTCCATGGAGTTGTCCAGGCAAGAATACTGGAGTGGGTCGCTGTGCTCTCCTCCAGGGGGTTTTCCCGACCCGGGGATTGGACCTGAGTCTTCTGCGGCTCCTGCCTTGCAGACAGATTCGTTCTGCTGTGCTACCTGGGAAGCCCATTACTTGCATGTATCAGCCTAAATACTCTGGTATCTTTTTTCCTTTTGGTTCCTTTTTTTAGGGAATAGGGTGTGCTGGGTCTGCGTTGTGGTGAGTGGGCTTGTGCAATTGTGGCATTTCATTGCCCCACAGTATGTGGACTCAGTTCTCTGATCAAGGATTGAACCTTTGTTCTCTGCATTGGAAGGTGGATTCGTAACCACTGGACCACCAGTGAAGTCCTCTGTTCCATTTTCGTATGAAAGCTGCATAGAATGTGTTCACAGAATATACACTAATATGCAGATTGAACATACATATATAAGTGTATATAAATATTACATATGTAAATTTTTAAGGGAAACTGGACTTAAAGCAGCAGAGAGACATTTTCTTTCTTTCCTTCATCCTTTCTTTCTCCTTTTCTTTCATCATTTTTTTTTCTTTTTTTCCCCCTCAGACATTTGCTTGAAGTGGCCTCAGCAAGAGAATGACCTCAGACAGGGAGGGAGTAGTAGGGAAATGGAGATTAATTGAGCTAAACTGCGGGTCCTGGCGAACAGTAAGGCTGCACTGAGAAATACAAGAAAGGAAGTGAGTCAGTAGCCCTGAGAGACGGGGCAGAGATGAGGCAGCAGTGTGAAAGAGCCGTGGTTTATCCTCCGGTTGGGAGTAGGGTGAGGGGAGCTAAATGAATTTAGTTTTCAAATCAAATCATGAGTGGTGGATTAAGTTCTTTTGAGCAATGCCCTTGCTCTTGGCATTCAGACCAGGAGTCACCCTGGTCTGAGTTTTAGAGTAGGACTGCCCTGGGGTCGATGGGTATGCAGGGGCTGGGAAGTGGAGTGGCTTTCTTCTCAGAGTTGTTTCAGAGCAAAGAGAGCTGCTCTTGTATGAAAGGCTCCCCCCTGTACTCAAGTCTTCCGGGAATACAGTGAGTGACACATTTAATTATCAAACCCGCTGCGAACAGAACTCCTTTAAAAGCGTTGGCGGGGTATGGAGTTTGAAGGGTGGGCTGAGGAGGCTCCCACGGTTGTGGGGGGGAGTTTTGGGGCCTGAAGCTGTGGCTGAGTTGTGCGTCTTTGGGGTCAGATCTCTTAGGATGAAGGTCAGAGTGTCCACCCAGAAAAGCCCTGCCCTCTCTGCCAGGGGATGGAGGCTGTGAGCCGCAGTGGCTGTCTTCAGACGAGGTGGGCTCCTCTACCACTTTGGGCGTGAGCCTTTCTGCTCTCTGCAGACTTGAGAGCCCCAGCCCACTTGTTCAGAATGGGAGGCATGAGTGGGGGACTGGCATCTGAGAATCCATCATTCCGGTTCCTGTATTGTTCTGATCACGGACCGGGAGCTGAGTGTGTACACAGCAGTATCCTTAAATGTCTCCCAGGTGGTAAAGAACCCACCTGCCAATGCAGAGACATAAGAGATGCGGGTTTGATCCCTGGGTTGGGAAGATCCCTAAGAGAAGTGTGTGGCAACCCACTCCAGTATTCTTGCCTGGAGAATCCCGTAGACAAAGGAGCCTGGTGGGCGATGGTCCATAGGATCGCAGAGAGCTGGACACGACTAAAGCAACTGAACACGCACAGTGAATTTCTCTATATCACTGCTTCTCACTCTGGGCTGCGCTCCTGATGGGTCTACGGCAGTGTCAGTATATTCATGGTGTCGGGGGATCTAAGAGAGAAGGATGCCTCCCTTTTTGGTACAGTGGGAAGTATTTCTTGCTTACCGTGTGTTTTAGTAATATGGAATCCAGAAGGGATAGGTAGTCAAAGGGTTTCTTACTAATTACTCTAATTACTTTGCTAAAGGGAGCTTACTCAACTTTGACATCCTCATCAATTGTTTCCTCTTTTGGAAGACTGTGACAACCCCCCTGAGGCTGGCTATGAGTCTCCATGAGACCAAAGGTTGACAGAGAATTTTATGAACTCTTTGAACAGAATTACTATTGTTAACCTTGAAGGTGTAACTAAGACAGTTGTTTCTTGATCCTAGATTTTCGTCTTTTCAGTCCAGTCTCCTTACCACCACCACCACCAGCATCCTCCTCAAGATCGCCTTAGTTTTCTATTTTTGTTCCTCCTAATTTATTTTTGATTATTTTTTAAAGACTCCTATAGTATGAAACTCTACAGCTAAATTTAATTTTGCCTCTTTTATGGAAGCTGACTTTTTTTTCTTTTCCTTTTAAATCATACTCATTTTAAAGGCCTTGTTGGGAAAACATCCAAGTTTTCACTCAAGGCAATGAATGAGCGTCCCATGGCAATAACTTCTAGTCTGGGATGAAGAAATTTGAAGAAGAATTTTAGCTGAGGCCGTATTCAGATGTGAGGAAATGGAAGCAAAAGAAAAGATAAATATAACTCCATTATAAGAGAGTCACTGATTTAGGATTAAACCCAATGATACTAATAGTGGTTTTTCACACGAAGGATTCAAAGGAAGTCATTGCTATTCAAAAGTAAGGTGTGTTTAAAAGGAACGAGATTGCTCTTTTTCACGTGGATCTAAAAGGATCTATAACATGTGGGGTTGACATTTCCCTTTGGCTTGGGAGAGGCAACCTAGTTACAAGGCTTCGAACAATGGACTGACATTCAGCTTCTGCCATCAAAGTTTGTTGTGTGTGATAAATACAGAAAGATCTTTGATATAGTTCAGAAAACAGATTTGTGGCACCGAATGAGTATGCTTATTTTTAAAAAAAAAGCGTACTAAACTCTCAAAAAAGATTGAGTTTATGGAGTGACACAGGGTCTGTAAGGCGCCAGAACTGACTTGTGATGTGGTCTGGAAGGAGGTGGGAAAGCTAGAGGTCCCATCCAGCTTTCTGAAGACATACTGGAAACTCTGGGCCGGAAGTTGATGTCCTTCTGGTTTCTCTGAGATTAATAACAAAGCTTGGGTGTTGTATATGACCAAAAGTCTAACCAGGTCTTATTCTCCAGAAGCCTTTATGCCTCAGTAATCTGGGTGTCTCCATAATCTAGCACTTCCTACTTGTATTTCCGGCTACTCTGCTCTCTCGCTACACAGCTGTTACCTTGCGTGGCAGAAAACAAGCTTCCTTGGACCTCGCAGTGTCTTACCCTTAGTAAGAGCCATGTAATGTCATGTTTGTGAGGTTGGTTTCAAGGGCCCTGTCTTTGGCAGGGGCCAGGCGGAGGCGTCTCGTTATGTCAGTTACACGAGCTGGGAGAGTATGGGGGGGGCTGATGGGCAGGAGAGCAGGGTGCTGCTTTGGGAGAGGAGTTTGCGCTCTGGCATCCCAATGCTTGGATGGCAGTGAGCACTGGGGACTGGAGAACATAGGGTCCCTGGACTTGAGGAGGTATGCTGGGGCTGGTCCATCCTTGGTAAGGCAAGAAACCCTTAAGAGGGAATTTGCACATGGAGGCAACTGGTCAACTAAATCATGGGCTTATTGTCAGAGAGTCCCCTGCAAAATCCCCATCATGGCCCAGCTTGGATGGAGGGTAAGTGGGCAACTTGACATTGGCTGGAAACAGTGTGTCAACCTCCTGTAAGCAGATTCTAAAGGAAGAAAGGCCAGCACCATTTAACTGTTGTGTTGTTACTGGTGATGATGATAATGATGCTAACAATTAAAGAGATAATTGTTTTCCTTCTTTTAGTCACATAGAAAAAATCACCACATGGCAAGACCCTAGGAAGGCGATGAATCAGCCCCTGAATCACATGAACCTCCACCCAGCTGCCACTTCCACACCAGCGCCCCAGAGGTCCATGGCCGTGTCTCAGCCGAATCTTGGTAAGCTTTGACTCGGAGCTGGATAAACAGACGTGCAAGCAAGGGCCTCTGGAGCTCAGAAGCAGCTCTGGTTGCCTCAGTGCCTACTCGTGTACCCAGATAGGATCCTTTCCTCCCTTCTGGCTGTGTGACCCTTTCACCGCCCTTGCCGTCTTTTCTTGGCCTCTTGGCTGTGACACTGCTATCCAGCTTGACACTCCAGCTCCAGCATCCTCTCCAGTTACCTTTACTGAAGCTCTTGGAAAAATCACTTAGGCCTCCTGTCTTCTCCCACACCAAGGCCCTTTCTTGTGAATTTGGTCCCTGAAGACTCCCAAAGGGTACAGTCCTGGCCTCAAATCTCTTTGCTTCCTTCCTTTTCTTCTCCCTCATAATGTGTGATGACACCAGATCAGGTATTTTCTTGCCTTATCTCATTCAGTCCTCACAACAGCCCTACAAGAAGTGATAGCATTCCCATGTTATATATGCAGAAACTTTCCCAAATTCCCAGCCTGTGCGCTTGGAGAGCCAGAGCTGAAACCGAGGTTGGTCTGGTTTTAGGATGCATTCAACCCTTGCATGATCTGCGAGTGGCTTTTCCCCACACCTATCCTGGGATAAGATGGTTCACATTTCACTTCGTTTTGAATAGGTGTGATTTTAGACTTGGGATTAGTTTCTGCTAATTGCGAAAAAAGTAAAATTTGACCCACTGGAGAGAATCAGGTGTGAATGAATACACTCCTGCGATGGAACCAGTCAGCTTTTGTTGTTCGTCATTCTTCCATGCCCCTATAAGTTATTTTCAAGTTTTTTAAAAGATATAGTGCCATTTTCAGGTGACATTTCCATTTAAGATTGGATATCCAGAGACTGTTTTATATACAGAACAGAATTTTAGAGAATGAAAAGAATCTCTGTTGGATTTTCAAGAATGAACAGATAAAAGTGGAAGCAGTTTTTCTAGACACCCTCCGTTTATAACTGTGGCTTAGCCACGGTGAGTATGGACTCAAGGAGATCTGAGTCAGTATACTCAAGTAAATATATTGTCCCTTCTTTCAGGAAGTCTGGATCTACCATTTTAAAGCCTGCAGATGGAAAATATATACAAAAGGGAAACGACTTGGAACAGCCTCTCTTGTGTTTTGTATCTAAAGGGCAGATCGAGCACAATGGTGCCACTGCTCGTACGTGCAATGGTAAACCAAAGCTTCCCATGAGTCATTTGTCCCCAGTATAACAGAGCTCAAGCAGAAAGCAGATGTGAGTGTAGCAAAGAAACCACAACTTAGGTAACATTAGACTGTTTCAGGGTTTCTTTAACCATTTAATTTTTACTGAAAGTTCTAAAAGCTTATTATTAAAGTATTGCTAACTTTGTAGTCAGTCTTAATTGGAAAAGATCTTTCATGGACCTGGTTAAGAAAATTCAAACCCTTTTCAAAGGGGTGTCAAAAAGTAAGTCTCCCTGTGATCACCATGCCTCAGCCCTCTGCGTGTTGTCTGGAGTCAATCAGCGTTTCCAGTCTTATGTATGTTTCTTCACATAAATGCTAACACATTATATCCACTGTTCTGCACCTTGGTTTTTCCACTTCCATATCTGTACACACAAAGCTGTCTTTTTTTGTTGTTTTAAAAATTGCCCAATATAAATATTTAACTGGCCTCTATCTGATGGGTCTTTGGATTTAGTGTGTTGTTGGTGCACCCAATATTGGAGTGAATATGCTTGTTTATGCTCTTTTGTGTACTTCCTTTAATTTTTAAAAATTGCACAAGAGGGAAGAGGACTAGATTAGAAGGACTTTGAATGCTAAAAACTTAATACTGAAAGCACAGGTGAGGTCCGCCCTCACCCCCCAACACACTAAAAGCCCGATTGTTGGTAAAGTTTATCTAAAGAAATTGTAATCGGAATGTCTGAAACCAGTTTACCTGTGGCTGAATGAAATACTTTCTCCCAGATCTCTAATATATTGGGGCAGTGAATTTCTCAAGACACACATTCTGGGATTTTTTCCAGTAATTTTTGAGTGTTTGCCCACTACAGAGTGTGTTCCTAGCCTCTTGAGAATCACAGATGTATCCCAAGAATGGAAATATAGTGGGGAATCCAAAGTAAGCTCCAACGACTGGGGATAATTTAGAGTCACAATGTGGTCCTAATAATAAATGATTTACTCAGAGTATTTTATTTTAAGCTATAGCTTTGCCTGTAGTTTATACTCTCTATTATCAATCTTTAAAAATAGAGCAGATCTTCCTACTTTTTCTTTTAAGATTTAACATGTGGTATTTTGTTTTCATTATTTTGAAAATAATAGGTATACATCTGTTTACATATATCTATTTATATTATTAGTGTATATATGTATATAAACATATATATAGTCATTATTTTGAAGATAACTAAAAATTTCTAGGTCTGTTTTATCAACCACATTTTTTTTTTCTTTTTACCTTCTAAGTGGAGAAGATCCTTCTCTTCCTTCTACTTCTTAAATCTCAAATTTTGGTTTTTTCAATGGCATACCTCTGACAAGTGAACTTAAGTTATAGGTCCCCCTCACCGATGTGTATTTAGGTGCATGTGAAAATGATGTCAAAATGCAATGAGCAGTACTGTCAGGTGATAGAATGAGTACCTTTACTAGTCTAATTTATGTGTTTCTAGAGCTATGATATGGGCTTCCCTGATCGCTCAGACAATGTGGGAGACCCAGGTTTGAGTGATCCCTGGGTGGGGAAGATCCCCTGGAGAAGAGAATGGCAACCCACTCCAGTATTCTTGCCTGGAGAATTCCACGGAGAGAGGAGCCTGGCGGGCCACAGTCTTTGGGGTCACAAAGAGTCAGACACGGCTGAGCAACCACGATCAGTGATATAGCAAAATATATTCAGCAGTAAATCTCCTTATATCGCAATGCTGTGTTTTCCTGTGGGTTGGAGTCAGACTGTCAGGACTGGAGTCTTGACTCTGCTACTGGTGACTCTGTTAAGTTGCTTAATTCGGCCTCAGTTTCTCCATATGTAAAATGAGGATTATATTTACAGTGTGAGGAGGTTGTATGAGTTTAAAGCGTGTAGATCCATGCCTGGCACATAATGAAATATTATCATCATTGTGTTTTGTGGAAATAAAAGGTTTTATTTTGTTTTATTTAATTACATGTTATATTTGAGGACCATTTCATTGTTCAGGTTAAAAGTTCTCCAAAAAAAAAAAAAAAAAAACCCAACAGGAAAGATTTATTTTAGATTGGTTAGTGTGCAAAGAGCTTTAAATTAGGAACACTATTTTTTACTTTCAGTGAGGATAGTGCCCCCTGGTGAAAATATTTCAGGTCTCCTCCCGTCCGGTTACTCCCTGCCAGCCCAAGAAACCTTTTGGCAGTCGGTAAGTCAGTATTACAGCATTCCTGCCTGGAGAATCCCATGGACAGAGGAGCCAGGCAGGCTACAGTCCACGGGTCTCAAGAGTCGGACGCGACTTAGCGACTCAACCACTGCCAGCAAGCGAATCTCGCTCAGTCGTGTCCGACTCTTTGTGACCCCGTGGACTATACCGTCCATGGGATTCTCCAGGCCAGAACACTGGAGTGGGTAGCCTTTCCCTTCTCCAGGGGATCTTCCCAACCCAGGGATCGAACCCAGGTCTCCCACATTACAGGCGGGTTCTTTACCAGCTGAGCTATGAGGGAAGCTTTTGCAGTGGATATCTCAGTTTTTCAGTGGATATATTCCTGAAATGTGGGTTGTAAGTCAAGTCATATTTTAATTGCAAGAGAAGACACCCATCCCTTAAAGACATCCTGGAATGAGTGACTTTGTGAAAGTCGTTTGATGAGTGACTTTGTGACCATACTTTTGTCAGGATGCAGATTTATTGTGTAATTAACCTTGTTTTCTTTTCAAATGCCAAAGTAAAACAAAATAGACTCTCAAGGGGTTATTTCAAATAGCCCTCTCCAGCTCGGTCTAATTTTTAACGGAAATTTTTGTTTTCGTGTTTACCAAGTCGGATTGTCTGTTAGGTTTTATCCAATTTGCTTCTATCTGAGCAGATAGATCCCCTTTGAGTCCGAGTCCCCATAGATATGCAGTGAATGGTAGCAGAAAGGAAGGTCTTGGAGAGCTTTAGACAGTGAAGAGCAGACAGAGATTACCCCCGAGTGGACGCTGAATCACTTGGGGGCTGACAGCTTGTTTGAAATCCTCACTTTTACGTAACACAGTGAAGGAGGAGGATTTACTGCCTGTGTGAAAGTTGATTTTTTTTTTTTTCCCGTGACACAAACCAGGTAGGATTTCATATCTTTTCAGTGAGTTCATTGGTATGATTAATTACTATTGATAGCTACTCTGTTTTATTGAAGGAGGGGAAAAATGAAGCAAACAAAAAAAAAAAAGGACTCTCCGAAGGCCATATCATAATACAGGAAACAGTGGGAACGTGCTAAGGAAATCTTAGCTTGCTACCGCAGTGATGGGGGTGGGGTGGAGGGCAGGGATTTTTTAGTATAGTGGTTAATGGGAAGACTTACAGTCAGAACTGAGTTTCTCTCTTGGGTTAGACATTTAACTACTTTTGCTTATTCTTTAACCTGGGTCTCATTTCCCTTATTTGTGATTTGGTGATAATAATAGTCTTTTCCCGATAGAAGTCTTGATTATTTAGGTACTGCATATTTTGGTACATAGCATAAAAAATGCCCCCCTAAGAACTGTCTTGTTATCACTACTATTACGAACTGGCCGCCTGGTTTGTCCTCACTTTTCTGGCCCCTGTGTAGCTGCAGGAAGAGCCTGTAGTGTGTGCATTAGACACTTTGATCTTTTAGACCCTTTGCTTCCATGTTGAGAAAATAACCTTTAAGCCCAGCCAGTGATGGTGAGAAGATGAAGAGACACCTGCTCAAGCCCTGGCTCCTTCGTGGGCAGAGGGAGTTCATGAAGAGCAGGTTCACCTTGAGCTCTACCTAAGGAACCTTCTTCCTCTGCAAGTGTATTAGTGTCCAGGTTTTCCCATTTCTCAGCATGTGCATGCGTGCTAAAGGGTCATGCCCGACTGCGACCCCGTGGACTGGATCCCGCCAGGCTCCTCTGTCCATGGGGATTCTCCAGGCAAGAATGCTGGAGTGGGTTGCCGTGCCTTCCTCCAGGGAATCTTCCTGACCCAGGGATTGAACCCACGTCTCTTATGTCTCCTGCATTAGCTAATGGGTTCTTTACCACGAATGCCTCCTAGGAAGCCCTTTCTCAGCACACGAGGAGTGAAATCTTGCAGTAACGTAAAATCTCCCCATATTTTCAGAAGTTTTGGGGGAGAGAAAGTGACAGGCAATCTTGGCTTTTCTGTGATAATCCTAGCGATCATCAACCGTGGTGTGCTGAGCACTGTCACACATTAACAGACCTGTTTTTGGAAGGAGGCCCCGACCTGGGGTGCCAGTATCCTCCCAGACAGGACAGGAAAAATAAAGCCTGTGTAACAGCTTCACCAGACTGCCAGCCCTAGCCAGTTCAGAAACTTCTGGTAAAGTGCAGCCAGGGTGTATTTTTAATGCTATAGGAATTTTTAAAATATCACACACTCTCGCACACACTCCCTCTTTGAAGACGTGCCATCCACCAGGCCAGCGTCTGTCCTCCAGGTCTGTCTCGATCTGTGTTTCAAATTATAAACACATGTGTGGTTCCCCTGCCTGCTTGCTTTTGCAGGGGACGCTTTTAAAGACAAGATGGAAAATCTTGCCTCCGCTCAGCTTGCAAAGTTGGCTCCTGTGTGCCTCCAGGAAGTGTACAAAGGCCCTTAAAGACGTTTTACCAAAAGCAAATAAAATAGCTAAGGAACACCTCAGTCTAGTGTTGCTGAAAGCATGTGTTGAGGTGTCCTGAAAGCTTACTGGAGTTAGATTTATATGTGGACTATCATAATTTTGTCTTTTTCTAGTAGTCGTCCCCCCCCGCCCCCCGCCCCGATTAAATTTATGTAGTGAGTTTGTGGCAGACACATCTGGCTACTGTGATTTTTCCAGCTCCGTTCTCACTACTTTTTGAACTTCGTGGTTTCTGCAGCATAAATTAGCCTAATGTGCACAGACACACACACAGACAATCCAGAGACAAACTGGAAAACCTCCACGCTTGCCGGGGAGGGTTGGGGCGATGGGGCGTGGGTAGGATCGTTGCGGTGCGAAGTGGGTCTGTATGGGAGACTAGTGGGCATGGGGAAGGGGAAGGGGTCCTGTTTTTTTTAATTTTTTTTTACCCTTTCTTGATTCTAAAAAAGAGAGAACAGGGACTTCGTTGGCCGTCCAGTGGTTAAGACCCTGCCTTCCAGTGTAGTTGGGTGCGGGTTCAGTCCCTGGTTAGGGAGATAAGATCCCACATGCCTTGTGGCCAGAAAAACCAAAACACAAAACAGAAGCAATACTGTAACAAATTCGATAAAGACTGAGAAAAGGCCCACATCAAAAACAACAACAACAAAAAAACCACACACACAAAACTTAACTATTTTCTAAACTGCAGAAAATCAACACTATTGTCTTAGATTTGGAGGAATCCATCAATTGTCAGGATTTACTCTATTTAATCAACATTATCATAGACGGCACTTTTGGAGTTTCCTGAAAGAGATTCATTACAGGACTTCCCTGGTGGCTCAGATGGTAAAGCGTCTGTCTACAGTGCAGGAGACCTGGGTTCGATTCCTGGGTTGGGAAGATTCCCTGGAGAAGGAAATGGCGACCCACTCCAGTGCTCTTGCCTAGAAAATTCCATGGACGGAGGAACCTGGTGTCCATGGGGTCACAAAGAGTCGGACACGACTGAGCGACTTCACAAAAGAGATTCATTACAGTTCCTTCCTTCTAAGGCTTTTAAAGATTATGTGAAATGGGGCCTGAAAACCAATAATAAAGTCAACTGATCAATTCTTCTTATGCAATAAAGCTGGACATAATATTATATAAGGGCTTTCTAGGTGGTGCTAGTGGTAAAGAATCTGCCTGCCAATGTGGGAGATATAAAACAGTTGGGTTTGGTTTGATCTCTGGGCCTGGAAGATCCCTTGGAGGAGGGATCTAGAGAATCCCATGGACAGAGGAGCCTGCTGGGCTACAATCCATAGGGTCGCAAAGAGTCAGATGTGACTGATGTGACTTAGCATGCATGCACACAATAGTATATAAAGAAATGAACCTTGTGTTTTCTTAAATCTCTCATCTATATCAGTATTCATTCATATGCTTGCATTAAGATCACATGATGAAGACTTGTATTAATAGATTTTATCACTCCAAATTTAGAAATTTAGGTAAGATAAAGTAAGACTCTTTGATAAGAAGTCTCAAGAGCCATTGAAAACGTTTGATGCCACAGCTTTGCTAAGAAATATTTTCCAAGATAAAATTCTGAAATAATTGCTAGGTGAACTATTTGGAAAACTATACAAAAATATATTGTTTATCGGATACCACTGACATTAAATTCATGCAATAGGAAAATAAATATATTTGTAACCACTGACATAATTGTCATAGGATTACATAGCACATGGAAAACTGTTTTATTATATCAGTCTAATTTGATAAAGTAGGCAAAATTATTTTTACTATGATTATAATTTTGTGTCTTAAAAAAGACTGTTGAGATTTTCTTTTCCCATGGGACGTTGCTCTCAACCTGTGTATTTCTAGCCCATGGCCAAGTGCATTACACATCACGGGTGCACCATTTTGTAGAATAAGTGTATTGGGTAAATCAATTATGTGTTTTTAGATGTTGATAGAGATTATAATGAGGCTTTTGAATTGGGGGCGGTCCCCTTAATTTTCTTTTAAGTATGGTGATATTCTTTTTTTTTTTTATTACTATTCTTTTTTTTAATAACCAAAAAAAAGGAGAACCAATTACTCAGTGGTGTCCGACTCTGCGACCCCGTGGACAGTAGCCTACTAGGCTCCTCTGTCCATAGAATTCACCAGGCAAGAATACTGGAGTGGGTTTGCCATTTCCCACTCCAGGGGATCTTCCCGACCCAGGGATCAAACCCATGTCTCCTCTATTGCAGGCAGATCTTTACTGTCTGAGTCATCAGAGAAGCCTTGAGTTTTTTATTGTGAGAGGAGGATGGGGTGTCGGGAAGAAAACTCTAGGCTTCGTGTGCAGTTTAGACGAAACCATGAATTGTTAAGCTTCTCTGCAGCCGAGTCTACTTGTGGCAAGCAAGTCGTTCCCTAGTGTCCTAAGGTGAGTGTTTCTTTAAGTGGGGCCTAGCTGGGCAGGATTCCTTGGGGCATTTGTTAAACACACATCTTCAGAGTTTAGTAGCCCTGTGGCTTGCTCCCCAGAGAACAATCACGGCAGCTGCTGGGAGGGAGACTGCCTGGACCCCACCCCCGGGAAATCCTGCCTTGGCCCGCGTAGGGTGGGGTCTGGGAATGGGCGCTGTTTTCAAGGGCTCAGATGCCTCTGGTCTTGAGCCAAGCTTAGGGACAGCCACAGAACCGTGTGCCTTGGCACAGAGATGGGAGACTCAGAGCTGGCAAAAACTCAGAAATCCAGCCTTTAACTTGAGTTACCTGAAAAGAACTCGAAGTTTTAGCTGTACAACAAATTGTGATTCACAATTTCTAAAGATCATCCTCCATTTACAGTTCTTACGAAATGCTGGTTTCATTCCCTGCGCTGTACCGTACATCTTCGTTGCTTGTTTATTGTACACAGAGTAGGTTTTCCCTCTGCACCTCCTCCCCCATCGTGCCCCTCCCTCTTCCCTCTCCCCACTGCTAACCACTGGTTTGTTCTCTGTGTCTGCGAGCCTGTTTTTCTTTTGTTATATGCATTCATTTGTTTTCCTTTGTAGATTCCACTCATCAATGGTAATAGGTAGCATTTGTCTTTCTCTGTCTGACTTATGTCACCGACTTCTCAGTGGGATTTGTGCCTAAAATAGATGTTTATGGTGACCTGGGCACTTGATGTCAGGGCACACATGAGCTTTGGCATGTGAATGCTGAAGCCCCTTTCCAGAAATTTAAAAAAAACCAGAAGAGACGTTGCTTTTTAGCATCCTGATGATTGAAGTGTGATGTCTGAATTCACAAGATCAGTGTGGAAGCCCACCTTGGACTTCACTGGCTTAGAACTGACCCAAGAAGCCTCTACAGGCTTGAAAGTGAAAGCGTTAGCCGCTCTGTCGTGTCCGACTCTCTGCAGTCTCTTTGCCATCCCGTGCGATCCTCTAGCACACCAGGCCCCTCCATCCATGGAATTCACCAGGCAAAAATACTGGCGTGGGGTGCCATTCCCTCTTCCAGGGGATCTTCCCTACCCAAGGATCGAATCCAGGTCTCTTGCATTACAAGCAGATTATTTACCATCTGAACCACCAGGGAAGCCCCCTCTTATAGGCTTAAGCCCCTGAAAATTCCAGAGGGGGTGCCCCAAAGATGAACAGATCCTCTTAGGAAGGAGGTCAAGGTCATGTCAAGCTTTTCCTTTGTCCCTTCTTTGTAGGCACGACGTTCATTTACTTATTTATCTTTAATGGGTTCTAAACTCTTCACCGAGCTGCAGGCCTCGGTTGAGAATTTTAAAAATGATTTGGACAGTTTTAGTACTCTCTGCTGACTTTCAGTAATTTGCCCCCAGGAGCTTCCTTGCTGTGGAGAATGCCATCCAGTTAAAGTTTCAGGCAGAGAGATGCTGGGGTGGTAGTCATTTGGCCATTTGTTCCAAATCGACGTGTCACGGGACATCTGGACCCTTTTTCTTAGATCTCCTCTTTGGGGCTCCTGGTGATGTTGACCCCGCCTGTGTGTGATCATCACCTCCCCCACCCTGTATCAACTGCAAGATTGATTTCTTCTTCCTTTCTGGAAGTCTAAATTTATTCCTGGGGTGTTTTGCAGTTGCTGGTGGTCAGGAACAGCTGTTGTGCCACGCTTGACTTGGAATAATTCTCTGTGATGAAGTCAGCAAAATATTGATAATACCATAAGAGAAGCCAGGAAAACAAAAGCCTTCATGGTCTCTTCTCATTAAGTGTGCTGAAGAGAGGAAGATCTCCCTGGAAAAAGTAAAGCAGGGAAAAAGAGGTCTTAAAACATACTTGAGGCAGCAAGATTCAGGAATGTTATTTTCTCCCTTATTATATAATTACTACTTGGTCATCACAGACAGTACTGATCAGCAAAAATGAGAAAATAAAAATACTGTAATAGGGTCATTCAAAATCACACGAACATCTCATATTTCTCTTTTTCAAGGTCAAATGTAAACAAAAGAGGTTGGAGAATTCTCTAAGTTCTTTTTCAGTAGCTGCTTTTTTCACTTAATGCATCATGAGCATCTGTTTCAATGCATATCTTTTGATTAACTGTTTTTATTGGAAAAGTAACACAAACCTGGCAAAACATTCATGCAGTTCTGAAGAGTTCCAGAGAAGCAGGATTCTGTCACACCAGGACCCACAGCTTTTCTCTCCTCCCCGGGGAAACCATTACTGCCCGTTTCCTCAGCACACTGGGGGTTGGTTCCAGGACCCCTGCAGATGCTAAAATCTGAGGATGCTTAAATCCCTTGTGTAAAATGGTGCAGTACCGTCCACCCTCCATATCCACGGTTCTGCATCTGCAGGTTCCATATCTCTCTTAAAAATTTATTTATTAAAAAAATAATAATTTTATTTATTTATTTACTTTTGACTGTGCTGGTTCTCTGTTGCTATGTGGGCTTTTCTCTCGCTGAGCACGTGGGGCTCCAGGCGTCCAGGCTTCGGTACCTGCAGCTCTTGGGCTCTGGGGCACAGGCTCAGTAGTTGTGGCTCATGGGCTTAGCTGCTCCGAGGCGTGTGGGATCTTCTCGGATCAGGGATTGAGCTTGTGTCTCCTGCATCTTTAGCAGGAGGACTCCGTACCCCTGAGCCACCAGGGAAGCCCTGCAGGTTCCATTTCTATCCCAAACTGGTTGCCGCCTTAGATGCAGAAACCACAGGTTCAGAGGGTTCTTTGTATTCCAGAAATACTTTCTCTATGTGTGTGTCCTTAGATGGATATGCCTTTTCTAAAACTTAACATATATTAGAGACCTTTCTAAACTGGCACTTACAGATGTATTTGTTCTTTTTTTTCAGTTGATAATATTCTACTCTACAGACCATAGAATAACCGTAGTTACTCAACCAGTCCGCTATGCTGGATGTTTAGGTTCTTGCTGAGTGTTTGCTATTATTAGACAAAGCCACAGTGTGCATCCCTGAATGCAAATCCTCGGGCCATATGCTGTTTATGTGGAGGGCAGTTTTGCAGAAGTGAAATTCCTGGGTCCAAAGTTACGTGCATTTCAAGTTTTAATAGCTGTTCCACTTTCCTCTAAAATGGTGACATCAACTTATACTCTTGCCATTAATGGGGCTCCCCAGGTGGCCCTATTGGTAAAGAACCCCGCCGCTAATGCGGGAGACATAAGAGGCTTGGGTTCGATCCCTGAGTCAGGAGAAGCTCCTGGAGGAGGGCTTGGCAACCCTCTCCAGTATTCTGGCCTGGACAATCCGCGTGGACAGAGGAGTCTGGCGGGCTAGGGCCCGTAGGGCTGCAAAGAATCGGACGCGACCGCAGCGACCTGACACGCCTGCAACTGTGATTAAAGTGTTTTCCTCTTACTCTGGCCAATAATGTTCACTGTTGAAAGTTTTAGTCTTGTAATTCTGATTGGCATGGATTAGATTTTCATTGTTTAATAAGACTCTCCATGGGGTCGCAAAGAGTCGGACACGACTTAGTGACTGAACCACGTTTAACTTATATATGTATAAATATGTGTATGAATGGACTTGGGGCATATTTCTCTCTTTACACCATTACACCCATGATGTTAATGGCTGTATAGTTGCCATTGTGTAACTCCGTCATAATTTATTTTACCAGTTCTTTTACTGAGAGATGTAAATGTTGATTCTATTTTTTATTATTTTTATAGATTATATTATATGCAGTAAATATTCTTGTACTTAAATTTTTGTGCCTTCCTTTAATTTCCTCATTTTTTTCAAGTTTCTTTGGAATGTTAATTTGTTAGGAAAGTATGAGAATTCCTTTTAAAAAATACAATTTAAATGTGGTTTGCTTTTATCGAACTAAACAAGTAATTATTTACCTAAATAGACAGTTTACTGCAGTCCTGCTCTGTTTGTTGTGAAGAATTGGTTTGGGGTGCTACTTTCTTTCACGAAATAATGATTTAAAGTTGCCACAAAAACTGTACCTTTAGCCAGACACCTCGCTTTCCCAATTGCTTTGGTTTTCAACTTGCATATCCATATGTTTTTGACTAAATAATAAATGGAAGTTTCATTTGAAGTTTGCTTCCCAGTACATGTCATGCATTTCATTCTGTATTATTTTCATCCTTTTCTTTTCCAGTATTATTTTTTCAGACACCAGTGAAGAGTGAGTTGTGAGTTTTCAGTTTTGCCAGGAGTTAAATATTTGCAGAGATGGAAAAAATAAAGTAAAAAAAAATTTAATATGGATGACTGAGTCCTGGCTCACAGGGCTTTCGTATAGTTGCTTCAAACTTACACTTTAAATGAAGGGAAAATATTCTACTTCCACTCTTATCAGTTGCCACAATGCCTGAATTAATTAGAGTGGAACTATTATTTCTTCCCAAGTGGAACTGGCTCATTCCATCCTAGCAAAACGAATGCTCAGGACAGCTGCTAATGGCAGTTCCTTCCGCCCTTCTTAGCTTGTCTGATTTTTTCCTTCTATCAAGAAGGCCAACCTGGAACTGTTTCTTCTGCTCTGACCCTGGGAAGTGAGGGCCTTCACCCCAGGGCCTCGAGCTTTATAGCCAGCTAACTCCGGGAGCCCAAGTTCTCCCCAAGAAAACGTGATTCTTTAGTTCAGTGTCTTGTTGCCAGGCAGGCACGATTGTATAGAGCTTTTTTCTTCTGAAAGACCAGACCTGGAGCACACCTCTTTGTCCTGTCCTTCCAGGCTCTATATATTTTTTAAATGAGATTTTTTTTTTTCTTTTTTACAAAAATTGGGATGTAATTGACATAAACTTTGTATTAGCTTCTTGGGTACCGCATAAGGATTCGATATGCAGATGTTATGCGATGATCAGCACAACAAACCTAATTAACATCTGTCACCGCGCGTATTTGGTTGTTTTTTTTCTTGTCATGTGTCAACTGAAAAAAAAAAGGTACAGCCTAAAAGCTGAGAATTATGTTTTGTTCAGGGGCCTCCCTGAGGCCTGTTGCCCAGGAAAGAGCCTCTCAGATAGCACTGAGGGACTGTTTAGAAAAGGTAAGGGGAGGAGTCAGGATACATAGGAGGTTTTGCTGGGGGGGGGGGGGGAAAGTCAAACATCAAAAAATTACTGCTAATCACCCCAAAAAACAGAATCTCAAGTTAGTGACGTTAGTGCTTTTCTATGTATAGGAAGACGCAAGAATCTAGACTCGCTGAAGTTGTTTCTCTGATTTACAGCTTAGGGTGAGTGTCCTATTCTTCCCTATCTGGAGTGCTCCTGCGCGCTCCTTGCTGGGGTTGGCTGCAGTGGTGGGTGCCAACACTCTGCTTACTGAAATGACAGGCAAGGTATTTTTGTCCACTGATAACAGTTGGATCCGGGGTGGAGGTTACGAGGCTAGGAGGAACAGTGAGTGTACGGTATCCGAGTCTTGGAGCACCTGTGTCTGTTCGGGTTCTGCCCCTCCACACCCCGGCCAGTTCTCAAAGCCACTGGGCCGTAGCCATTTCCTCCAGGAGAAATACCGTCGGAGCGCAGCGGCCTGCATACAGTCCAGTTTCTCTGGACTCTGCCAGCCTGAGAGTGTTCCATCTCGGGGAGCTTAGGGTGTGTTTAGGGAACGTTTTTTTCTTTGTGGTTGTAATGTGTCACCTTTTATTTTGAAATAATATAAAACTTACCGAGGAGTTTCAAATATAGTACCAGGAACTCACACATACCCTTTGCCCAGATTTGCCTTTGTTAATTGTTCATTTTTTTTTTAAATTTATTCATTTATTTTTGGCCCTAGTTACAGCAAATCGAGGGCTTCTCTCCCTTGCAGAGCACGGGCTTCTCACTGTAGTGGCTTCTCTTGTGGAGCGTGGGCGCTAGGGCGCACAGGCTTTAGTCTTTGCAGCACACAGACTTGGCTGCCCCGAGGCATGTGGAATCTTCCCAGATCAGGACTGGGCATTAGCAAGTCAGATTCTTAACCACTGGACCGCCAGGGAATCCTGTTAATTGTTTATAATTGCCTCATTTGCTTCTCTCTCTTTCCCTGTGTGAAGACGTATTATATATATATACATTTTTCCTTAACGTCTCAGGACTAAGTTGGAGACGTCAAGCCCTTTTACCCCTAAAACTTCAGAGGGCATTTTCTGAAAGGACACGTTCTTTCATAAGCGCAGTGCAGGCTGACCTTGTGTAACTGGCTTCACTTTTCTGTTTCACAGATACTGCATTTTTTACAAATTGAAGGTTTGTGGCAACCTCGCGTCATACAGAACTGTCAGTGTCATTTTCCCAAGAGTGTTTGTTTGCTGTGTTTCTGGGTCACGTTTCGGTAATTCTTGCAATGTTTCAAACTTTTTCATTATTATTGTATTTGTCATTGTAATCTGTGATCAGTATACTTTGGTCACTAATGCAAAAAGATTGACTCATTAAAGGCTCAAATGATGGTTAGCATTTTTAAACAAGAAAGTACCTTTTAATTAAGATACGTACTTTTTTTTAAATAAATAATGCCATTGTATATGTGTGTGTGTGTGTGTGTGTGTGTGTGTGTGTGTGGTGTATAATAAACTTAATAGGCTATAGTATAATATAAGCATAGCTTTTTGTACACGGGGAAACCAAAACATTTGTATGACTTGTGTTTTTGTGGAGCTTCCCTGGTGGCTCAGGTGGTAAAGAATTTGCCTGCAATGTGGGAGACCTGGGTTCCATCCCTGGGTTGGGAAGATCCCCTGGAGAAGAGAATGACTACCCGCTCCAGCATTCTGGCCTGTAGAATTCCATGGACAGAGGAGCCTGGTGGGCTGCAGGCCATGGGGTCACAAAGAGCTGGACACGCCTGAACAACTTTCACTTTTTGAAGTTTCATTCGCCACAGTAATGTCCTTTGTGGCCATTTGGTTTCTGGTCCAGGATCTATTGAAGGTCATTCATTGTATTTAACAGCCTTCTCTCCTTAGTTTGTGTTTCCCTGGAATTTTTTTACCTGTGTCTCTCACGTGTCTGGGCCTTAACGTGGTGTTTCCTCCCGGTTTAGAGTTAGGTGGTACCTTTGGGGCAGGAGCGGCGCAAAGGCGATGCTTGCGTTCTTCTCCTGCATCCTCTCAGGAGGCACGTGTCAGCTTGTCCCGGAATGGGTGGTGCTGGGAGGAGGGCAGAGTTTGCTCGGGCCAGCGGGCTTCGCTCACCTGTGTGTTCCATAAAGACAGTGCAACATGAGGAAAAACTTTTTGATCCACCAGGTCTCTGTAAGATGTGTCTTCAGGTCATGTAAATACTTTTCCTTCCTCAGGATGATGAGAAAATGCCATGTCTAACATGCTTGCTTAGGCTTCTTAGAACACGGCTTAATCCATAAGTAATACTATCAGTGCATCAGTGTAGCTGTATATAAAAGATGTTTGTGCGTGTGTGCTTCAGTCACGTCTGACTCTTTGTGACCCCATGGACTGTGTGTAGCCCATCAGGCTCCTCTGGCCATGGGTTTCTCCAGGCAAGAATACTGGAGTGGGTTACTGCGCCCTTCTCCGGGGATCTTCCCAACCTAGGGATCGAACCCACGTCTCTTCATGTCTCCTGCATTGGCAGGCAGGTTCTTTACCACTGGTGACCCCTGGGAGGTCCATATACAGAGATAGGGTTTTAAAATGAAACTGTGATGCTTCTGTCCGTTGATTCTACTCTTGCCTCTTCCAGAATACTTAATTCAAAAGGATAGATAGGAAATTCCTACTGTCCAGCGGTCAGGACTCTGTGCTTCCACTGCAGGGGCACAGGTTCGATCCCTGGTCAGGGGACTAAGAACCCACAAGCCCTACAGCCGGGCCAGAAAAAAAGGGATACAGGTAATAAACCAAAGTTGGGGTGGAAGACGGAGAAAATAATAAAGCCAGGGAAGAAAGTGCATACTGCAGGCCTTGTGTGGTTTCTACAGGTGCCCGCAGACTCAACTCCGAGACTTGGGGAGTCCTGCAGAGAGGGCCGCGTGTTCAGTTACAGGAGACAGGACATCAGGCGGGAAAGACTTCCCTGGTGTGGGGGAGAGACAGTTTTTCCAAGCGTAGAGGCTGAAGAAGGAATTCCCCATAAATGATCTAGAGTGATCGAGCAGACAGCGCCCAAAAAGTCTCCCCATGGTGAACCAGGAGCTTTAGAGAGATGTTTTCTCTGCCCTCCCTAGGCCCTGGGTGGTAGCGTCATCTGAGAAGGCCAGCCGGGAATGGCTGCAGACCACGGTACCCAGCCGGACTCAGGGATACTCCTGAGAAAATTCAGAGTGGAGGCGTTTTTCTCTTGGGTGTTTTGTTTCATTTTTTAACTTTTTAAAAAAAATTATTATTTGGGGCTGTGTTGGGCCTATTTTGCTGTGCGTGGGCTTCCTCTAGCTGCAGCAAGCAGGAGTTATTATCTAGTTGCGGTGCATTATTTTGGGCTCTAGGGCGTGTGAGCTCTAGTTGGCCGAACACGGAGTTATTTAATCTTCCTGAACCAGGGATCGAACCTAAGCACTGGAGCACCAGGGAAGTCCCTCGTGTTCTTTTTTAGGAATAGAACCCCCGTGGCACACCTTCTCAAATGAAACTTAGAGGTGTAGGTTTTTGCTCTGTTCCGCTTGGAATCAGGATCTCCTTCTGAACAGGTTTAGGAAGCTCGGCTGCGTTGATTTCCGCCTCTGCTCGCCTCCTCGGAGCTTACGCCTCTCCTGCCCCAGAGCGACTCTGGATCACCTCAGGGGGCCGGGAGAGCCGCCCGGAGACCCGGATCCTGGGCAGTGTGCCCCCAGACGCCTCCGTCCGGGGTTTCCTCAGAGTTCTAAACCTTGCCGCAGTGTGTGACACACTCGGGCGTTTCTCACGGGCCCGGGCCGTGACCCCGGCGGAGGCGTCTGTCGCCTTGGAGGAGGCGCCGCGGCGCGGGCTGCCCTCAGGCGCGGCGGTGAGGCAGGGCCGGCGGCGCGGGGAGGCGGCCCAGGCCCTGGGCTGCGAAGGCCCCGGGAAAGGGAAGGCAGTCCCCCCGGGGTTCTCGCCCGAGACGCCCGCGGGCTGCAGGCTCCCGCCGTGCGGTGGCCGAAGGCCGGACGCCGCTTGGCGACGGCAGCCGTGAGCCCGCAGCCGTGAGCCCGCGGGCCCCGGCCTGCCCCGGGCCCGTCAGGTTTGCTCCTGGGCTCCATCCCGCAGGTCAGGCAGCCTCCGCCTCGGGACCTCTGGGCTCCATCGGCCTAGAGTGTCTCCCACCCTGATTTCTGCACTTCAACCACGTTTTGTTTTTCTTTTTAATATTTTTAAATTGTTAGATTTTTTTTTTTTAATTTGGCTGCTCTGGGTCTTAATTGCGGAATATGGGATCTTTGGTTGGGGCGTGTGAGCTCTCAGTTGAGGCATGCGGGATCTAGTTCCCTGACCAGGGACCAAAGTGCATTGACCCCTGTGTTGGGGCCTCCTGCACCGGCCCCCTCCACGGGGAGCCCAGAGTCTTAGCCACTGGACCCCCGGGAAGTCCCCCACCCAACGTTTTTAGATTGCCTTCTCAGACACAGAAGGAATGCTTCTCTCAAATAGTTCTGCATTTGTTTATTCAAAGCCCTTATCGCCAGAGTTACTATGTATTTGCTATTGGCTGTCTCCCCACTAGACTACAATCTCGTGAAGGGCAAGACCTGTCCCTAGCGCCTAGAAACAGGGCCTTACACTTGCTTGGGCTCAGCAGGCATTTGGTGAGTGAATATTTAAGTGAACCATAGACCGCTGGGGAAAAAAAATCATCCATAGGCCTACATTCGAGGACCACTATCAGTATTTTGATACATTTTCATTGCAAAGGTAATTAACCTTTTGGGGGTCACTAGAGATCCTAGATCTATGGGTACAGTCTTTAAAGTCGATTCACTTGTGTCCAACTCTGTGCGACCCCACAGACAGCAGCCCTCCAGGCTCCCCCGTCCCTGGGATTCTCCAGGCAAGAACACTGGAGTGGGTTGCTGTTTCCTTCTCCCATGTGCGAATGTGAAAAATGAAAGTGAAGTTGCTCAGTCGACTCTTAGCGACCCCACAGACAGCAGCCCACCAGGCTCCCCCGTCCCTGGGATTCTCCAGGCAAGAACACTGGAGTGGGGTGCCGTTTCCTTCTCCAGTGCATGAAAGTGAGAAGTGAAAGTGAAGACACTCAGTCATGTCTGACTCTTAGCGGCCCCATGGACCTCAGCCCACCAGGCTCCTCCGATGGGATTTTCCAGGCAAGAGTACTGGAGTGGGGTGCCATTGCCTTCTCCGTCTTAATCCTGCTACCCCGGTTGAATTCTTGGGGTTTTTTTTCTTGCGTACTCATGGCCTGATGCCAAGTACCCCTCTTTACTGTGTTGTTTCTGTTAATTTGATTGCTAAAGAATGACTGTTTAATTTGCATTTCTACAATTTCTTGTGAAGCTGATAATTTTTCTACATTTGATTAGAAAATGCATGTTCTCTTCTCTACGTTGTTCAAATCCTTTGATTTATCTCTTGGAGTGCCTGTTGTCTGAGCTCTTTCAGTAGTGAGGGTGTTCACTAGGATGGCGCAGAGTAAAAAGAAGACAGACTCAGGACTGTTGGCCCAGGCTGGCGTCCTCTCCCTGCCGCCGGCGGAACGCGGCTGTGGGAACACGGCTGTGGGTCCATTTTCTGTCACTGAGTTCGGGTTGCCACACTCTGCACCTGGAGCAGTTTTAAAATCATTCAGGAAAGCGAACCAATAAAAAGCTGCAATAAACTCTCTCCTGACTAATGAAAGTAAATGCATGGATCAGAGTTTCCATTTCCTGCTGGGATAAAAGTATACCTATTGTCTGAAGATAATACAACAAGAAAAGTTTTGGTTTTGCTGCTGTTGCCAGGCCATGGAATAATATTCAAAGACACAGATAACTTGTGAAACAGTACAGTGAAGCACCCAGTTTCTTCTTTTTTTTTTTTTTTTTTCCGAGTTAGTCATTATGTGCCTACATTCACTGCCTTCATAGATGTGCTTTCTGCTTGGCCACTTTTGATAAATCTTCCGATAGCCCTGAAATCAGATGGAATCAAGTAGCAGTTTCTGGTGCTGCTTTAGGTGGAAGAAATATGATTTCTTTATAGTTGAAGGACCCAGAAGAAATGAATGCCAGAAAGATGTGATTTTTTTTTTTCATAGCTTGTTCTAGATTTCTTACAACAGTGAAAACTGATGTTGAAATCCTTTA
This sequence comes from Muntiacus reevesi, assembly GCF_963930625.1. Taxonomy (NCBI): domain Eukaryota; kingdom Metazoa; phylum Chordata; class Mammalia; order Artiodactyla; family Cervidae; genus Muntiacus; species Muntiacus reevesi. The sequence continues at coordinate 93,459,166 of NC_089256.1, forward strand.
AATGCCAGTAAGATATACATTTTACAGTGTCTATTTTTAAAAAGATGATTATTTCATTGTAAATTATATGTTCACTGTTCATGCATTTATTTCCTTTAGTCAGGAGAGAGTTTATTGTAGATGATGCATTTGCTGTGCTGAGCTTAGCCACTCAGTCGTGTCCAACTCTTTGTGACCCTATGGGTTGTGACCAGAGGACCCACTAGGCTCCTCTGTCCATTGGATTCTGCAGGCAAGCATACTGGAGTGGGTTGCCGTGCCCTTCTTAAGGGGATCTTCCCGACCCAGGTATCAAACCCTGGTCTCCTGCATTGCAGACAGATTCTTTACCATCTGACACTCCCCCCCCGCCCCCCACCCCGCCCCGGGAAGCCCTGATGCATTTGCTAGGAAAACATAAAAATCCATGTTATAGGCATTTCTATCTTTACACCTAAGAGGACAGAGTTGCCTGGATGTTTGCATCCTGGTTTGTTGACTTGATTACTGTTTGGATGGGCACACGGGATGGTAGGTAGGAAAATCGTTGGCTGCTGCTAAAAATTCAGGGATTCCTGTGAAGTAAACGTAGGTTGGGTTACGAGTCTAAAACCACTTGAGCCGGGGGATCTGGAGAATCTGAGATCCACCTGTCTGATTCCGGGGGCACCTGGAAGTGATGTTAAGGTTTGAAGTCTAGAAAGTGTGTCTGAATGTACACGGATCCCAGAATTCTGTGTCTTATCAGCTGAACCGGCTGAGATATTTCCTTAGAGTTATTCTCACCCAGAATTGGAATAAAGAGCTCAGTGTGAAGTTGGGATAGTGCAACTTCTTGGTTTAATACTTTACAGATTTTTGGAACCGAATGCACCCTGAAGTGAAAAGCTGCTTTTTTTTTTTTTTTTTGCTGACCTTGTTGGACGGCTAATACTGTTTCTGGGAAATAAGAGAAACAAGCGACTCATTGTTGGCAGGAGCTGAGAGAGATGCAAGAAGGGCGAAAGACGTGTCTGCAGCCTTCTTCCCCCCTTCACTGAATCGTGACTGAGTCCAGGCTGGACTGGGACTGCGTTTGTCTTTCTACCTCCGTAGACATGTGTTTTCCATCAGACTGGGCTGCAGGACACCTGGCGTTGACCAGTTCACATGAGTTAAACCCTGTATGGCCCATAAACAGAGAGAGAAAGACCCGCAGCTGTGCCCAGACACTCTTGGTGCAGAAATATTTCTGAATCTTGGTGTGGCTAGGTCCACGCATATGTCAGATACGATTTACCCCTGCATGCTTTGGCTTCTCTCTGTTGCATATCATCATTTCCCCGGAGCCTCTGTGGCCAGAAGGGCTAGTATTGCTTGATGGCCCCACCTCTTCTGGTTGGACCCTTCCTGTATTATGAAATGTAATGCTTCAAAGATACCTGATTTGGTCTTTTTTTTTCTTCTTAAGGACTGAAGAAGAAAGCCCTATATCATTTTCTGTAAAACCAGATCCCACAAACAGGGTGTCATCCCAACATGTGACTATGTTGATTTCATCATTTTACAAGTAAATAAATTAATTAAAGTCGACTGCTTTGGACCTCTGTGAAATAGGGCAAAGGAAACTCCTCTTAATCCTTGTCACCAAATTTAACTCAGTAAATAGTTTTTGACTTCAGGGCAGGGCAGGGATTGGGGGTCCGTGCAGCTGACGCCAGCCGTGCATTCCAGCACATTCCCTGGGCTTCCTAGGTTTGTCACAGTCAGTGCTTGTGATTTGTACTGAGTCAATTAACCTTCCAAGTTTCTTCATCTCTCAAGTGAGTGAATTGGCTTAAATCATTGGTTTTAAATTGTGTCCCAAGGCCCCATGCCAGGGTTTTGGGACATGCAAGCAGAAGCTAAGCTTAGTTAGTATCCAGTCTCCAAGAGCCGTGTCTGTCCAACATATTTTAAAACTTTGTTTAATATTTTGACTCAAGGGTTGGGAAACGCCTGTAGGGAAAGCAGAGTGAAAGCCAGACCGAGACAATTTAGAGAAGAGAATCAGAAAAAGTGCCTTTTAAGCATTCACTGACCCTCCACAGGCTGCAGGCTTGCAGTGAATGGGCCCCTGCACATGTGGGGTGTCTCTGCTTCATACCCTGTATCAGGCTCTGGGGCAAGATCCTGCTGCTAAAACAAAGATGGAGGGACTTGGTCAAATGCACTAAGCTCCTTCCAGCCTGAACGTCTATGGTGATGCTTCAAAGTAGAGTAAATACACGGCCACAGCTATGATGAGGATGGTGGGGTTTGGCTCAGACAGTAAAGCGTCTGCCTGCAGTGCGGGAGACCTGGGTTTGACCCCTGGGTTGGGAAGGTCCCCTGGAGAAGGAGATGGCAACCCACTCCAGTATTCTGGCCTGGGAAATTCCATGGACAGAGGAGCCTTGTAGGGTACAGTCCATGGGGTCGCAAAGAGTCGGACACGACTGAGCGGCTTCACTGCACTTCACTTCAATGGTAAAACAAGAGCAAAGTGCATTGGGTCCTCAACAGGGAATTATGCTCCGGGAGTAAAGAGAAAGCCACAACAAAAATCTGTTATTCATTAAATACCCACTTATAAGAGTATGGGATGTAATAATTAAAATGCATCCCAAACAGAAAGAACTGTGTCTGTGTGTGTAGTGGGGGTGGGCTTCCTGTTTGCTCTGACTTTTCTTTTAAATTAAAAAATATATATATATTTCTTTTAAATTAAAAAAAAAAAAGCCTCTGCTGATCATCTTAAAAATGAACTGACATTTTGCTACCTATTTCTGACCCATACATCCATAAACATTCTCAGGGAGAATGTATTTAGTGCCTACTGCGGGCATTAGCAAGTCAGATTTGAAATAAATTATTTTTGTTCTGTGTTTATAAGGAATATTCATACCAGTGGAGTTGATTTCTAAAGGACAGGGGAAGGCGTGGCTGTTGGGTCTTGTTTATAAAGAGCACGAACCCAGCCCTCAGGAAGGTGAGAGTTCAGCTCACAGGAAGAGAACAGTTCAGTGTTTCTTAGAAGTGCTTCTGTTCACTGTGTGTGGCTCAACCTGGAATCCAGTGAGAAAGATCTCCTTAATTTTAAGACTTAACCAAGCTCCTGTTTGTGAGCAGTACATTGCAATGTCATAAATAGTGCTTAATTTCTTTAAAAAGTTACAGAGTAAGTGCCGGAGTCATGGTCCCTCCACCAAGTTGTCACGTGTGCATGCGTGCTGTTGTGTCCGACTCTCTGCGACCCCGTGGACCGTTGCCCACCAGGCTCCTCTGTCCGCGGGATTCTCCAGGCAGGAAGACTGGCTTGGGTTGCCATTTCCTCCTCCAGGGGTCGTCCCAACCCAGGGATCCAACCCGCATCTCTTGCATCTCCTGCATTGGCAGCTGGACTCTACTGCTGGTGCCGCTGGGAGGCACCGATGCCCAGGTTGTGTGGATGACAGAAGGACAGACAGCTGCTCGTGACTGATGGAGGACACGTTGAGAGCTGCTTTGATGGACAGCCTGGCTGTCACTCGGAACATCAAGTGTTATCTCCTATGAGTGCTGGTTCTCTTTGTAAGGAAGCACGTTAGGACGGAAATGAGAAACTTGGGTCCTACTACCGTGAGTTAGCTCTGGGAATGTGGACCGTCACAGGCGTAGAGTGACCAACCGCAGCATCTGCTCGGGACCCTGAAAGTCCCGTGTCCCAGGAGACGCCTCGGTAGACCCAGGACAGCTGGTCACCCTCGCTGACAGACCTGTATCGTCTCTTGTAGGATGGGGACAGGGGATGGAATCCTAACAGCCCACGAGGCAGCAGAGCTCGTGTTGCTCTCTCGGTGTTTAGGTTTCTGGAATGTGTTTCCGACGCAATTCATGTAAACATATTAGTCCAAACATCAACCTGAGTTTAACACCTGTTCCATCTGGGAGGAAGAATTTTTCCCACATCCCAGATCATACCCAAAGTATGTATTCAAATGTTGCATATTCACCTACTTTGGGGAAACTGTAACCAGACTTTCACCATAATAAGGCAGCGCTGCAAAGGGGTACTGTCAGAAGGGTGCTTTAGAGCTCTTAATGTTGTTTTATCATAGAAGCTGGTTAAAAAAAAAAGAAACCCCCTAACTAAAATAAAAGAGAGGTTATTTTGGATATATGTATGGCACAGAAGTTTGTCTAGCTGGATTCTCCTTACCACCTGTGAAAATTGATACACAAGTTAAACCATCTTAGAAATCTTCCTGTTAAATCAATGTTTGGTGATGGGGAATATCAGCGGCTCTTCTGGCAGTCTCTTATCACCCTGGCTTTCCCTGGGCTGTGTTTTTTTTTGTTTGTTTCTTTGTATCTTGAACAGCAGTGGGTAGTGCTAGGCACAGGAACCACTTTGTTCAACATCTCCAGGCTGCGTATCCCTTTCTCTGACTCCACACCCCACACAGCGGCTCAGTTCACTCTGAGAAGCTCAGCACATAGTAGGAGCTTAATAAATATTCATTCATTTTCAGTTCAATTTGTAATTCAGTACTGCCAAGATGAATTGGCATCATCTGCATTTTCCAGTATCCCTCCTTGGGAGACCAAGGTTGAAAAGTGCTGCATCTCCCTCTTGGAAAGTCTCATTGTCTGTTTGTATGTTAAGGTCTTTGAGAAATTCTGCAATAAAATAAATTCTTTTAAGTTTGTTTAGCCCCATATTTCCCAATCTTAATTGACCACGAAACATGGGAAGCGGGTGTTATAATTTTTTAAACTTTAACTTAGTATCTATTTGCTCCCATGGGACACTTTTAGACCATGTTTTCTTTCTTTCTTTTTTCTTCCTTCCTTCCTTTCCTTATTTTTTTCTTCCTGCCTTCCTTTCATTTTTTAATTTGGCCATGCAGTGTGGCATGTGGGTCTCAGTTCCCCGCCCAGAGATCGAACCCAAGGCTCCCTACCCTGGAAACACAGTCTTAACCACTGGATCACCAGGGATGTCCCCAGACCGTTTTCTTTTGAATATTTATTCACTTTTAATACACCCTGTATTATCTATTCATTTTTTATATATGCTATGGAGACTATTTGATAGTGAGTATTGAAAAGATGGTGCCAAGCACAGTTCCTGGTATTTGTTGAAGACGTGGTTACTATACACACACACCTGCATACACAGACACACACGTTTTTCTTATACCTGTTTTAGAGTTTCAGAAAAAATCATGATAAGATAGAGTTCTCATATGCCTCTCACCCAAATTCCTATATTAGTAACATCTTACATTGTTTGATATTAACATACAATGATAACAAATTTTGTCATTAATGAACCAATACTGATACATTATTATTAACTAACTTCCATACTTTATTCAGACTTTCTTAGTTTTTCCTTTAATGTCCCCAGCTGTATACCACCTTATCTTTACTTGTCATGTCTCCTTAAACTGTTCTTGGCTATGAAAGTTTCTTAGGCTTTCCTTGTTTTTGATGACCTTGATAATTCTGAGTACAGCTTAGGAATTTTATAGGATTTTCCTCTATAAGACTTTGTCTGATGTTTTTCTCCGATCAGGTTGGGATGATGGGTCTTGGGGAGGAAGGTCAGAGAAACAAAGGACCATTCTCATCACACCTTATCAGGGTCGTGTCATCACCATGGCTTATCACCGTTGAGGTCGATCTTGATCACCTGCCAGTGTATGGAATCCCTCCCCTGTAAAGCTGCTCTCCCTGACTGCCGCTGGGCAGCTGTGCTCATTGGGAGGAGGAGGTTGCTATGTGCAACCCATGCATTAGGAGTCGGAGCTTTCTCCCCTTCATTGAGGACAGTGTATCTACGTTAAATTATCTGAAATTTGTCTCTACAGATTTGCCTCTTCTCCTGGCATTTATTTATGTATTCAATTATTTGTTTATAAGAGTGTAGACTCATGGACATTATATTTTTACTAAAATAATGAATCCTAGCAACATGTGAAACTCTCCATTCTTGACAGAGGAGAAGAACAGACGCTGGGTCGGGGTACTGGGAGAGGAAGAATCATGTGGTGCTGGGCAGGCCTCCCCCTCTGATTGCATGGAATTGTGCCTCTGACATGTTGACAAAACCGTATATTTTTCAAAATTAATTAATTTGGCTGCATTGGGTCTTAGTTGCGGCATACAGGAGGATCTTTAGTTGCAGCCTGTGGGATCTAGTTCCCTGACTAGGGATTGAACCTACGCCCCCTGCATAGGGAGCACAAAGTCTTAGCCACTAGATCACCTGGGAAGTCCAAAACCAGATGTTTTTAAAGTTCAACTGAAAGAGCTATGCATAGAGACAGCACAGCTGAGGAGCTGTGGTCAAGAGCAGAAGGGAGGCTGAGGAGAGGAGGAGAAATGCCTCACTAGCAACAAGTGTTCCTCTTGGCCCTCCCTAGACTCACGTGTGCGTCACGGAGAAGGATTGAAGGGGAATAAAGTCTTGCTGTGGCTTTCTAGGGCTTAGGTGTGGCATCTAGCCATTGGCAGACTGCTTGTCCTTTCCATCATCTGCTCGGAGCCAGCCTGCTGCAGGCCCGTGATGGGTTTTGTAGTTGAGCCTAGCCGTATGGTTTTGTTTTCTTCACTTGGCATTGTTTGTGTGTGTGTATAACCATAGCCTATTTTAAAAAAGGTTGGGGGAAGGGGGAAGCAAGCCCAGGACACAGAAAACCAGGCCACTGAGCCTCTCCGAGGCCAGAGAGACGTTCGTCAAACCTTCCAGCAGGCGCGTGGGGCAGCCTGATCCCCGGGCCTCCCTGCTAGCCTGCAGCTCCTGGCTTGGGGAAGCTGCCAGCATCCTCTGTCTCTGAGCTGTCACTGTCAGCTCCTGGCGCTGCAGAAGGCGGAAAGTTCAGGAGTGAAGCCTTAACCTTTTTCTTGCCTGCTTCTTATACAGCAAATGACATGCTGGCTTAAAATGGAGTCCAGGGACCTTCCTGGCCTCGCATCTTGTGGGGCCTTGGTAGACATGACCGAGTGGTGTGTTTACTGAGCATGTTAGAGGTGCATCAGTGTCCCCGTGGGCACTAGCCAGAGGGTCATGGGTACACCCTCTGCGCCTCTGCACGGCCCATTCCCGTGCTTACCGTTGAGTTCACAGTCATTGACTCAGAAGAGTGTTCCTGTCTCAAATGCTGTGGCGTTTGTTTTTCTTGCTGTTTTCTTTTAGATTGAATAATAGTGAAATATGTATGGTTACATTGTCTGCAGAGCTTGGTTATGTTTGATGGCCAAACACTCAAGAGAAAGTCAATTATTGAAGTAGGAAAAAAAAAAGGGAAAAGGAGATGAAAACAGTGAAAAAGATAAATGTGGATTTGAATTTAAATTCTGACTATCTTGGAAGGGAAAAAAAAAGAAGTCTCTGCTTTAGTTTTGATGCATTCCTGCTTCAGTGGAGAACACGTCTGTGTGGTTATTCCTTTCTGTGGGGACTGGTAAAAGTCTAGAACTGACTCGGTCTTTAGCATTTTTAAGGCATTTAATGGTGGTCTGTCCTTAACTGGTTTGGCCTCAGATACTGCGTTTGAGATACTGTACGTTTTTTGTTTGTTTGTTTTTCTTTTCTTAAACTGAACTATTCTTTCCCTAAAATGTTATGGGATATTATCCCAAGAAGTATTTCACTTGTTGCAAATGGAGATGTTTTCCTTTCTGCAGTCTCCCCGAGGACTTCCTCTGTGTTTTTCTCTGTCTTGAAGCTCTTCTGCGCCACTTTGTCTCTGAGTATCTATGAAAGCAGTGGTTTGAAAGAACCTCCACCAGCGGTAAAGTTCACAAGGTTCAACCTAATAAAAGGTTCAGCAGGTAACCCTCTGAAATGAAACCACTGCAGGGAGCAGAGCGGCAGCGTGAATCATGGGCCTGTGGATTGAGTCAGGACACCTGGCTTCTAGGCCGTGACTATTTTATGACCTTCATCCAGTTCACTGTTTCTCTGGGTATTGCTTCCTCACCTCCACGTGGAGAAGTTGCACTAGGCAGGCTCTTAGTTTTGAGGATCTTGACTATATTTTAAGCCTTGTTGTTTTTCAGATAATTTGGGGTTCACCTCCTTTCCACCAAGAAAATATTTTGCATATTTGATGCATCCATGACCATGCTTTGGTCTTCTGTTTTTCGTTTAGCATTTGTCTATTTTACGTGAGTAATACACACAGGAAACTTTCAAACAGCACAGAAGAGGAGAAGGAAGACCTCTTCCCACCCTGACACCCTGTTTCCTCTCCAGAGGCACCTACTGTTGTGTATTTTGCTTGAGAAATTTACCGTTTTATGTATAATATGCACCTCACCCCACCCCTATTTTTCTAAGTACAACGATTGTGCTCTTATATACATCCTGTTCCTTGGATTTTTTTTTTTCCCTTTTCTGAAAGTTGCTTCTTAAGAGATTGTTCCATAGAAGTAACTGCAGAGTTTCTTTATTCTTTGGAATAGTTCCACAGCATTCCTCTGAATGAATCATGTTCTCTTATTGGTGGACACTGTTTTCAGTCTTCTGTGTTATGGACAGTATCAAGATGAATTTTCTCATACAGACTTCTCTGTCGGTGGGCGTGATTTATTTTGAAGACGAAGCCATTGGCTATTTTCTTCCAGTCTTTACAGTTAATAACTGGAGATGTTTAGTCTAAATGGTCAAATCTAAGTTAAATGGAAGAAAGCAGCATGTCCACCATGCCTCCCTCTGGACGGTCCCTGTAAGGGCTGGTGTTTTAAAGGCTAGCAAAGGTGTGGTTTTTTAGAAGCCATCTCCACCCAGCCTTAAACTCCCCCAGATAAGGATGCAGACATCAGTAAAACCTGGCTCCCAGGGTCTGGACGATGTGTGGAGTGGAGTAACAGTCCAGTGGGTAAGACTGTACACTTCCACTGCAGGGAGCAAGGGTTCAATCCCTAGTCAGGGAACTAAGATCCTGCATGCTACATGGAATGGCCAAAAAAAAAAAAAAACCTCTGAAGTACTAACAAAAATTTAACATTTTCAAGCCTCCTTTTCCTAACCTGGGGATTTGTGATGTTGAAATATTCAATTTACACCTTCCTCTTATAGACACAATTGGGCTTCTTTTTCCTGTGGTAGTTACATCAGAAAAATAGGAGCATCCTTTTGCAGAAGGTTCGGAAACAGCTGTGTCTGGAGATACTCACTATGTCTCTATCTAAGCTTCCTTCTTCTGGCCTGAAAGAGGTCTTGTGAATTAAACCCTTCTGAGTGTCTGGACTTTGTCTTACTTGAAAATCTTTATTTTAAGAGAATTTTTCCCTATGACACAGTATGTGCCCAATCCCTGACCCTCCCACCCAGGCCTTCAAATAGAGATTGTAATTATGCTCCAAGCTGTAGAAATGAACTACTTATTTCAGTTATTTTGGCATCAGTCACAACGATGCTTTTTTCCTTGTCTTGGACTAAGAACATAAGGAATGCCCAGCTGGTTTCATTCATTCATCCCATCATTTACCGAGTTTCCTTCTGTGCCAGGAGGTAAGAGTTCTTGGCGGTGGAGTTGATTCCGGAAGTGAAACCCAAACTGTTTTTGCAGAATACTCCAGTATCTTACCTTGTCTTGAGCGACTTCTCTGTGATTGAGCAGAGTTGTCAGCTGTCCAAACCCTCCTTCAGCGCTTCCTACTTGTAACCTGAGCAACCTTTGGGCCCAGGAGCCTGTTTGGAGGGCCGGCTGTTTAAGTGGCCTCTCACTGTGGTCCACTGAAGGCAATTGTGTGTAGAGGGGTTGCCCCAGTCCTGGTGATTGTTCCTGGACTTTGGTCTCAGGTGTGACAGAGGGCGGCGAAGGACAGTTGAAAGGGCAGGTGGACAGAGTGTCCGGAGTTCAGCTTTGGCTCCAGTTGCACCTGTTTCTAAGCAGAGTACACCCCTTGCCTCCCTAGCTTTCACAAAATAAAAAGCTGAACTAGGTGTTTGCCGGGAATCTTTACAAAGCCTAACATTCTAATGTTTCCCTGGTGGCTTAGATGCTTAAAAATCTACCTGCAATGCCGGAGACCCGAGTTTGATCCCCGGGTTGGGGAGACCCCCTGAAGAAGGGACTGGCTACCCACTCCAGTATTCTGGCCTGGAGAATTCCATGGGCAGAGGAGCCTGGCTGGCTCCAGTCCCTGGGGTCGCCAAGAGCTGGACACAACTGAGGAACTTTCACTTTCACTTTCACAGACAGGCATAAAACCCCATCTCATTTCTTCACACGTTCCTTGCCGTAGCCTGTTAGATCCTGTAAGGGCACGAGCTGTCTGTCCAGCTCCAAACCCAGCATACAGCACACGGTGGGAATGCAAGAAAGATTTGAGTGCGTTAGAGGTAAATTTCAAAAAGCAGTATTTTTATCCCACCGCTACTTCTATCCAGAGGAACTGCCTGTCAAGGAGCCAATTCTTCCTTAAGGAAGCCAGTTCTACAGAAAATCTTACGTGTTGGTGCTTTGCTTTCTTCTCCTTTCTTTTTAAAAATCTTATTGAAGTAGAGTTGATTTACAGCGTTGTATTAGCTTCAGCGTACAGCGTCGTGATTCAGCTATGCATGTACACGTATTCATTCGTTTTTAGATTCTTTCCATATAGGTTATTATGAAGTGCTGGGTAGAGTTCCCCATGCTACGCAGGAGGCCCGTGTTGATTATCTGTTTTATGTAACGTGTGTATGTTAACCCCAAACTCCTGATCTATCCCTCCCCGTTGTGTCCTCTCTTTGGTAACCGTAAGTTTGTTCTCTAGTTCTGTGACTCTTTCTGTTTTGTAAGTATATTTGCTCTTGTTTATGGCTGAGTGATGTTCCGCTGTGTATATGGACCACGTCTTGTTCATCCATCCCTCTGCCGATGGACATTCAGGTCGCTTCCGTGTCTTGGCTTTGTAAACAGTGCTGTGATGAAACTTGGGGTGCACGTATCTTTTCTAGTCAGGTTTTCTCCAGCTGAATGCCCTGGAGTGGGACTGTTGGGTGATATGGTAGTTCTGTTTTTAGTTTTTAAGGAACTTCCACACTCTTCTGCATGGCGGTTGTACCAATTTATATTCCCACCAACAGTGTGGGTGGGTTCCCTGGTACTTTTTTTCCACTGTGTATGTGTGTGTGTGTGTGTGTGTGTTTTCTACACATTCATTTAATACATAATTGATTAGGCTACTTTAAAATTCACCCAAGAAAGTTTGCTTATCATATGTTTCCATGTAATGTCTATATCAAACTGAAGGTCTGAAATATTTCACTCTGAACTTTAAGTAAAATATGCCAATAATTTTATCTTTAAAGGTAATGATATCAAATATAGCACAAATTATGTTTTTTTGTTCTTTTTCCTCAGAAATGAAGTAAGTATATAAAGTTACACATTGTTGCCTTTGGCCCTGACTTAGGAGCAAATAGACTGGAAAACATGGTTTTCTTTATTATAGGATATTACCCAGTAGAAGTTAAGCAAATTGATAAGTAAACTGTCTTGAGAAAAACTAGCACTTTTTAAGATACATTTTTTTGTGGGGGAGGCGACACTAATTATATAATTTATTAAACTATTCAAAAATGTTTTGTAACGTGAAGTACTGTGTGCTAAAATTTTAAATATTGGTAAATACAGACAAATAGAAAATCCTTAAAAAGTTGAAAACACTTCTATGCCTTTATCCAGTCATAGACACTATTAGCATCTTTTATATAATTTCTTTCTCACTAATAATTCTCACTAAATGTTCTCTAATCATTCACTAATAATTTCTCACTAATAATGTCTTTGGGGCATCCTCTTTTAACAAAGCATGAATGGGGTCCTGCTTTTGTGTAGACCCCTGATCTAGGTGCTGTGTTTTGTTTTGTTTTGTTTTTCATTAATTTTTATTAGTTGGAGGCTAATTACTTTACAGTATTGTAGTGGGTTTTGTCATACATTGACAAGAATCAGCCATGGAGTTACATGTGTTCCCCACCCCGATCCCCCCTCCCACCTCCCTCTCCACCCGATTTGTTACCTGTCAATTTGCTCACCTGTCCTAAATATTATTTTACACCCACCACTGTCAGTGATCACATGCCCTCCTTAGCTCTGCCGTGAGCATGCAGGCTGTCTGAGGACAGGCGCACACACCCAGATGTCCCGGTGAAATTAGCTTTCATGCTGTGGTAACCTTTGTGGAATTTGCTTATGACCACGATGTCCTATTTAAGGATTGACATGTACCCAGACACAGGCAAGGTGTGAAGTCAGACTTTTCACGGGGCGCGAGAGCTGAGACAAGGTGAGCAGGAGAGGGGCCGGTACCTGAGTCTGCGAATTGGATTAAGGTTTGATTGCTGAAACAGTAATGACAAGCAGCAAAGTGCTTGGGAAGAACCTCAGGAATCTGTACTCCGGAGTACACAGCGTTCTGATGGCCGCTTTTTGACAAGGTCTGCGCTCCTGGTCGCTCATCTCCCTGTTCTTCCCTCCCGTAGTGATGAACCACCAGCACCAGCAGCAGATGGCACCCAGTTCCCTGAGCCAGCCCAACCACGCCCCCCAGAACCCATCCGCGGGGCTCATGAGTATGCCCAACGCGCTGACCACCCAGCAGCAGCAGCAGCAGAAGCTTCGGCTTCAGAGGATCCAGATGGAGAGAGAGAGGATTAGGATGCGCCAGGAGGAGCTCATGAGGCAGGTATGGCCTTCGGTGGCACCTGGGGGAGGCTTCGTGGCCAAGGCTACTAGGTCGGTAGCCACTTGCCATCAGAGTAAAATAAATCTTTCTCCAGAAGCACTAACGGCCCCAAAGCCTGCTCCAGACTTCCATTCTCTACTTGCTCTATCTTGAGAGCCGGATCTGTGATCACACAGACGAGCTCTATTAGCATGGCCACCTTTGGCTTTCACGACTCGTCACTAGAAGGAGAGAAAGCGTATGTACCAATCACTTTTTACCACAAAACTTCGTGGCTTGAAAGAATAACCATTTTATTTATTTATCGTTTAAAACTTTTTATTGTATATTGGCCTATAACTGATCAACAGTGTTGTGATGGTTTCAGGTGGACAGCAAAGGGGCTCAGCCCTACGAACACGTGTATCTCTTCACCCCTCAACTCCCCCTCATCCAGGCTGCACATAACATTGAGGATAGTTCCCTGCGCTGTACAGTAGGTCTTTGTTGGTTACCTATTTTAAATATAGCAGGGGGTACATGTCCGTCCCAAACTCCCTAACCATCCCCTCTTCCCATCCTCCCCGCTTCCCACCAAATAGCCTTTTCATTATATCACACAATTTTGTGGTCAGGAATCGAGGCAGGGCTCAGCTGGACTGCTCTTCTTCTACACATAGTGTAGGCTGAAGTCACTCAGTGGTGTTCACCTGGTGGATGGGTTGACTTGGAGGGTCCAAGGTGGGTTTCCTTAAGTGTGTGGCCTCCAGGTGAGGGTTGCTGAAAGACTGGGCTTTGATGGGACTAAAACTGGAAGCATCTGCCCATGGCATCTCTAGCTTGGCAATCCTAGAGCTGTGGAACTATTCTATTTGGAATAGCAGCCGGGGCCTCCCTGAGAGAATGTTCTAAGAGACAGGAATTGAAAGCCGCCATGTATCAGGGCCTGGCTCTAGAAACTGCCGCAGAGTCACGTCTTCCATATGCTCTTGATCAAAGCAGTCACAGCGTGCACCTTCCTCCTGCAAAACCTCCTCCCACCCTCCTTCACACCCCAAAGTAGAGCCGATGGCAGAGTGTTCCATGCAGAAAATGACAGTGAGCCTGCAGCCGTCTTTGATCTGCCGTGAAGCATGAGAAGAAGAGAAAATTGAGGAGGCTTGAGAAAGCAAAATGTTTTGCCTGTGGACTCTGACAGAGGGGTCTGCAAAACTGCCTGGGCTTTGAACAGACACGTCTGTGCCATCCTCCACTCATCCGTGTGTTCATGCAGTCAGTCCAAAGAAGGCGTGTCCTCAGTGAGTCAGGCTCAATGCTTCCCTAAAAAACATAAACAAAAGTCCCTGAAGGAGGCCGCAGTCTTTTCCCTGCTGAAATGGCTTGGTCTTTGCAAGAGCAGAATTCTCTTCTGTGCTGCTCAACTAATGTAGCACATGTTTTCAGGCCTCATAAATTTTGCTGGCTGCATTTTGGGGAGGAAGGCTTCAGTTTATTGTTCTAATTCTTCAGACTGCCTTATGACTCACATGAAGCAAGGTACATGGGTAGCTTCCTTTCCATGTTTAAGGAAATGAGTGATTTTAACTGTTCCAGAAAGCTTTCTTGCAGGGGACTGGGGATATTAAACACTATTTTTTCCCTTTGGCAGTATTATATCTGATACTTTCAGAAATATACAGTTACTGCCATAGGTAAATAATGAATTTCTCATCAAATAAATTCTAAAATACAAAGTATCTGTGCTGTGTGATACTTTATACTGTGTGAGGTGGCTTTCCTGGCGGCTCAGATGCTAAAGAATCTGCCTGCAATGCAGGAGACCTGGGTTCAATCCCTGGGTCGGAAAGATCCCTTGGAGAAGGGAATGACTACCCACTCCAGTATTCTTGCCTGCAGAATTCCATGGACAGAGAAGCCTGGCAGGCTACAGTCCATGGGGTTGCAAAGAGTCAGACACGACTGAGTGACTGACAGTTACACTGTGTGAAGTTTAAAAACCATGATGGATTAAAAGAATTCCTTAGACAGTCTTTGAAAATGCGGGAAGTGAATATAAATTGTGCTTTGTTGTTCTGTTGAACTGTCCTCTAAATTTGAGGAATACAACTTTGTAATATGACCATTATTATGCTTTTTTACCCTGAGGATTTATGTCTGAACTTTCATAGCTATTTCAGGGTAACAGTTGTTTATACTGTTTTTAGATATACACTATCATGTTTCTTAGCAGGAAATGATTGTATTATGGTTTTCTGTCTTTGGATAATGATTCTACTTGGAATAATGTATCTATTTTATAATATAGAGTAAATTAAATAGCAGTAGAGTAGCCTTTATACATTTTAATGATTTTCCCCCCACAAAGCTATGACTATCCTGCAAAGAATGACTTGCTTCTCAGTTTCTGCCTTGTTCTATTTCTCTTTCTCTTACCCCACCTCCTCCTTTCCCACAGAAAGTATTTCTGAGAAGGGGTGGAGAAAAGTGCCCCAGATTGTTCCCTTTATGCCAACCATAGGTGCCTTTGAAGCAGAATGTTAGTATTGATGGTTCGTATTACAGAAATACCAACCAAGTTCCTTAAATGCTGGTCCCTAGAGGCTGTGGAACTCAAGAGTATTTTGCTTCATCGCAGTGTCACTTCCCCCGTACAGGACCACGGGGAGAAATACTGTCCAGATTTGCTCACAGAGGTTCACACAGTTAGCTTTGGATGTGCAAGCGCACACATACGGAGCAGAAGATGGAAAGGGTGGTTCTGATGCCTTCTTATCTTTATTATGGAGTACAGGAGGAAAGGTCTAAAGAGACTTTTTTAAGTCGTGGAAAAAGTTTTCCTCCATCCAGAATTAGCTTGCTTCTTAGGGTCAAAGATATTATTTAAGACCACACAATAAATGGTGTTAGAGTGATGACAGTTTTCTGGGGCGTTTGCCAAGACGTCTGATTGTTCAGGTGTGGATTATGTGTATCACCTTGGTGTGTAGTTTTTCTTCTTTTTTTCTTTTTAACTTCTTTCTTTTGTCGCTTTGCTCTTAAGCATCACTATATGAACTTGACGGACTGGAAGTAAAAGTGATGCCTGGCCCACCTGTTTAGCTGCCTTCTAGCATCTGGCAGGAAGGTAGAGGCGCTTTGGCCCTGAAGAGCTCTGAAGATTGTCACTGCCATTTGTTCTTTCTGTCCCACTCCCCCGTTCTTCATAGTCAACAGCTGCCTGAATGTCCTTGCTCTCTGGGCACTTAGTAACTCCCCTGCGTGGTAAGGCGCTTCAGTCGTGTCCGACTCTGTGAGATCCTGTGGACGATGGCCCGCCAGGCTCCTCTGTCCATGCGATTCCCCAGGCAAGAACACTGGAGTGGGTTGCCATCCCTCCTCCAGGGGACCTTCCTGACCCGACATCCAGCCCACATCCCGTTATGTCTCCTGCGCTGGCAGACTGGCCTTTCGCCATCTGTGCAAGCTGGTCACTCGCCTGGTCCCCCTGTGGTTTGCAGGAGGGCCCTGTCCGCCTGTCCTCCCAGAGCCCCTGCCCAGCAGGCAGGCCTCGACCTTCTTCTCGCAGGAAAATTTCTGGGAGAGAAGTCCCTTCCTGTCCTTCATCTCTATGGGAGGAAAGGAGGTTGGTACATTTTAATAAGTAGAATGAATTTATGCCCTAATTCTTGGGAAATTATCACTACTCTGTATTTTTTTTTTAACTATTTATTTATTTTCGGCTCCTTCGGGCCTTCGTTGCAGCACACAGAATCTTTTACTGTGGTGCACGGTCTTAGAGGCTTCTCGGCATGTGAGGCCTTAGTTCCCCGACCAGGGATCGAACCTACACCACCTGCATTCCAAGTGCAGGGTCTTAACCACTGTACCGCCAGGGAAGTCCCCTGGAAGCTCCTTATATGCTATATAACTATTGTTTTATTTTTCCTTCTTCTTTCTGCTTCCATGCCATTGTTCCTCTAGGCATGTAGCCTGCGGAGAAAACAATTCCTTGGTCCTTCTTCCACAATCTGGCGTATACCTTCTGCTGCCAAGGACTCAGACATGACCTTGTCACTGAAATCGTATGGAAGATATTAACACAATGAATTTGAGGAAAGTCTGATTACAGATCTGAAGTGAATCTCCATTATTTCAGGATGGAAAATTATTTTTTGATTTCTTTTTTATCTCGTCTGTTTATTCACTCAACATTTGCGTAGTGCAAAATAATAAAAAGATAAACGAGACATGGCTGCCTTCAGATAACTTACACTTTATCACAGGAGACAAAGTGATTAAATCTAATCCGAACTGGTGGCCAGAAGGATAAATTCAAACCATTCCTTACTTTGTGGGGTTCCAGTGTCTGCTCATGACTGGAGCAGAGACCAGATCACCTGAGCTCTGGGAAAGGAGCATAACGTGCTTTTTGCCTTTCTTTTCAGCCCCCACAGGCCAGCAAGTTGTTGAATAACTACAGAATTAGGATCAAAGGGCTGGTGAGGTTTGGTATCTCCCCTGATTAGGAATCTTTTTAAGTAGGAGAGTTTTGTTCAAAATGGTTTCTACGCATTAACGTTGGCCGCTGTAGCAACACAGTTGAACTGCTTGTATCTGATAACTGATGAATTATCTCGAAACACAGCAGGTGCTCCTAGGCCAGGGGTGCCAACGGGCCCAAAGGGATCCCAGCCAGGTCTGCAGAACGTGGCCTTATTAGGAAACTTTCTCTTTCAGTGTCTCTCACAGACCTTATAGAGAATGACTTTTCATGAAAGACATTCTCCATTGTCCGTGATATTTTTTGCTGGTGAGGCAGTTTCAGGTTCATCAAAGTAATAGCAACCCTGGAAAAGAAAGCAATTCTCAGGAATTCCCTGGTGGTCCAGTGGTTAGGATTCTGAGTTCTCACTGCCGAGGTCCCAGCTTCAGTCCTCGGTCTGGGAACTGAGATCCCACAAGCCACATGACCAAAAGCAAAACAAAAAATCTCGGCTGGACGATGTACTTCTTGCTATCTTCTCATATAGGTTTTAATTTTTAAAATTACAACTAGTAGTAGCTGTTTTTGTTGTTTTTCTCTGACTGAGATAAGAGAAAGCATTTTTTGCTAATTGAAAAAAATCCAGACTCAACAGCCTTCGGGGACTTTCCTGGTGGCCCAGTGGGGAAGATGCTGTGACTCCAAGGCAGGGGGTACGAGTTCTCTCCCTGGTCAGGGAACTAGGACCCCACATGCCACGCAGCCAAGACGAACAAACTCAAGTGGTTCTGTCTCATCACTTTTTCTCCCTGACCTTCGACCCCAGGGCAAATCCCACCCTGCTGAGGGTGCTTTGCTCGGGAGGTGAGATAACTGTAAGAAGGGGAAGAGAAGAAGACTTCGTAATGTATGATTCCATTTGTATGACATTCTGGGGAAGGCAGAGCTATGGAGACAGCAGAAGGGTAGTTGCCAGAATTAGGGGTGAGGGAGGGACTCCCTGCAAAGGGGAGGCACTGGGAGATTTGGGGAGTGAGACCACAGTTCTGGGTATTGGTTGGGGTGGCTGTTTCACAGCTGTGTTATGTATTCGTCAAAACTCAGAACCGTACAGTTTCGCAAAGTATGACCATGACTATATGTAAATAAAAATAGTCATGAAGTGAAATTATTGCACAGAAAAGACAGGTAGAGAATATTTAAAATAATCAAAACCAAAAAGGAGCATAATCGTCGTCTATTCTTTTACCTCAAGAGAGCTGTGAAGATGCTGGTGCTTTCTTTATAGTCTTTGTATGTATCTTTTTAAAAAATATATATATATTTAGTTTAAAACAAATATTATACTACCTCTTTTCTGAATATATTTTGAGAAGTCATCTATTTATTCCGTGTCAGCCATGAAAGTTGTGCTTTGAGTTTGGACCTATCTATTCTAGGCTGCCTAGAATCCTTTCTACATCAAGACTGGACATAAATTTTAAAAAGCCATGAAGCACACATGCCCACAATATCGACTATTCTGCTGTTACAGCTTAGAAACCAACACAATATTTGCTCAGTATCATAAAGGGCATGTTTGCAGTTTTAGCCAATGAAATGGAAAATGTGAGTAACTGGTCAGAAATTGAGAAGCAAGCTTCTCAGGCCCAGTTTGTCCCTCCGAAAGAACAGTTCCTTGAGGTGAAAACAGACTCTTGGCTTTATGTGAGTAGAGTCTTCCATTGTTTGATTCATTCGCACGTGAAGCTTGGGGTCTTTCTGGCTCGAAGATGATTTCTGACTGGAGGGCTTCCTGTCAGCCCCCAGGGCCGGGAAGAATCTTCCGTGGAGAAGCCTTCGCGCCGTGTCGGTGAGAAACCGCGGTTATTCCCAGGCAGACTCAGCACTGCTCGCACCCCATCCTTCACTCAATTGGGGCTCGGCGGGCGAGAGAGCCGCCGGTCAGACAGCAGTGCTGACTCGGACGGCCTCCGGTTGCCCGGGCAACGCGGCGCGGCGCGGGCGCGGGCGGGGGGCGCGGCGTTCTTCCGGCAGGCCTCGCAGGGTTCTGCGGGGCCTCGCAGGGTTCTGCGGGGCCTCGCAGGGTTCTGCGGGGCCTGACAGGGTTCTGCGGGGCCTCCCAGGGTTCTGCGGGGCCTGACAGGGTTCTGCGGGGCCTCGCAGGGTTCTGCGGGGCCTGACAGGGTTCTGCGGGGCCTCCCAGGGTTCTGCGGGGCCTGACAGGGTTCTGCGGGGCCTCCCAGGGTTCTGCGGGGCCTGACAGGGTTCTGCGGGGCCTCCCAGGGTTCTGCGGGGCCTGACAGGGTTCTGCGGGGCCTCCCAGGGTTCTGCGGGGCCTGACAGGGTTCTGCGGGGCCTCCCAGGGTTCTGCGGGGCCTGACAGGGTTCTGCGGGGCCTCCCAGGGTTCTGCGGGGCCTCCCAGGGTTCTGCGGGGCCTGACAGGGTTCTGCGGGGCCTCCCAGGGTTCTGCGGGGCCTGACAGGGTTCTGCGGGGCCTCCCAGGGTTCTGCGGGGCCTGGCAGCCTCTGCCGGCCGGCCTCCGCCCGCCATTCCTGACGGGGGGCCCGGGGAGGGACACGCCCGGCCGGGGGAGGCTCCGAGGCCCGAGGTGTGTCCTGTGAGGAACCGCTGTCGAGAGGGGTTAAAAAGGTCCTCGCGCAGCCTAAACCGCGGCAGCTGCGCGGGGCACGCCTTCAGCACGCGGGGCCATGACTTCCTGTGAGAAAAGCCTGTCAGGGAATGAGGCTTCGGGCTTGCCCCGGAACGTCGGTGGCGGGATCCCGCTGGAGTGGCCGGGCTGTGTACATTCACTCATGTGTTCACCGGGTTCTGGGCATTGAATGCCCAGCAGCGAACTCACAGGCTTGGTCTTTACCTTCATAGAGTTTCCATTCTAACTGCCACAGGCCCTGGGAACAGTTCATTTTCTAAACAAAAGTACCAGTGCCTTTAAAAGGGACACGTTTGTGAAAGATATAAAATCAAACACATTTAAAATTTCTATTTATTTTTAAATATTTATTTTTTATACAGTTAAAAAGCCCTACTGAAATCTAGTAGATTCACAGTGTTGTGTTCGGTTCAGGTCTATAGCAAAGTGTTTCAGTCACACACGTGTGTGTGTGTGTGTGTATCGCCTCTGTGATATAGGGAAGGTCTGCCTAGGGCCGTACATGCTGTGTGGCTGAAATCCTGGAAACCTTTCTCAGAATGTGAGAGTGATGGAAAAAGCCCAAAATGGAAAATACCGAGCATTCTTAATCGTTAGTTAAATTGGTCAGCCAACTTGAATTGGCATAAGAAAGCGTTTCGACCCCGGGGTGGGGAAGTTCCCCTGGAGGAGGGCATAACTGCCTACTTCAGGATTCTTGCCTGGAGAATCCCATGGACAGAGGAGTCTGGAGGGCTGCAGTCGATGGGGTCGCAAAGAGTCGGACACGACTGAAGCGACTGAGCACGCATAGATTCTTTTTTTAGGTTATTTTCCATTATAGGTTATTGAAATTTTTTAGATAATTTAAAACCTTCCTTTTCATTCCCAATTACAAAGAATTGGCATATTCCGCACGTTGTACAGTACATCCTTTTAGCCTGTCTTACACCCATTAGTGTGTATCTCCCTCTGCCCCACCCATGTATTACCCCCAACTCCCGCTCTGGTAACCACTGGTTTGTTCTCTATATTTGTTATATTTGCTAGTTTCTTGTATTTTTAATCCCACACGTAAGGGATATTGCACATTGTCTTTCTCTGTCTGACTTATTTCACTTTGGCATAGTGCCCTCCAAGTCCATCTGTGCCGCTGCAGATGGCAAAATTCTGTTCTTTTTTTTATGGCTGAGTAGTACAAACACATTTTTTAAAATGGAGGTTCACCAAGTTTGCACAAAGGAAAAGCAGCTTCATATTTCTGATCTTGATAAGATCTCTGAGGTACGAAGAAATACTCCATCTTGAAATCCATTCAGCTATTTTTTTTTTAAGTGAAGAGGAGAATATCTAAATTATAATGTTTCCCTTAATGTGATTCTAAAGGATAACAGAGATTATGGAACAACACAAAACTGTAATATACGTCTCGAATTAAAGAGCATCAAGAAGGCCGTGGTTAATAATTAGGGACTCAACAAATGTCTTTCCCAAAGTGTCAGAGTTTCGAATATTCTTTCCTAGCGACAGCCTGAGTCTGGCAGCTGAGCCTGTGTGATGAGGTTATTTCCAAAGAGAGGCTCCAGGAAATGTGACAATGAAGTTCTCGAATCCCTTGGCACAGAGTTAAAAAGAAATTCACATTGGGCATGGGTTTTTTTTCCCCCCTATAAAGAAGGTCAATAATTCGGCATTCTGCCTCTGAAGTCCCTCAGGGTTTTGGCAGTGAGAGCAACTTCTCTGCACCAGAATAATTTTTTAATGTTAGGATTTCAAAATATTGTCTTTCTTTTCTTTTTTTTTTTTTTCATTTGTTTCTACTCACTCCACCCCTTATAATTAAAACAACCCAATGTTCCATTTTTGTAGTATCCCTGGCCACACACACTTAAACAGATCACCCTCTGAAGAAGTTATTGTCTTCCTTTGTCTTTGAAGTACGCTCCAGCGAGGGCCAGAGCTGGCTGGCCAGAGGCACCCCCTTCACCCAGGACGGACCGGCTCCGGGGCGCTTCCAACTGCTGTTTACCTTCTCACCTCCCCTTCTGATTTATTCCAGGGGCAGGCGGCAGGCCAGCGGGGAGCTGGGAGGAGAGGTTTGAAGTTCTCTTCCAGGGGCATCTTCCTCTTATGAATCAGCATTTGTCTTTCACCCGCTAACCCCTCCAGCTATTTTAAACACCATCCCATCCCCCAGCCCCTAGGAGGGGGCACCTTTAAGCCCACACATATGTAATTATTCACTTCAGGAAGCTAGATGGAAGACCACAAACTCTGAGGGAGATTCTCAGGCCTTTATTTTGTACCAGTCTTTACACCCCCAGCTTGGATGTAGAGAAAAAAAAATAAAGTTGTGGTGGAGGAGGGTAGGGGTGGAGTTACCAGGGGCAGCTGTCCAGATCTTTCTGAAACTGGCCTTTAACATCTTAACTTATAACTCTGCTGGCTGTGCTTGTGAATTCCCAGGACACTAGCTCCACCCATATACATTGAAACGGATCAGGGAGGCCAGTTCGATCTGTTTTCCAATTCCGAGATTCAGGAAGAGAAACAGGACACTTTGTTAAATCCTCTGAACTGCTTGAAGGAGTTTACCTTTTAGAAGAAGGAGTTTACCTTTTTAAACTTAGCTCAGCTGGTAAGGAATCCGCCTGCGATGCAGGAGACCCTGGTTCGATTACTGGGTTCAGAAAATACTTCGGATTAGGGATAGGCTCTCCACTCCTGTATTCTTGGGATCCCCTGGTGGCTCAGACCTTAAAAAATCTGCCCGCAGTGCGGGAGACCTGGGTTCAATCCCTGGGTTGGGAAGATCCCCTGGAGGAGGGCATGACAACCCACTGCAGTATTCCTGCCTGGAGAATCTCCATGGGCAGAGCAGCCTGGTGGGCTCCAGTCGATGGGGTTGCAGAGACACGACTGGACGGCTACGCTCACACAGCCTGGAGAAGGCGGGGACGGGTATTTCCACGTTCTGACTGTGGAAGCAGGTGCAGAGAAATGAGACAATGTGCCCAAGTCCCACGGCTAGTAGGTGAAAGGGCTGACGATTGGAGGCCTTGAGGTCTGCCAACCTCCGTCCTTGGCGTTCCTCTCTCTGCCCCTGGCTGTGTAGTGGCTGTGAGAACAGACTCGGGCAGATCCTGGGAAAGTTGCTCAGCTTGTCTGCGCCTCAGTGTCCTCATCTATAAAATGGAGAGAGCTGGGCTGTCAGGAGGATGAAGTGAAATAGTATGTTAACACACTTAGGACAGTGCTTCACAAGTTGTAAGTGATACGCAAGTATTAGCTAATATCTGTATATCCTAAAACATTTAGCGCCATCAGTAGCTCATTTTATTAGCTGCCTCCCTGTGCCAAGTTCTTGATAAATATGCTTTTTAATCTTTATAACCAGCCAGCAAGATAAATCTTAAAAGTCATTTTTTTTTTCCAGATTAACAAACTGAAAAAAAAAAGTGTAGTCTAAGACGTTATATCTAAGGAGTAGCTGAGCTAGGATTTAAGCTTTCATCATTTTGATTCCAAGAACACTTTTTTTTCTGTATGCCAAGCCCTGGTCATGTCCAGTAGCGTTTACGCCTCAACAAGTGTTTGAAAATTCCAGTGGCCAGTAGCCCAGAGAATTGAGAAGCCGCCAGTCCTACCAATGAATGGACTACATCAGATATGGCTCCAATCTGGGATAGCGGGAATCTTCCTTCTTCCATGTCACAGCCCATTAATAGTTTAAGAGCCATAGTTGCCACTCTGTATCTCTTTTAAACAGTCCCCTTGCTTCTTCATGGGACTTTCCTGGTGGCTCAGACGGTAAAGAATCTGCTTGCAATGCGGGAGATGCTGGTTTGATCCCTGGGTCAGGATGATCCCCTGGAGGAGGAACCCACTCCAGTATTCTTGTTTGGGAAATCCCATGGACAGAGAGGAGCCTGGTGGGCTACAGTCCATGGGGTTACAAAGAGTTGGGCACGACTGAGCAACTTCACCTTCACTTGCTTCTTCAGAGACATAACACCCTGACCTCTTCCCATTTTGACTTTTCTCCTTTGATCACTCTTTGTAAGAATCGTGACAAAGTGTAGAACAGAGACCTGGATGCAGTCTAGTGTGTGGAGGTTGGTAGATCCCTGAATGCAGTAGAAATAGAAGCAGTGCTGACTCCTTGAGTTGGAAAGAAGGTTTGGAGCGTGTAGATGTCAGGGAGAGAGACCCTACGAGGCGTGGCCCTTCTCCGTTATTTTTTGTTGTAGCCTGCTTCCCCTCTAGAATCCTCGCCGAGCTGGGCACTATCTGTAGTTTTCATTGCTATATGCCTGCTGCTGAGGCGCCTGGCCCCTGATAGTCTCCACAGTATTTTTAAAAAATAATTTTTATTTATTTATTTTTGACTGCACTGGGTCTTCATTGCGCTCAGGCTTTTCTCTAGTTGCGACGAGTGGGGGCTATTTTCTAGTTGTGGTGTGAGGGCTTCTCACTGCTGTAGCTTATTTTGTTGCAGAGCATGGGCCCTGGGGCGTGCAGGCTTCAGTGTCTGTGGCGTGTGGGCTCAGTAACTACAGCTGCTGGACTCTAAAGCACAGGCTCGGCAGTTGTGGTGCTTGGGCTTAGTTGCTTGTAGGCGTGTGGGATCTTCTTGGACCAGGGATCGAACCCATGTCTCCTGCATTGGCAGGCGGATTCTTTCCCACTAAGACAGCGGGGAAGCCCTCTCCATAGTATTTTTTTAAAAAGTAAATACAGGTGCAAATGAATGAGTCTTTGTGGAGTCTTTGGGAGACAGTTGGCTGAGATTTGGAAGTGGGAAAGGTGGTGTGGCATGAAGAAAAAGTTTGAAGTTAGCAGGAAGAGCTGCTCTAGGGCCAGGTGAGGAATGTACTTGAGACGTCAAGTTTCAGACCCCAGGTGGACGTGTTATTTTGGACTTCAGGGCTGGGAGAGGGGCAGGTGGTGGCTTGCTGTGGCCATCAGGAAAGGCATTCTGGGGAAAAGGCAGTGGAACAGAGCCTCTAAAGGTGGGGGAGCAATGGCCTGATGAAGGGGGACCCAAAGTCCTGACAAGTCCAGGAAACGGAAGACTTGTTTGGGAGGACAGGTGGTGGCAGTGGGAGGCCCCTGGGAGGGGGTCCGTGGACAGACTTGCTGGCCTGGAGTAGAGGCAGGAGGTGAGAGACGGACCCAGGGCTCAGATGTGCTTCCAGCTTAGCCTCTGGTATTGGCCTGGGCTGGGGAGCTGGGGAGGGAGCACGGGGTGAGGGCAGCTGCCCCGCCAGCTCTGAGTCGGAGGCCTGAGTCACATCCTGGACCAGCATCTTTCCACGGTCCCCGTTTGCACGTCTGCTCTCTTAGTCCTGTGCCCCATCTTCAGCCTTTGCCTCAGCTGTTTTCGTTCCATCAGTCTTATCTCCACATCGTAGTCAAACTAAAGCTGGCGTTTGCCTTTCATTTCTGCCCCTGTGAGGGGAGGGGATGTCCTGTGGCAGCTAAAATCACACTGGGTCTAGGGCTTAATTTTATACCCAAATTTAGTTTAGTTTTTCTTGTTTGTTTGTTTTTTAAGTAAAAATCCTTCCTTGTTTGGATGAGGAAATGTTAGGTTAGTTCTTTTATTTCCAAACCTTAGATTTTGTACTGCTCTTCTTCAATTTGTGAACAGAAATAGGAAACTTATTTTCATTCGAAAAGAGAATAGGCCTCTAAAAATTCTAAATATGCAATATATTATTAAATATATAATTATATATATTATATAAAATATAATTGAATGAAATGAAGCTTCTCACTATTACCCAATTATATTAAAATGTAATTTTATGTTATATAAAAAGGTTTACAAACCTGTCCTTGTTTTTTTTTTTTTTTTATTTTAAGCTATATTTTTAGCCTTGCTGACTCATGATGAATTTCACACTTGGTATAATCTTCCAAGGTGAAAGCTGATCAGGAAAGTGTCAGACCACTCAAAGTGGATTAGTTCCATGTTGTAGTGTGACTTTTAAGATGGTTTGTTTTTACTTTAGTTTTGTTGGGATTGGAATACAGAACATGAGGTGCCAGTAATCATAATATTTAGTTAACACTTACTAAATGATCCTGTATGCCAGTACTGTTCTGGGCACAGTGTATTACCTCACTTTATCTCCACAGCTTTCCTATTGGGCGGATTCTATTATTATCCCCCGTTTACATATCAGGAACAAAAATATTAAATAACTGGCTGGAGGATGGCATGGCCCCAGATGCTGCTCCTGGTGACTCTGCCCTTCTCCCCACCTGTGTTGGAAGCAGGAAAGACGCAGTCAGATCATTTCATTAGGATGGCATATGAGCCTGGCTAGTTGGGATGTATACAATAGACTATTGTTTTACTCATATATGTGGTTGGGGGTGAGAATTGAATGTTCTTAGTTAATTTTTTCTTTTATTATTAATTATAATTGAAAATATTTCCATTTGAATTCCAGCGATATTTTCATTTCTTCACTGAGTGAATATTTATCAAGTACCTAGTAAATGTCTGGGTTGTTATACCCAGTGCAGACACAGAAAATGAACATGATAAATAAGATCTCTTTCCTCTGGAGCTTACACTCTAAAGAGAAGGACAGACAGTAAATATGTCAGTCGCCATGAAGAACATTTGGTGTAATCTCTGAAGAGATTGGGTCTGTTGAGACAGACATCAGTGAGGGAACGAACTTTGGGACGATCTGAGGAGTGTGTTCCAAGCAGAAGGAACAGTTGGGACAGAGGCCAACAGTGGGAGGAGCAGTGGGAAGGGAATGAGGGAGTGAGGGGGCCATGTCCCAGACAAACGAGGAGACGCTGCCAGCGATGCCAGGCAGGCTTGTGGGCCACTGTGGGTAGGCAGCGTGTGGGTTCAGAGCCAGGGGCCAGCATCACCTTCCCAGTGGCTGCTGTGACGTAAGATGGTCTCATAAGAATCTCAAAGAAAGTGTTGCACTCTCCCCGCACCCCGAAAACCTCTCTATCTCAGACTGGCCTGATTTATATTTCGGAGCTAGTTTTCAGGTATATTCAGCACATGTTCCGTCGTCTCCCATTTGTTAGTTATTTCAAGGTGAAAACGAGATCGTGAGCCCCCTCCAGGCAGAACAAAGCATTGCCTCTTATGATAATGGGGTCAAATCCTCCAAGTATTGAATCATTTGAAAAATATGGATGCGGAGCAATGGAACTTCAGGTATCTTTCATTTAAAATAGAGGGAGGAGAAGTGAAAAGGCACCATTAAACATTTCCACCAATATAGTATAAAATTCATCCAGCTTTGGTTATTATAAATAGTCCTTTTGAATTTCATTTATATATTTAGCCACTCACAAGCATTCTTTTAAAATAAATACTCTATTAGAACTATCCCAGGAGTAACTTGAATGAACAAGAGAGCTTAAAATATTAAAACTGTATTATTTTATGTATTTCTACAATAATAATTCATATATATTGTGTGTATATATATAAATATATATATATTTATTTATCCAATGAAGTTCCAGAAATGATTCTTATTAGGTTTAAATTCAGACCACCTGGAAATTGCAAATTCATCTAGTGTTCTTAAGATATGTGGTGATAAAATTGCATCACATGTAAAGAAATGCAGCAATCTCTTCAAATTGTATGTTTAAAAGGATAGCCGTTTAAGGGTAAACTCCACATTTATTCAGAATGATTGGAGAATGGGAATATTCTAGTAAAAGTTGATTTTCTTTTTTGGATAATGAAGGTTATTGCTTGCAGGATCTTTGCATTTACTGTCTATAAAGGACTAAAAATTGCATCATTGCCTCGCTGTTTCAGACTGTGGTGTGTGTATGAGTGTTTGAGGGGCTGGTGGGCCCTGTGTTCCTCACATCAGGTCCAAGAGCTGTTATTTTTACGTGTGAAGCCTCCAGGGAAGCTTTGGTTAGAAGATAAGGTTTCTAATGAACACTGCTTACCACATAAAGACAACTATAGCAAATAATTCAGTTTTTCTATGTGTATTCACAAGGTACTTCTAGGATTGGAATTATGGACTGAAATCCCCCTTTAAAAATCTCCTTTTCTGAAGGGGTGGTTTGCTTTTCATAGATTATTGAGTAAAATTTAGGTTAGTTAAGTATTGAATTATTTGAAATCTGGATGAACAGAAGTGAACCAGGAGCCCTTTCTAGACAGGGTATTTATTTCAGCATAAATTTAAAATGCAGTTTCTTATCTCTCAGATCTTCATGGTTTGTAATAGTCATGCTGCCACAACTCCTAGGAACAGTATGATGAACCCTAGTAACCGAAAGTTTTTATAGCCGATGACCTCACTAGGCTTGTCTAGACAGCAGTTACTCTGTTGCTGTCTAAAATCCTCACTTCTTAGGGCTGGAAGAGATCTAATGCAGACCCTGTAGCTTTGATGGTCTGAACATTCTGTTTGCTGTTGTAGCCTTGGTTTGGGGGTTTGAGGGATGGCAAGGCCAGTGGTTCCTCTTGGGTAGTGGGAAAGATAGGCATACACATGGGAAGGGCCTCACTTTGGTTTTGGACACATGGAAAAATACACAAAAGTTTTATCCTCTGGAAACAGCAGCAAATTTGAAAGGAATGTGATGTCTGGTCATGTTTGTCAAAATGGGAGAGACTCCCTGGAGGTTACATCTAGAGAAAGTAATTGCAGACAAATTTGTAACCTTTTGGATTGACTCTCCTTGGCAAAATCATGTTAGCTTAAAAAAAGTGCTGGTGTTTTAATTTTTGCTAATGAAATCCATATGCTGTCAAACAGTTAATCGTTAAGTGAGATTTGGATTGGATCTGCGTGCTTCTCCAAACTTCAGCCATTTTAGTCAACAGAATAATTAGTCAAATAGAAAAACCGATTGACTAGCTAACTTTTAAACTGGTTGCTTTGCTCTCCTGGTTATCATCTAAAACTGCCAGTTGTGATTTAACACAGAGCTTGAACTCTGTAATTCCACAGCTTTACCGGGCTGTAAGTGGCAAAGACCAGAATGTACCTGCTAGTCCAGAAGAGTCCAGTTGCTTTGACTGATTTAGAATTGGTCTGATCACTTGGGGTAAAAATAGCCTTGTCCTTGAGAAAGTGTCTTGAGAGGTCTTTATACGATTTGGGTGTTTAAGCAACTTGGGTGGGTTGGACGGTTGCTCCGTCAGTGCCTTGAGGGCAGATATTCCATGGGCTTCTCATTAACTTGGTGTCTGTGAGAAAGTGACTTATGCCTGTAAGACTTCTTCAGAGAAAGAACACTAATGATTTCCTGATTATTCTGACTTACGAGGAATAAACATGAAGTGCTTTTGTGTTTGGTGAAAAGTTTTTGTGTGAAGCGTCCTTTGCTCCAGTCCTTGCAAGGAGTGGATCACAGTTGCCTCTCCCCCGACGGTCACCCTTCTGCAGGAAGCCGCCCTCTGTAGACAGCTCCCCATGGAGGCCGAGACCCTCGCCACGGTTCAGGCTGCTGTCAACCCTTCTGCCATGACCGCAGACATGAGATCCATCACTAATAATAGCTCGGATCCTTTCCTCAATGGGTAAGTCAACATTTTGAGACCACTTATGAGGCTTAGAGTATAATGGATCTTTGTTTATATTGGGAAAAGTTGGGGAGCTTGGAGGTTGGGGTGAGGATAGAGGGAGGATGTGGAGGGACGTGGCAGAGAAAAGAAAAGCAGACAAGAAGTCACCAATTTTTTTTTTTTTTAATCTCAAATTCAAAAATTGATGCTATGGCATGGAGTAAACCCCTAGTCAATAATTTGAAAATAGGGATAAATTTATGATTTCAATAGCATGGTGTTTTGTAGTAATTATTTAGAAGAATCTTGTGGTTTGATGTAGCAAATGGAGATAAAAACATGTTACATGGCAAATACAAGCAAAACAGTTAAGAGGTGGCGTTTGTGGTGAAATATGAGTAAGGTTTATAGTTGATATTATTATTATTATGGTTGTTGTTGTTTAGGCATGAATTTATGGACTCTGTCGTGACCCCGTGGACTGTAGCCCACCAGGCCCTTCTGTCCATGGGATTTCCCAGGCACGAATACTGGAGTGGGTTGCCATTTCCTTCTTTGGGTGATCTTCCTGACCCAGGGATCAAACCCAGGTCTCCTGCATTGGTAGGCAGATTCTTTACCGCTGAGCCACCAGGGAAGCCAGTTAATAGAGTTATATATCGCCAGTTCCCGAGATCGAGCCTCGTATTGTGGTTACGTACCGTATCCTTGGGGGAGCTGCACCCAGGATGCGCAGGAACGCTGTATTCTTTTTACATCTTCTGTGTGAGTCTAAAATTATCTCATAATTAAAGAATGGAATAAAACAAAGAAGTGTTGTTTTAAAATATGAAATATATGAGCAGAAGGAAAAGGTAATTGAACTAGAACTATCTTTATGAGTAGAACCAGTCAACCTTAACTGTAGCCTTTTAAACCCCAATAAAGGGCAGTTTTCTATTTCCTATGTCTTTTCTGCCCTTGCAGAGGCTTCAGGCAAGGAGCAGATACAGTTATGAAAGTTACTAAAAATAGAGAGATGAATGAAAACAAAGAGTAATCAAAATATTGAAGGAAAGGAGATTCTAAATGACTGATACACAATTCAAATGTCCAGAAAAAATGTGAAGAATAACTTAAGGTTTACCCACATACCCAACACCCAGGTTTTTCATATTTACATTGATCTTATTTTTTAAAATAAATATTGCAACTAATATTTAAACTCTTCCCCACCACCCCTGAAATACATTTCTTTTCCTTTTTCCCTGCCTAGTGGTAGCCACCATTTGGAAATTGTTGTATATCCATCACACCTATTTTTAGACTTCTCATTGCCTGTCAAAGGCTTCCCAGTTGGCGCTACTGATGAAGAATTACCTGCCAGTGCAAGAGACACAAAAGACATGAGTTTGATCCATGTGTCAGGAAGATTCCCTGGAGGAGGAAATGGCAACCCAGTCCAGTATTCTTACAATTCCATGGACAGAGAAGCCTGGGGGGCTGTAGTCCACGGGGCCTCAAAGGGTTGGACACAGCTCTGCATGTGTGTAAACACACACACACAGACACACACACACACACACATTGTCTGTCAATGTCGGTATCCAGAAGCAATATTTAACATCTTTTTTAGTTTTTTAGTTATTTAAATTTACATATATGGTATCATTCTCTATATGTATTGTTATTTTATTTTATTGTTATTTTCAGATGAAAAGGGAATCAGTATCAATTTATTATGACTGGCCAGTTGGTTTTTTCTTTGCTTACAATCGATTAATTTCATCGATCTATGAAATTAGATCTATGAAACACAGGGATCTATGTTTCAAAATTAAAACGAGGTTCAAAGTCTACCTCCCTTTGTTATCTGGAACATTAGGCAGATCTACCTTAGTTGGGGGTCTTCACGATTATGTTTTAATTTTAAAATGCCCTCGCCTCTTTTGCTCCGCAGGGGGCCGTATCATTCGAGGGAGCAGAGCACAGACAGCGGCCTGGGGCTGGGGTGCTGCAGTGTCCCCACGACCCCAGAGGACTTCCTCAGCAACGTGGATGAGATGGACACAGGTGAGGGCCAGCCCCGTGAAGCTTTGCAGTGGGCTTGGACTTTTAACTGGTCTCTTTAGTCCTCTCAGCTCTTTTTTGTTTTTTTCTGACCACACTGCGAGGCCTGCAGAATCTTAGTTCCCTGACCGGAGTTCCAACCTGTGCCCCAAGCAGTGATCCTCTCAATTCTAAAATCCAACCAGAAACACTTAACCTCAACAACCTGAACTGACAGCTGCAAAGCCCCCAGAACCCAGCCCCGTTAATAAACTCCAGCTCCTTCCCCATAGTTTATGCAGATGTAGTTTTATATTCAGGCACAGGATTTTAACTTCTGCCTTTTTTCTTTCTTCTCTCCTTCCTTCCCTCCCTCCTTTCCTCCCTCCCTTCCTTTTCTTGTCTGCTTTATTTAAGCCCTTTCCTCGTAGTTGCATTAACATGCCGCTGTCTGCTTTACCATTCTTTCACAATGGAATATTTATACTTCTCTAGCTTTTTGTTGTAATGTACAGGCCACCAGTATGCAGAGTTTTTCAAGTGATTGCATTTGGGAAGCAATTGGCAGTGGACTTTTGGAAAGTTAAGCAACTCAGAGGATTCTAGATCGTCAGCTCCAAGTCCTCACAGTGTCCTCCTTCAGCAGTTAAATTTAAGTAGTTCCTGGCCTGCTCTGCCTTCAGGCCAGGCCTCAGCTGGCTTCCTGGTTACCTCTTTTTCTCCACTTCTCCAGGAGCAAGGCCTCCACACTTGGTCTAGATTTAATTTTCAAAGTCCTAAACTCTCAGAAGATACTCTTTTGAACCGAAATTAAATGGCAGCTCACAACCAGGACCCACAGGAAACTATAGCACAGGAAACGATGTATTCAGTATCTTGAAATAACATGTGATGGAAAAGAATATATATGTACAACTGAGTTGCTTTGCTGTACACCTAAAACTAACACGACGCTGTAAATCAACCGTACTTCAATTAAAAAGAAAAAAACCTAAACATAGACTTAAAAAAAATAAAGAACAGCTGACATGTCCCCTGTTCGGAGCTGCTCGTGTAAGTTTCTCCTCCGTCACCACTGATGATAGAAAACTGTTCGGTGATGAGAAGGATTGTTTTCCCCGGTGCCACTGTCCAGGGGACCCATGGTGGTCACCTTCTGCTCCTCGATGGCTGTGCTTTATGCTCTGAAGCTAAGCAGTTGGTCAGACAAGATGCAAGCTCTGCCAGAGCGTAGGGGCAGCTGCTCTGGGCTCTCTCTGCAGCCCATCATCTCTGTTTAGAGAATTGCACAGACTGTCTTGTGAGGAGTCACCCAGGAATAGTTGGAACTCTTTGTTTTGTTAGCCTTCGATTTATTACCGCAGCCTCTGCCTCCCTTCCTGCCTCCCTCCCTCTCTTTCTTCATCCTGCTCTTTATTTTTTGGTGTGAGATTCATCTTGGCCTCTCTGGAACGGCTTAATGAAGCGGCTCCCTCCCATGTTTAGTAATTGTTTGCTTTCATCTTTTCAACATTGGAAAGCTAGTAAGCATAGAAAGCAAAGTTAAATAAGAAAAGACTCAGGAAGTCTAAATATAAGCAAGTTTGACCTTTAAAACATTTTTTTTTTGTTTTTAATTGGAAGATAATTGTTCTAGAATGTTGTGTTGGTTTCTGGTGCACAACAAGGAGAAGCAGCCATAAATATACATGATCCCCTCCTCCTGACCTTCCCTTGCTCGGTCATCACAGAGCCCCCGGCTAGGCTCCCTGAGCTACACAGCAACTTCCCATTAGCTGGACATCTTTTAAAAAATATTTATTTATTTGGCTGTGCCACATCTTGGTTGCAGCATGTGAGATCTAGTTCCCTGTCCAGAGATTGAACCCAGACCTTCTGCAGTGGGATGGTGGAGCTATAGCCCTAGAGAACCGGGGAGGTCTCTAGCTTGACTTTAAAATGTGAAAAAAGGTGGTTCTAATCTTTGGGTTTTTAAAATGACATCAAGTAGATAAGTAGGGGATATTTTGAAACCAAAATGTAGAATTAAGTCATGTCCTGGAAAGAACATAGTCCTTGCAGACAGGCCACCTGAATTGGATCTTTGCTTCTCTTTACTTCTTAGTAGTAATGTTGGTAAGTTACATAACCTCCCAGGGCCTCAGATTTCTCACCCGTAAAGTGGGAGTAATGTGCGCCCCTGGTACCGTGGTGAGGCATCGTGAGGTCACAGCGCTTGGCACAGAGTTCTCTTCTCCTTCTGAGAAGGATGAAGTATCATCCAAGAAGGGTGAGATTGGTCCTATTAAATGTGGGGGTTCCAGGTTAGCCTGGCTTAGTGAGTGCTGAATTTACAGTCACATCTGTAACGTCCTTATAGGAAGTGGGCATGAGCCGCCTCAAGGGGAGACCTGTAGTTTATTTCACAGGAACAAGGAAATCAAAAGCCAAGCGGTGGGCAGAGCTCCGCTGAGGCTGGAAAAGGTCTGGTGGGCCCGCTGATCACATGCTGACCACACGCTCAGCGGCGACAAGCCATCCAGACACCGCCTTTGTGAAAGACACATGGGAACAGCAGCCGGGCCTGGTGTTAGAGACGTAGGAGGCCAGAGCAGGTGGAATAATAGGAGCAAAGGCTGGAGGTCATCCACTTTCCAGAATGTTCTACAATAACCACACCCTCCTAAGAACTTCTTT
Organism: Muntiacus reevesi; assembly: GCF_963930625.1. NCBI lineage: Eukaryota > Metazoa > Chordata > Mammalia > Artiodactyla > Cervidae > Muntiacus > Muntiacus reevesi. The sequence continues at coordinate 93,493,145 of NC_089256.1, forward strand.
TTTTGGTCTGTCTCATTTTTATTCATCCATTCACTTTTATTATTGATGCAAATGTGCATCTTTTTTTAAAGTTGAAGTATAGTTGCCATGTGATATTATATGTTACAGGTGTATGATACAGTGATTCACAAGTTTTAAAGGTGATATTCCATTTATAGTTATTGTGAAATGTTTGCTATATTCCCCATGTTGTGTAATGTGTCCCACTTTTCAAATGAAGAAATCTGTAATTACCAAAAAGATTATTATGAGGTTGCAAAGCTGCTCCAAGGAGAGATATTTTTAAGATTGTTAACCTTAATGAAGAACCTTAACTAGTCTCATCATGATTTCCGAGGAGAAAAGCTAAGAGAATTTTTTAAAGCAGAGAGATTTTATTTGGTTAAAAAAAGTCAATTCTTGAGTTATTGAAAACGTAAAATGGGAAATCAGTTGAGGTGGATATTTCTACCTGCATATGAAGAAGAAAGACATCCAGCACTTTAGATCAGGTAATTTTTCAGGGCACATAATTTTTTTTTAAGCTTAATTTCCTTCTGTTACAATCTATTGGGTAGAAAAAAGTTATTGGGATTTTTTTTTTTTTCCTAAACTAACCTTGTTTTTCAATGTCAGTAACACAACAGTCCTGAGGTCATGTTGAACTCATTTTAATTTTTCAAACGACTGCTTTTTGCAGTGCAAGTCCTATAAAATATTCCCAAGAGTCACTGGTATTTTATGAGTTTGTAGAAAAGCCATGAAGTTTTGCTACCTCCAAAATTGTAAGTGTGATTATGTTTCCCTTGTTGCCATGAAAGAAGTGATTTTTCTCCTTGGAAAATGCATATTATTAAAATGAGTTTTCTCTCATTTTGTCTAGAATAGTAAAATCTCTATGCAGGCTTCTTAGGAAGCCTAAAGTACTTGTATGACACAAAAGCTAATTGAATAAGTTTCTTAGAAATGATTCCATGGTGAAAGCTGACCGTGGTTATCAATGCACCTCAGACTTTGAGGTGTATTTTATCCCTTCAGAACCTGATTGGGGCTGTTGGGATGAACCAGCTGTTCTGATATTATGTAATTCATTAGCCATGACTGAGTTCTCTGAGCACAGTCAGCAAACATTTATGGTGTTTCTGTATTTGTGTATGAATTTATGTGGGCTTCCCTGGTAACTCGGTCGGTAAAGAATCTGCCTGCAATGCAGGAGACATGGGTTTGATCCCTGAGTTGGGAAGATCCCCTGGAGAAGGAAATGGCAACCCACTCCAGGATCCTGCCTGGAGAATTCCATAGACAGAGGAGCCTGGCGGGCCACAGTCCATAGGGTCACAGAGAGTCAGACACGGCTTAGCGACTAAATTACCAAGTGTATAATTTATGTATGAATGAGACCCAGAGCCTCATATCACGTGTGGCAGATATGATACCACACCTACCTCCCAATTTCAGACAAGCGAGTGTCTTAGGCCACACAGCTAAAAAGCTCCATCTCCTGGCACAATAGTCTGTATGCTTTCTCCTATCCTGTCATTCATGAAGGATGTGTTCTTCATGTCATATCCCAGACACTGAACTTTCCTCTCCATAGTATTCTCTCAACTAGGTTCTGCAGACTTTTGTTCTGTTAGGATATAAATTCTGCCAAAATTGGATTCGAGGAGGTGATAGTGGCTTAAACAAAATAGAACAGATTTCCTTACTACCAGACTTGTCAGAACCTATATGGTCCCATGCATTGTAACTCCTTTGCCTTGTGAGAATACCCTACTCGATAGCTGTGGGGTGTCTGTACATGTGTAGTGAAGCGGGCAATCTGCAGGAGCCACTTTCTAAAATACTTTGAACATGATCCCCAGAGCTGTCAATGAAGACTGTTTTTTAATAACATAGTTAAAAGAACCTCCTCACTACCACCTTTGAACATAAAGAGGATGATATGGGCAAATTTGAGTTTACAATTAAATTGTTGAATTATAGCTCTGTGATAAGGTGACTGTCGGGGTCTCTCTGCTCAAACCAGCTCTTTGTGCCATTGTCATGGGAAGTCAGTGATGGTAGGTCAGATCCACAGTGTCCGCATGTTCTCCTTTCCTGTGTCCCTGAACTTACCCATTCTGGACCATGTCTACCGAGAACAATTAAAGCTTCACCCAGCATCTCTGTGTCCCTTAGGCATGAGCACCACCAACTCAGTTTCAATAATATGGTAGCTGAAATTTTGCAAGGAGATGAAATATTTGCAGCCTGCAGCAATAAAATCTTCTGGTGAAATGTGAGCACAGTGGAAATGAAGATGAGAGTTATGTGGGCAATTGAACTTGTTCCTCTTTTCAGGAGCCTTAAAAAAGAGTTACATAGGGTTCATCTGTGCTATTTTTCTAGATTCCCCGTATGTGTGTTAATATACGATATTTGTTTTTCTCTTTCTGACTTACTTCACTCTGCAGGAATAGAAACAGAGAGAACAGATGTGCGGACAAGGCGAGATGGGGAAGGTGGGATGAGTTGGAGATTGGGACTGACATATATATATGACCATGTGTAAAATAGATAGCTTTTGGGAGCCTGCTGTAAGCACGGGACCTCAGCTCAGAGCTGTGACGGCCTAGAAGGGTGGGATGAAGAGTAAGGTGGGGAGTAAGGGGTTTCTAGGAGGAAGTAGAAACATGTGTACATGTAGCTGATTCACTCCATTGTACAGCAGAAGCCAACACAGCGTTGTAAAGCAATTATGCTGCCATAAAAGGATTAAAATGGTCCCATTCCTTTCCATCACAGGAGAAAACACAGGACCGACACCCGTGAACATCAACCCTCAGCAGACCCGTTTCCCTGACTTTCTTGACTGTCTTCCGGGAACCAACGTTGATCTAGGAACTTTGGAATCTGAAGATCTGATCCCCCTCTTCAATGATGTAGAATCCGCTCTGAACAAAAGCGAGCCTTTTCTAACCTGGCTGTAATTAATACCATTGTAGCTTGGATGCAGCCGTGACCTGACATTTCCTGGGCCTCTTGGAAAAAGCAATGGGGCAGAGCAAGGCGGCAGGTAAGCTGCCTCCTGCCTCCGTCACACACGCTGCCTCCTTTCCTTGTGGCCAGTTTAATAATTGCCTGGATTTGATTGGCAGTCACTTAAGTTAAACATGAATAAACATTCTATTTCTGTTTTCTGCAAGCCTGCATTCCTGTGATGGGTTGTGCAGCAGAATTGATTACGCAGAATTGCTTCTCTGTTTTCCTCTCTGCTACCCCATGACTAAGCTTTATGGGTGTTAGCTGAAATTTATACATCAATTGATTATAAACCATGAAAAACTGATGACCACAGGCAGTGACTTTTGACAGGTGGCTTGGTCCAGGAAATGTACACAAAACTCGACCTGATTTACAGTTTCAAAAACTGTATTGATGACATTAGTACCAAATGCTTTAAAGAATATTTAACTTGAGCTTTAAAAATCATTGTACTGATAGTAAAATTCTGCTGTTTGGAATACAAAGTAGTTTTCAATCCATGCAGGTTCTGATGGCTCTTATTACCTGTATTCACAAAGGCACAGAGTCCTGTTGTAGTTTATGCTTCATCATTTTACTGCACAGCATCCAGACAACTAGTCCTTCCAACGGGAGAGTGGCGGTGGCATTAGTCGCAGTTCCTACACCAAGATCTCGTGAAAGAGAAAGAGACCAGTCGGGTACTAATTATGAACATTTATTAGACAAAATGTTTTTAAATGACAAGTTGGATTTTTAAAAAACTTACAGCTTAGAACTTGATGTTTATTTTATGAAACACCATCATTTGGTGACTGATGACAAAGGGCAGCCAAATGTTTTTGTTAAATCAGTGGCAACTGTATTTTTGTCTTTTTGAAACTGCTCTGACAACATCAGGACCACGAAGCTTTCAACCGGATGGCGCCCAGTGAGCTGTTGCTTTTAAAATTCTCAAGCCTTGTTGGTTTTTTTTCTTTCAGGATTTCTAGGGTTTAAAATAATCTTATCTATGAAGCTGTTTGAAGGATGAAGCAGATCTCTGACTGACGGGTCAAAAAATGCCCCCTGAGGGTGTATGGTGGAGACCCTTAGTGTTTCCGAAGTCACTAAAGTTGATTCCTAGGTGCATTATCCTAATCCTGTTTGCTACAGTTGGTATAGAAAGGCATGAAATATGTACTCAGTATGTAACCAAAACTGTTTTTTTTTTTTTTTTTAGCTTTTAAGGACTGAGAGAGAGCATCAGGTTCGCCTGGCATGCACTCTGCCTGCATTGCCAATGAAGTCCTCAATTGTTTAATATTTTGAACTGACTTTATTTATAATCTATGAATTTAATATCTTTTTTGAGAGACATTAATAATTCAGGTCTCTGAGAGGAACCTTTCCATTCCCAAAGGGGCTTATTTGCTGGGGATCTGAGATCCTTTTTGATCTACCAAAAGATAGACAGGCAGAATACATCTTATCTTGTTGGAATGAAGGCAAGTGTAAAGGTCAGAGATGAAGTAGTAACGTTAGGGAATACAGTGGAAAGGCTACTAGGTGTGAGATGGAAATAGACAAGCTAGACGAGCAGGAGGTGTGAGGTGCCCCCAAAGAGCAGAGCAATGATTTTCTCCCGCAGCCCTTGTACCAGAAGACTGTCGTAGGAGAAAAGAAGGCTTCGGTGCACTTGATGAGGGAGGAGGAGGCCCCGCGCTCGTGTTGCCCTGTCCACGCTGATGTTAAGTGAGGAGGCGGATGAGAGCATAAACCTACCGTTGCTTCCGACACAATGAAGTGACTTTTTTCCCCTGAAGGACCTATGGTTTTTCTTCCTCTGATTCCATCTCTTTCTCAAAACACTCTGAGAGATGAGGGTATATGTTTCGGTTGCTACTATATTGAAGGGAGCACCATTTCTTTTTCTCTTCTGTTAGCAATAGTTGCAAAAAGCATTGTACATTCTTTCTAACAAAAAGCAAAAAAAAAAAAAAAAAAAAAAAGGACTCAAAAACAAGGGACCTAGTAAAACTGAGCAGTGTTACTGTATTTTTAAAAAATATTTTTATAGATTCATTTTCAGGTTATTAAACATTAAAGAAACAATTATCCCTCCTTTTTTTAAGTAGTTAAAACATTGATGATTTGTATTATCAATTTTTAGAAATAATTTCCTAGTAAGCTTGTGGCATTAGAAAATACTAGAAGAATTTTTTTTTAGTGAAATTAGTTAGAACATTTATTAATGAACATAACAATTATTTTTCCAGAATTAGATACAGATCCTGACTACATGTTTACTAATAAATGAAGCCAGATCTAATTTTTGTTGTTGTTTTTAAGGCCATGAAATATGGCCTTTGTTAAAGAACACTAAAGCTAGAAATCTAAAAACAACTTTTTAAAGGTTCTTTGCTATTATTGTAAGTGTTAAAACCCCTGCAGAATTCATGATAAGGTGCTATTTATACTATATTTCTTATTATAAAATGAATGCCAAATATCATGTCTTTTTAGTCCTAAATCAATCAGTAGATTTCAACATTTCATCCAGATTAAAAATGGAAAAATAATTTCAGAAATCTTTCTTTTAAGGTATTTTCTTTCCCTGATAGAACACATTTCCTTGAAGTAAGTACATTATCAAGACCTATTTGCAGTTCTGTTAAATCTAAGTAATTGTTAGTGTTTCACCAGAGAATTTAGGATGTGATCTGCCTTTCTTTCACTGATTATACAAAGTAAGTAAAAACAGAGTAAAACAGTTAGTGTGCTGGGGGTGCTACTGGCTCCAGCTTGGCAGAAAGTCTCTCTGGAGAAGAAGGTGATCTAGAGTGACATAGTTTTGCTAATGACAAGTGGTGTTCTCACAACAGAATTAGAAAGCAACTTCCAGAATCGCAATTTTCATGGCAAACAAAAGCTGTTAACTAAAAGGAAATTGTAGATGAATTTAATTGGGAAAGTAGGTGATCAACAGAGACCGTTTCCCTAACACACTGCATCATTCATGTGTTTGTACTTTAACTTTTTAAAAAATTGTTTCTACATTTTGTAATATGATATATGTGTGTTTATTTTTAATTCAGATTGCTATGCATACAGAGAGTATGCAGAAAAATCAATCAGATCAAACTATTTTACCTGGAGTTTGGTACTGGTTTTTACTTCTCTGATTCTGTATAAGAAAAATAAATACAATTGAATTTCCACTTGGAGCCTCTATCTTGTCATGATTTGTGTGTGTTCTTTCTACTGAGGGCTTTGGGTGGTACTGGAGGGAGGTTTATGTAACCTTCCTGGCAGACAATGAAGGAAAGAAAATTTTGTAGGCAAACATATTTTTGGCTCAAATGCCTGGTTTTCGACACTCTAAATATCCAGAGTTGTGGTTTCTGCTTTATTTGAAGTAACTCACTGAGACTTTAAGACGTGTGTGTGTGTGTGTGTCCTTGCGCTAACTCACTTCAGGTGTGTCTGACTCTTTGCAGGCCCGTGGACCAGAGCCCGCCAGGCTCCTCTGTCCAGGGGACTCTCCAGGCAAGAGTACTGGAGTGGGTTGCCATTTCCTCTTCCAGGGGATCTTCCAGACCCAGGAACTGAACCCGAGTCAGCCCTTCCAGAAACCTTGCAGATTTGACTGAAACACCAGGACTACAGTATTTCTCTTCGTTTCTTTGTTATTAGCTACATGCCGTGGCTTCTTGGGCGTCCCTGGTGCTCAGACGGTAAAGAATGCAATGCGGGCGGCCTGGTTCCGTCGCTGGGATGGGGAGATCCCCTGGCGGAGGCCATAGCAACCCACTCCAGTATTCTTGCTTGGAGCATCCCATGCGCAGAGGAGCCTGGAGGGCTACAGAACACAGGGTCGCGAAGTGTCAGACACGACTGAGCGTCTAAGCACAGCGGGACTTCTTGTCCAACCAGAAGCAGCTCGTCCTTCGTCCTGTGACTGTGTGTTTCCGCTGTCTTCTGAGCCCCCTGATGCGGGCTGTGCTGGCTCTTTATGATGTGAGGGCACTTTTAGGAGCAGAGCATTTTAAGCAGAAGCACTCGGCTGAACAACAAGAGAAGAAATTCTGGGGGAAACAACTTAGTCCAGAGTCTAAGCCTCATGCATCTTTTTAAAAACTGTGCTTCATCATCACTTTTAAGTTAACAGAGGCTCTCTGTTCAAAGTGTTACAAGTACAAGCATGCATAAGGTAAAAATATGAAAGTTCTCTATCTTTCAAATCTCACACTTAAAAAAATACGTTTGTTAGATTTTTCGCCCCCATTAGCTGGATTTTTTTTCTAACAAAAGGAGAGCAATTGTGTGTGAAGTTTTGAAGCTTTCATTTTTTTCTCTGAATAATAATATTACCAATACATATTGAATATTTACTAAGTGCCAGACACTATATGAAACATTTGATATAAATTATCTAGTTTAATCTGCACATAAACACTATTATTTCAATACTGTCCTCATTTTACAGATGAAGAAACTGAGGCTTAGAGAGATAAAATAATTTTTATAAGGGTACATAGTAAACAGGAAATACACCCAAAAGCTCAAGATGGTCCTTCCATGCCAGTACATGTATATTTTATTATATTTAGCGATAAATAACATCCTTTTGCATGGGTGTCCCCTCTGGGTAGTCAGTTGGTTGTTCGGTTTTTGCCCTTACAGACAGCACTGAACTCAGCAGTTTGTTCTTTGATATTTATTTATTTATTTAGGCTGCCCTGGGCCTTACTCGTGGCATGCGGGACCTTCAGTTGCAGCATTTGGGATCTGGTTCCCTGACCGGGGACCTAATCCCAGCTGCCTGCATTGGGCGTGCAAAGCCTCAGCCACTGGACCACTAGTCCCAACAGTTTGTTCTAGACGTATGAGTATGTCTAGAGGAGAAATTCCTCAGGAAGAAATCACTGTATCCACAGATATGCGATCTTAAATCTTGGTTCAGTTCAGTTTAGTCGCTCAGTCGTGTCCCACTCTTTGCGACCCCATGAATCGCAGCACAACAGGCCTCCCTGTCCATCACCAACTCCCGGAGTTTACTCAAACTCATGCCCATCGAGTCGGTGATGCCATCCAACCATCTCATCCTCCGTTGTCCCCTTCTCCTCCTGCCCCCAACCCCTCCCAGCATCAGGGTCTTTTCAAATGAGTCAGCTCTTCCCCTGAGGTGGCCAAAATACTGGAGCTTCAGTTTCAGCATCAGTCCTTCCAATGAGCACCCAGGACTGATCTCCTTTAGGATGGACTGGTTGGATTTCCTTGCAGTCCACGGGACTCTCAAGAGTCTTCTCCAACACCACAGTTCAAAAGCATCAATTTTTTGGCGCTCAGCTGGAATCTTAAATCTTTGTAGATTCTGTCAAATATTTTTGAAAATAAGTCCATGCCAATTTATACTTCCAAGCAATGTATGCAAAGGCCTTTTTCACCACTGCCAACCTAGAGCTGGGTATTGCCTAACTCTTGTTGTTTCTCTTGTTTTTCCAGTTTGAGGCTACAAACAAACATACAGTCTCAAAAAAAAGTCAAATTTGATTTGTACGAACATTAATTTTTTTTGTCCCCCCCACCCATGTATACATGCCACGAAGTGTTCACGAATATATGTGGAATATATGAAGCTCAAAAATTGAATGAAAAATATTTTTTCTGTTTCTATCAGTAGTATACAAAACAAATTAGCTTCTCTTCCTGATTTTTTCCAGCTTTATTGAGATATAATTGACATCATGTGTAAATGTAAGGTATGCAACATAGTGATTTTAAGCATGTATATGCAGCAAAATGATCACCCCAAGACGGTTAGTTAACACATGCATCACCTCACACGGTTACAAAATTTTTCTCTGTGTGCAGTAAGAATTTTGACTAACTCTTGAAACTTTGCAAATATGATATATAGGAAATAGCTTACTATTATAGTTTGTAATTCTTGAATTAATAGTGAAATTGGATGATCTTTTCATAAGATTCTTGTCTATGGTGGGTGATGTCAGCTCTCAATTACCCAGATTACCTTTGATACCTTTTTACCGTTTTTGTGAAATGGCAACCCACTCCAGTATTCTTGCCTGGAGAATTCCGTGGACAGAGGAGCCTGGTGGGCTGCAGTCCACGGGGTCACGAGGAGTTGGACAGGACGGAGCGACTAACACTTTCCCTCTCACTTTTCACCCTCATGATGGTATATTTTCACTTCCAAAAGCTAACAACTGTGGCTCTTTTTAAAAGGATTGTTAGGCTCACTCTGCCCCCATACACAAGAGAGCTGGAAATGCATGGGAATTTACATCCTAGGACATGACTTTGCCCAATGACAGGTGGGCCTTAGCTCACATTCCAGAGCCCCTGCGGGATGGGGCAGAGACTCCCTTCTGTGGGGTGTTGCCTGACAGCACATTTCCTATTTCTTCCCCATTCCAGTGCTGTTTCCCCGACTCTCACCAGTTTCTCCTCCAAATATCCACTTCCTTAGTAGATGCTTTTCTTAAACAATGCTCCCTTAGTATACCACCTGTGCATGAATCCTTATATCAGGATCTGCTTCTGGAAACCAGACCTAAGTTAGCATCCAGAATACACAGCCAACTCTTGCACATCTATCAGAAAAACAATCCAATGGAAATGTGGGGTAGGGATATGCACTGAAATTTCACAGAACGGAAAACTAGGTGCCAAATAATGTCCCAACCTTGTTACTAATCAGGAAAGTGGAAATGAGATCGTAGTAACATGACATTTCCCTTACATCAAACTGCACATTCCAAAAGATTTGTAACCCCAAGGGTCGGCTAGGACATGGAAATGTGGGAAGGCAGTGTACGGTTGGCAGCAGTGTAAACTGATAAAAGCACTCTGTGCCTTTCACGAAGCTGGCAGCCTGGTCTGCTTCATTGACAACTATATCCCCAGTCTCTAGGTCAATGTCCAGAACCTATGGATGACCAAACAGTAAATATTTGTTGAGTGGATTAATATTCGGGCACTCTGTATTCCTCAGGAAGTGAGCACTCTCAGAGGGGACACACAGAGAGAAGCAGTTGCGAAATAGGGGAGAAGGAACTTCCTAGACAATTTAGTTGCTTAAACAAATCTGTCAGATCAGTCAGTGGGATGACAGCATTGCAGCCAACCACGTTGTTCACGTGGTGGGTTGATCCAGCTGGTGAGTGAATCTGACAGGCGTCGCAGACAAACCGGCTGAGAGCTAGGACTTGTACATTTATAGTGTACTCAGGTTTCCTTTATTCTCTTTTAAGGATGCAATCTATTAAAAAATTCATATATTGGTATTCCCCATGAAAAACTGTGACCACTGTCTTTTGGGTTTTTCCCTGGGTCAATGTGTGTGTGTGTGTGTGTGTGCGTGTGTGTGTGTTTTACATTATGATTAAACATTGTATGACCATCAAAGCTTCTGCAAATGTAATTTACTTGACTTCCACTGAGAGCACATATGAAAGTTCAGTTCAGTCGCTCAGTCACGCCTGACTCTTTGCGACCCCGTGGACGGCAACACACCAGGCTTCCCTGTCCATCACCAACTCCCGGAGCTTGCTAAAACTCATGTCCATCGATTAGGTGATGCCATCCGACCATCTCATCCTCTGTCGTCCCCTTCTCCTCCTGCCTTCAATGTGAAGGGACAATAGGTGTTAAGAATCTGCAGAAACTATGACATCTGCCTTGCTCCCCAGAATAGTTAAATATATGTGATATATTAAAATGAATACAGAATCAAGATCAGACATATTAGGTCACTTTCAGAATACTTCTGAGATGAGATTCTGGTTATGGGTGTGAGATGGGTGTATGAATTCTGGCCTTAAAACAGAATGAGTTTATTCCAGAGATGTTTCAGAAGGTCTGGGACACTCAGGTCCTCAAAGAGGAATTCCTTAAAAATTTCTCTGTAATGTCCCCAGATTTCAAGATTTACCAAAACAAGAAACCAACACATTTTACTTTCGCACAGTCTCTGGAGGCTTCAGGAAACTGACCGAAGCTTTAGATGTTGTTCACAGGAAGCTGCTTACACACTCTGTTAATGGCTCGTAGTTGGCTCCCAGGTTCTCTGGAGCCCTTCTACTGACCTGGGACTCGGCAACGTTTTCCTACAGGCTCTTTTGAAATGCTTGTGCTTAGCGGCTCTGTCGTGTCCGACTCTTGCAGCACCCATGAACTATAGCCCGCCAGGCTCCTCTGTTAATGGGATTTCCCAGGCAAGAGTACTGGAGTGGGTAGCCCTGCCCTTCTCCAGGGGATCTTCCCAAGCAACCCAGGGATTGAAGCCGGGTTTCCTGCATGGCAGGCAGTCTTTACTATCTGAGCCACCAGGAAGCCCTGGGTCCCCCTCAAATACCTGGGTAATGATGATGTGACTAATTAAACTGTAAGTGGAGAAACTAATTTATGGGATTAGCAGAGACTGACAGTCACTGAACTCTGAACTTTAGCAAGAGAATCCACTTACGGAATGAGCAGAGTGAAACAAGGTTTCAGAGAGTGAGGACAAGCGGAAGATGCAGGGAGGAAGGTGAGCGGGAACATTCCCTGCAGCCCTGCAGGCCCGGAGCAGTGGGTGTGTGAGCCGAGGAGGGGTGGGCGTGGGCGGTCTCCCCCACAGATTTGCTGCGGGCTTTGCTGCCACAAGAGTGAAGAGGGTCAGTGCCATCCCGCTGTCAACTGACATCATGGCTTCAGCCAGGTTTTCTAGCGTTGTGGGACATCAGTTTCTTTACATGTAAACTGGGCTGTTACAATTTTTTAAAAAAGGAGGGTTACAATGAGAGTGGTGAAGCTCAAGGGAAGTGACTTACATAGAACTTTCAGTCATTCAAAGGTGGTCAATAAAGGATCGTCTCCCTCTTATCTGTAAGCTTTTCCTCTCTTCTTCCCAGGCCACGTTTTCCTCCATAGCACTCACCACCACCTAACAATATAATGTCACTGTCTCTCCCCATTAACCTGTCAGTGCTGTGAGAGGAGATATTTCTGTTTCTTTAGCGCCTAGCTGGAGGAGGCAAGGGCACCCCACTCCAGTCCTCTTGCCTGGAAAATCCCATGGACGGAGGAGCCTGGTGGGCTGCAGTCCACGGGGTCTGGAAGAGTCGGACACGACTGAGCGACTTCACTTTCACTTCTCACTTTCATGCACTGGAGAAGGAAATGGCAATCCACTCCAGTGTTCTTGCCTGGAGAACCCCAGGGCCGGGGGAGCCTGGTGGGCCGCCGTGTATGGGGTTGGACCCGACTGAAGCGACTTAGCAGCAGCAGCAGAAGCACCTAGCACCTTGAACAATACCTGGTACACTGTTCAAAAGTATATCTGTTGAATGAATGGATATCTTTAAGAGGACTCGTCTTTCACACCACAACCCTTGCTGAGGATGGCACCATCTTTGACTGACTTGGCTTGCACTTCCGTGTCTTGAATTAAATAAGCTTTTGGACCCAGAGGGATCGGGTAGAGAGGGAAGTGGGAGGGGGGATCAGGATGGGGAACACATGTAAATCCATGGCTGATTCATGTCAATGTATGACAAAAACCACTACAATATTGTAAAGTAATTAGCCTCCAACTAATAAAAATAAATGAAAAAAAAAATAAGCTTTTGGAAAATGTTCCTCAATGGGGAAGGTATCAGAGGAAAATTGTATTCTTTTTTTATTTACGTTTCCAACATCATTTTTTAAAATGTAAGTTTATTTATTTTAATTGAAGGCTAATTACTTTACAATTGTATTCTTTAGAAAGATGGCCAAACCTGCCCACTGAGAAATTATCTGCTGTGAGCAGTTGGGCGGAGTTGCCACTGGAGGGCAGCAAATGGCTGTGTCAGTTGTGACCAGCGCCTGGCGAGGGTGGGGACGGAGCCGGGCATCGGGGAGCGGGAACCAGAAGGACGGCAGAGCACTGATTTTTTACCTTGCTTGCATTCACCTATGTATCTCTTGACAGGAAGATCTATAGCTTTTGAGGGAGAATCAAGTTATTTTTAAGAAAACAGAAAAAAAAAAAGAAAAAATAAGACATCCTCGGAGCAAGGTTCACAGTGGAGTAAATGGATCACCTGCTTCAGATCATCCTGAAACATCAGAATAGAATGAGAATTTTCCTGAATCTGCATGCAGCTGAGCACTGGGAGTCCGCATTTATTTAGCAAGCTTCCAGGTCACCCTGGTGCACTCTCAAGTTTGAGAACCACCACACGTGATGTGACTGTGTGCTGGGCCCTAGTCGTGTCCGACTCTTTGCAACCCCATGGGCTGTATCCTGCCAGGCTTCTCTGTCCATGGGGGTTCTCCAGGCAAGAATACTGGAGTGGGTAGCCACGCTGTCCTCCGGCAGATCTTCCCAACCCAGGGATCAAATCCAGGTCTCCGGCGTTGCAGGCAGATTCGTTTCCTAGAGCCACCGGGGACGCCCAAACATCTGATGAGTACTCTCTAAACTTTTCTGTCATGGATCCCCCAAGGTATGCTTGTTTGCCTGCTCATTTCTTTATAAATTGTATATATAGTTGGCTATCCCAGGGGCTTCCCAGGTGGCGCTAGCAATAAAGAACCTGCCTGCCAATGCAGGAGACCTAAGAGTGAGTTCCTGCCTGGAGGAGACCCCCTGGAGGGGGGCGTGGAGAACCCACGGAGAGAGGAGCCTGGGGGCTACAGTCCATGGGGTCACAGAGAGTCAGACACGACTCAAGTAACCGAGCTCGTGCAGCACGGGCTGTCCTAGCGTACCTTGTGTCACAAAACATTCCACAAAAACAGCAATTGTGGAAGGTTGGAACGCATACACACTAAGTTTTATAAATGAACTTCCCATGCCACATTTTGGATGAGAGGATAAGGATGATTCATGCTGATGAAAGGTTGTTTAACTGAAATTCAGGCTGATTGTGAGGGCATAATACTCATTTTCTCAAGTTTAGGGCCCCAACATCAGTGGGCATGAGGCAGCATGATTATGTGTAGAGATTTTATTTCTGCTTCCAAAGAGTCACTGGGGATATGCCCCCCACCCACCTTCCCTCTCAGATTCCCATTTGGTGCCGAGGAAAGTTGTCGTGGTTACCCTCTTCCCCAGCCTGATAGCCTGAATCCAACTTCTGGGTGGGAAGCTGAGTGTGAACTGCTCCATGTGTTGGCGTGGTAGCAACTCCCAGGTACTTCACACACACTCACACTCACACACACACACATACTCACAGACACACACACACACTCACCCTCTGGGACTACGTTAAGTCTGAACAAGTTACAAAATCATCTGCTGTTAAACCTGGCCTACAAAAAGCCTTCAGTTCGCCATTAGACTCTAAATTTGGCTCTTCATCTTTTGAGGTCATGGGTCTCTTTGAGAATCTAATGAACCCTATGAACTTTTTCTCATCTTCCCATAGACACCATTTCAGAGGGTGTGAAACTTTCTGGAGTTCTCAGAGTGTGGACTCCGAGAGAATAGTGTCAGCATTTTCTGGGGACTTACTAGAAATACTCCACCCTTAAAGCCTACAGAATATCAAACTTTTGGTTGGGAATAAGTCCTCCAGGTATTTTTAGTGAATAATCAAATTTGAAAACACTCCAGCCTATTAGTTGTCAAACATGCCTCCTTGTGACACTCTCCTTGTGGGTTAAAAAAAGAGAGAGAGAGAGAAAGCACCGATTCATGGACATCGATCCACTTTAATTAAATCAGTATCTCTGGAGGTGAGGCCTGGACATTGGGATTTTTTTTTTTCTTTTCTTAAAATTTTTATTTATTTATTTATTTTGTTATTCATTATTTTTATTTTGTTATTATATTGCTATTTATTTTTTTATTTTGTATTGGGGTATAGCCAATCAACAAGCAATGGTTTATTATAAAATATATGTATTTATTTAATTAGGCTGTGCTGGGTCTTAGCTGTGGCATGCAAACTTCTAGCTCTGAATGGGGATCTAGTTCCCTGACCATGGATTGAACCTGGGTCCCATGCATTGGGAATGCAGCGTTGTAGCCACTGGACCACCAGGGAAAGGTGAAAGTGAAAGTCGCTCAGCCACATCTGACTCTCTGTGACCCCATGGACTATACAGCCCATGGAATTCTCCAGGCCAGAATACTGGAGTGGGTAGCCTTTCCGTTCTCCAGGGGATCTTCCCAACCCAGGGATTGAACCCAGGTCTCCTGCGTTGCAGGTGGATTCTTTACCAGCTGAGCCACCAGGGAAGCCCAAGAATATTGGAGTGGGTAGCCTATCCTTTCTCCAGGGGATCGTCCTGACCCAGGAATTGAACCGGGGTCCTCCTGTATTGCAGGCGGATTCCTTACCAGCTGAGCTACCAGGGAAGCCTGGGCCACCAGGGAAGTCCCCAACAAACAACGTTGTGACAGTTTCAGGAGGACATCGGGGGACCCAGCCCGACATTCTCATGTGTCCACTGTCGCCCAAGACTTCCCTTCCGTCCAGCCTGCCACATAACATCGAGCAGAGTTCCATGTGCTATATGGTGGGTCCTGATTTTCCACTTTAAATATAGTAGTGGGTACATGTTCATCCCAAGCTCCCTAAATACCCCATCCCCATCCTTCCTCCAGTATCAATAAGGTCATTCTTGGAGTTGGCGATTTTAAAAAATTCTCCAAAGGAGTTGGAGGTTTTATTTTCTTGGTGTCCAAAATCACTGGGGACAGTGACTGCAGCCATGAAATAAAAAGACGCTTGCTCCTTGGAAGGAAAACTATGACAAACCCGGACAATGTATTAAAAAGCAGAGACATCACCTTGCTGACAAAGGTCCATATAGTCAAAGCTAAGGTTTTTCCTGTAGTCATGTATGGATGTGAGAGTTGGACCATAAAGAAGGCTGAGTACTGAAAAATTGATGCTTTTCAATTGTGGTGTTAGAGAAGACCCTTGAGACTTGGACAGCAAGGAGATCAAACCAGTCAGTCCTAAGGGAATCTTTGGAAAAGACCCTGATGCTGGGAAAGATTGAGGGCCGGAGGAGACGGGAGCAACAGAGGATGAAGTGGTTGAGTGGCTTCACCAGCTCAATGGACATGAGTTTGAGCAAATCCAGGAGATAATGAAGGACAGGGAAGCCTGGCAGGCTGCAGTCCACGGGGTTGTGAAGATATGGACACGATTTAGTGGCTAAACAACAGCAGCCGAAGAAGTTAAGCTCTGTAGACCCAGATATTAACAAGCCAGACTATTTCTGACAACCCCAAACCAGAGCACTCTCATTCCTCCTAGAAAGGAACCTGGAAAGCCTGACTCATCGCTCTCACTTACCAGTGAGGAAACCAAGGCCTGGAGGCTGCGGAGCTTTCCCAAGGCCACACGGTTGCCGAGAGCCTCAGGCGGCACTCAGCTCTCCACGGGCCTCTGTTCCAGGAACGGCCACGCGCTGGAACAGCGAGCCCAGGCACTCTTGAGGAAGCCTGGACGCGAAGGTGCGTGTGTTCAGCAGAGGCCCAGATCTCAGCATTTTCTGAAGCAGATCTTTGATATCAGCTCTGAGTGTTTTTTCCTCTTTGGCTCACTGTGGTGTCTACTGCTCATTTGCATTCAACTCAGCTCATGTTTTCTTAGGAATGAGCTTAACCCGTGCCTGGCTGGTGGGAAGCGGCGGGCTGCAGGGCAGAGAGAGGCTGGTCCTGGTGTTGACACGTGGGGTTCGGAGCAGGAGAGCTTGGTGCTGGGCAGGGGAAGCTCAGGCTTGGCCCCAGTGTCCTGGCTTTGATGCCAGCACTTCTGGGACCTCCTTCTGGGACCTTGGGGCTTGTGCTTATTCTCTTCATGCCTCGGTTTCCCCACTCCTCGCTCAAGGGTGCGAATGTCACAACTACCTCCGATGAGCAGGTTGCGACTATTAAATCTGCTTGATGCCCATCAAGACCGATGTCCACACCAAAGTGCATGCTCTGCAAAAGTTCACTCTTAGGTGGTGGCAGGCCTGGGGGCAGGTTGCTTGGGATCCTGCCTTTCTTTTCTCTTTCCTTTCTTTTGTTCTTTTTTAGTCCCTCCTTTTTACCTTTTCTTTTTGCTTCTTTTTTTTTCTTCTTCTTTTTTAACCCTGGGGGTTATAGAATTCTGCTTGTACATTCCAGCTCCTTCCATACTGAGAGAAGTAAATCATTAAATAAGAATAATTGAGAAATAAAACACACAAGAGTGAGCAACCAGGGGGACTCTGGGTGGATGTCTGTATACAGATGCTTTGAAAGATTATATAAAAATAATGACTCTGATTACCATGGTTTAATAGTTTTCACTAATTCAGTTTAGAATGGAATAGTGAGCAGTATAAATTGTGACTATTTAAACATTGTTGATTCATTTATTTTAAAAAATTTATTTATTTGGCTGTGCTGGGTCTTAGTTGTGGCCAGAGGTGTCCTTAGTTGTAACATGCACACTCTTGGTTGTGGCATGTGGAATCCAGTCCCTTGACCAGGGGTCAAACCCCTGCTTTGGGAGTATGGAGTCTTAGCCATTGAACCACCAGGGAAGTTCCCACAGCTTTAAAAAAATAACAATATTTTAGTATTTTCAGTTTACAGTGGAACTTCAGCGTGACAAAGCATCCCTTCCTAGGTGCTTTTAGAAGAATTAGGAGAGCAAAGAGCTCAGTGGCTGAGAGTGTAGAGACTCACCCTCAAATAGTCAGACTCTCTGGGCTTAGATCCTGGATTTCCTATTTGCTTTTTATGAGGTTCTGGAGAATTTATTTGTTTGTTTTTTTCTAAGCTTCACTTTAGTCTTGTACAAGATGGGCTAACTGTAGTTTCTTTATCATAGAGTTGTATCAAATAAACAAACCCAGACTTAGAAAAGGGGAAACAATTCAAAAGGGCTATTGCAACGGGAGAATCTCCAGTCTCAGAAATGTGTAGGCATCTCAAAAATAAATTAAAAAGGCCTTTCCTTTATGGGAGGGGTAAGCAGACCTTTGTAGCAATCGGAAGTTGGGTGAGCAAGGGTGCATGAATGCTGGGGTCTGACAGTAACAGTGTCTAGCTGGGTCAGCCCATTTCCCAGATAAGCTGAAGGGGGAATGCTGGAGCGCTTGCTCAGGCCTGGAAGCGAGCAGAGTTCACGGTCCTGTGGGCAGAAGAGCCTCATCAAAGCTCAGTGAAGACAAAGCAGTGGGTGAGCTATGGGCGGTTGTGAGCACGTGGCCGTGGCCAGTTGTTTGGAACATTAAGTAAATTCTCCATGTATGTCACTTGCCAAGATTTCTGGGTATATATGGATGCCAAGGTCTTTTTTTTTTTTTTTTTTTTTGGTACAAATGCTTGACTCTAAAATGCTTGAGAATAGCTTTTTCTTTCCTTTGAGGAGAATAATTTTAGTCATGGAATCATAACCAGGGTAACAGCCCATTCAGTGAGTATTTATTGGGTTGGCCAAAAAGTTCATTTGGGTTTTTCCATAACAGCCCATAGAAAAATCCAAACAAACTTTTTGGCCAAGCCAATACTATGTTTCAGGCCCAGAGCTGGGAAGAGGTACAAACATTGAGACAGAGTTTCTGAGTTGGAGGACTTCTCAGTCCGGGGAAAGGAGGTGTTAGGTGTTATAACCTGCAAAGGGCAATCATTGGCACATATACGGGATGTCATGGGAGGCTATGCAGGCGTTGTGACTTAGCTGGAGGTACAGTGATGCAGGAAGAGCAAGATGAGAACTGAGTTGAGTCTTGAGGAAGAGGCTGTGACTTTGACGAGTAACAGGGAGAGAGCGTTCCCAGGCAGACAGCACACAACGTACAAAGCCAGGGTTTCAGAGGGCGTGGGGTGCCCGGATATCAGGCGGTTACCACATCCCTGGGTTTCGGGCAGAGCAAGGACAGAAGCCAGCGGGAGTTAGGTGATGGAAGCCACAGAAAGGGCGTGAATGCGTGCTCAGGCGTGGCCGACTCTTTGTGACCCCTGGACTGTAGCCCGCCAGGCTCCTCCATCCTTGGGATTCTTCAGGCAAGAGTACTGGAGTGGGTTGCCATTCCTTTCTCCAGGGGATCTTCCCAACCCAGAGATCGAACCTACATCACTTACATCTCCTGCGTTGGCAGGTGGGTTCTTTACACTAGCGCCACCTGGGAAGCATAGATAGGGCAGGGGCACGCTAAACTTTGTGTTTAGGACATGTCGCGGCTCACTCCTGCATTCCTGTGTCTGCCTGATATAGATGATGACTGTAAAAAAATAAATTAAAAAAACCATTTCCTTCTCCCAACTAAGACAAAGATTTCAGAATAAGACTGTATGGAAGGACCGGAAGAGTTCAGCTTAGAAATGTGGTGTTGACATACCAATGAGAAATTCAAAAACAGGCATTTAGCAGGCAGGGCGGTGGTCTGGACTGGAGAAAAAGGCGTGGAGGTCATGAGCACTGTCACGAAACCACAGCAGTGAAGATCCCCCGGGAGCACATTTAGGCCGAGAAAAGCAGCGCTCAGCGGCTTTCCTGGGGGCTCAGTGGTCAAGAGCCCGCCTGCCGCGCAGGAGACGAGGGTTTGATCCCTGACCCAGGGAGATGCCACACGCTACGGAGCACCTAAGGCCGTGTGCCACAGCTGCTGAGTCTGGGCTCTGGGTCCCAGGGGCCACAACTCCTGAGCCACACGCCAGGCTACTGCAGCCGTCTGGCCCTGCAGCGCGTGCCCCGCGCCGAGAGAAGCCTCGGCAAGGCGAAGCCCGCACACGGCCCCTGGGGAGTGGCCAGAGAAACGCCCTTGAGCGGCCAGGAAGGCTCACCCAGGAGTGGACATGAACAGCGATAATGCAAAAGGCAGTGCTCGGAAGGCAGAGTGTTTAAGGAGCGGTGTCTCTCCTTCCAATGTTTGTGCGTCACTTGAGGATGGGCCCATACTTGTTTAGGGACTTAGGAGAGGATTCGTGCGGCCCCCGGGCCCACTGTGTGTGTCAGCACTGCGTTGGTTTCCGGGACAAAGAACTATGGCTCTTCTCCTCAAGCAGCAGATGAGTGATTCTCAACGTGGGTGAGTCTGCCCCCTCCCAGCTCCCCCAGGCACGCTTACCAACGTCTGGGGATATTTCTGGTTGTTAGGACTGAGAAGCAGAAGTTGTTACTACAGCATCTGGTCAGGAGAAGCCAAGGATGCTGCCAGACATCCCATGGTGCGCTGACGGCTCTCCTACGCCGGACAAAGCGTCATCGGCTCCACACAGCTGATGCGTGGAGGCTGAGAAGCCCTGATCTACACTAAGAAATAGGGCATGTATACTGGCGGGCCTCAGCCTTTCTTGGCACCAGGGACGTTTCGTGGAAGACAATTTTTTTCACAAACCAGCGGGCAAGGGATGGTTTCAGGATGATTCAAGCTCGTTACACTTATTGAGCACTTTATTTCTAATCTAATGCCGCCGCCGATCTGATAGGAGGTATTGATCGGAAGCCTGGAGATTGGGGATGCCTGATATACACAGTCAAGGAAGTTAAAAAAAAAAATTCCCTTCTCCCATCTGAGTGTGGTGGCTTTGCAATGTGTCAGCATGCCTAGGGCAAACTGCGTGCCCCACGGTCATGTTTCCCAGTAGGGAGGACCACAAGAGCGACTGCTGCCAGTCCTGGAGGGCAGACAAGAAGCAGGAGCGCCTTGGGGTGTCTGTACTTGCCGTTGACACGAGGCAGCAACTGGGTCTGCATCTGCTCACCTCTCCTGGGATCAGCGGCTTCTCTGGGACCTGGGCCCACCATACCCACGGTGTTTACCTCCCCTGGTTCTGGCTTCTGCAGGACATTCCACTGAAGCCAGAGGCGATGAGAACCGCCACGGGTTCCAGGGCCTCTTGGTGGGCTTCGGCTCATGCTGTGGGTTCCAGCTCGTTCACGCTCTCTCAGCCCTTACGTGCACCTTCCCTTGCAGATTCTACCCTGTGGACTTCAAGCCCCGGCATTAGATGCTGAGACGACAGCTGGAAACTGTGGCCCCCAACTGTTTTCACATCAGGGGCTCGCTTTGCGGAAGACAGTTTTCCCGGGCCAAGATAGGTGGGGTAGCTTCAGGATGATTCAAGAGCATTACATTTATTGTGTGGTTTATTTCTCTTACTTTTACATCAGGTTCATCTCAGATCATCAGGCATTAGATCCTGGAAGTTGGGGACCCCTGGTCGATCAGAGAATTCTTACCTAGCTTCCACAGTTAGTAAAGGAAAATCCTTGTAATTTATACACTCAGAGATCTTTAATTTCTGATTGAACCATGACTGACATGGGTTAAGGTGGACATCGCCCAAATAGTATTTTTAACACAGGACAAAGTAATTTTGTAGAAAGGCAGACTTTTTTCTTTCCTGGGGCCAATCTCAATGGTTCTCTCCCATGAATTTTTCTAAACCTTGGGACTATTCTTTCTGTTTTGCTCATCCTCCTCCTCATCTTAAGTATGTGCTCCGTTAATTAATATTCATCAGTGAAGTGTGAGCTCCAAACAAGCTATCACGGGGTCCAACCCACTGTCATCCTTGATGCCCACCAGCCTGTGATTTCAATCAATGGTTGCTCAAAGAGGCTGGGTTTTAGCATCACCTGGGGAGCTTCAATCACTACAGAATGGAAAAAAAGACAAACTTTCATGCCTCATGCCTAGATTTTCAGTTGTAGTAGGTCTAAGCTGGGATTCAGGAATCATAATTTTAGAACATTTCCTAGGCTACCCTAGTGATCAGCCATGTTGGAAAACCAATGGTCTAAACTGATATGAAACACATGGCGTGTAAGTGTGTGAGTGTTTGCGTTCATCGTTCCCCCAATGAGAGCTTTTTCCAAAGATTTTTTTTTATATGGACCATTTTTAAAGTCTTTATTGAATTTGTTACAATACTGCTTCTGTTGTTTTTTATGTTCTGATTTTTGGGGAGTAAGATGTGTGGGATGCTAGCTCCCCGACCCAGGGTTGAACCTGCATTCTCTGCATTGGAAGGCAAAGTCTTAACTGCTGTGCCACCAGGAAGCACCCCGCTCCCAACCCCCCTCAGATGGGATCTTAATGGCCTGTCTGCCTGCCTTTCTTCCTTCCACTTGGCTAGTGATAGGTGCGCTCTCTGACCTCAGAGTTCTCATGCAGTGAGGGCAAACTCAGAGCATGTTGTGTCTTCAGGGCCCAGTCTCCCGAGGCCAGCACTGTGATTAGGAACCGTCTTTTTGGTGACCCTGAGAAACCCCGTTTTTGGTGTGCCTGACTTATATGGTGCCGCCCATCGGCTTGGCAGGTGCAGAAGTGAGGTGCTAGCTTGTACCAACCTCCGAGAACCCTCCTTGTTATACGTCGGCAATGTGGACAGCCCCCCAGATCTCTGTGCTTCCCCTTGAGGGACTTCAACCCTTCCTGGATGATTGACTGCTTTTCAGTAGTCCTTTATACACATGGAGGAACGGAGGTTTAGAAGGTAACTTTCCCAGGATCCCCAAGCTGACATGTGGATAGATGGGGTTTGAACTCAAATCAGTGGAATGAATTTGATTCTATACTAGTGCCTGATTCATAAGTCCAAAGCTAATGGCCTAATACAACATGTAGAACTGATAATACCTATTACCTTACTCCTGGGCTGTAGGCTGACAGAATGATTTTGTACCCAAATCAATTTTTTAAAAACACTGTTTTTTTTGCTCAAAGGAAGCATTTGTAGAAAACATGAATTTTCATTTAATCTTTTGCCCCTCCTTCCTCGCAAACACACAATCTTTATGATATTACCTTTGAATTCTGATTTTAATTTAATATACATAAGGAAAACCTAGTAAATGATGTCAGGCTCAAAAGATTAGTCACAAGTAATTGAAACATGTTAGCACAAAAGGCAATAAATAAAAATTATGATACATCGGTCATTGTTTTCCCCATAAATCTTAAAAATAAAAATTGGTCTTAGCTTCTCATTTTTAATGTGATTTACTCCTTTGACTTCTGTAAAACTACCAAGGATATTAACATCTCTATGTACACAGAAGCGGTGCAACAGCACACATGTTCTTATACATTTTTCATTCTTAGAGAAAAAATTATGAAACATTTGCTTTGAACCTGCTCTTCAATGATAAAACGAAGCTAATTGGAAAGATTCATAAATATTCCTTAAGTGGCCAAACTATTTTTTATTTGAAACTAACAAAATTCTAAGTTGAACTGAGCTGGTTGGAAAGGAGGAGAAATAACTCTGGCCTCCCTAAGCTTTGTCAGTTAGGAAGCAGGTAGGAACTGGTAACTCCAAGAAGAGAATTAAGTTTAATGTATCTTCTCACACGCCATCAGGTTACAACAGCTCATCATGGAGGTTTAGACTGGCCCATCTCCCTAGAAGACAGAGAAAATTAATTAATTGCAATATCATTTCTGTGTGTGTGTACTTCCCCTCCCCATCACCCTTCTTACTCTTAATTTGTTGTGAGCTCAGCTGTGTCCGAGTCTGTGACTCCATGGACCGTAGCCCACTAGGCTCCTCTCTCCTTGGGATTTCCCAGGCAAGAATACTGGAGTGTGATACCATTTCCTTCCCCCCTTAGTCTTAATGGCTCTTGCCCTTATCAGTCACCCACTGAATGTTTTCTATACTCTTCTGACTTTGGTTCAGAGCTTTGTCACTTGCCGATGTTTAGGCTAGAAGTGTGGAAGCTTCACTTTATTATTAAAATTCATTTTTAATAAGTGGAACAGAGGGCTCAAGTGATGTGTCTGAAGCCATTGTTAATAAACAGAGAAGCCAGGAATGAATAAGGAGAGAACCCTGGGAGGGGGGACCCAGGGGCTGTGTTTCTTTTCTTGAACTGAGGCTGCTATACAGATTTCCATCCTCTTAAGGAAATAACAGCACAGTGTCCTGAGCCTTCTAGTTACTGACATGGATGCATTTTTTTTCCTGCTGTGCCACATGGCATGTGAGACCTTAGTTCACCAACCAGGAATTGAACCCTGGATCCCTGCCGTGGCACAGAGCCTTAACCACTCGACCAGCAGAGAAGTCCCGACTTGGATGCACGTTGATGACCCCAGGTTAGACGCTCACTCAGCACCTCAGGAAGAAGGTTTAACAATCACGTTTTATAGGCGAAGACACAGTTGAGGGCAACCAACCTGGCTAAGACCGCATAGCTGGCATTCAACAGCTGGTGTTCTGAGGCACGTTTCCACCTATTGCCTCATGTGAGGACTGTGTCCTGCCAGGGACCTCTCAATACATACTTCCTGTCTGAATGGACGGATGTCTATCTGCATCTTCTCTATGGAAGTTCGGCAGGAGGCGGCTGGGAGAACGAAGCTTCTAGAAGCTAGGCAGCTTGCTCAGCTCACTCAGCAAGTGAGTGATTAACTGGGAGCCCAGCAGTCCCCCGTGTCCTCCTGTGGGAGGGACCCCGACCACCTGTGCAAAAGGGGGGCTGCCCACAAGACCGGGATCCTCAGCAGACCACTGTTTTTTTTGTTTGTTTTTTTTTCCCTTCCAATGTAGCTCTTGTGTGCACTGAAATATTTAGTAGTAAGATTTCATGACGCCTGCGAATTACTTTCCAAAGGTGCAGACAGAAAGCAAGCTGACGCTAACAGTCTATGGATCTAGGCGAAAAGGCATGGGTGTTCACTGTATTGTTTTTTAAAATTTTACATGGATTTGAAGTTATCCAAATAAAAAGATGGAGAAGGAAGGAGGGAAGGGAATTCTGGCGATGTACATTCATTCTCTGTGATTCTCTAGTGCCAGCTAGAGTGTTCAGCAACTTTCTTTTCACTATCAGGTGATTTATTCATTAAAATTGCTGACATATGGAGTCTGAATAGATGACACTCACTGAAGATGCAACAGACTACAACTATGGGTGTGTTTTTCTGTTTTTTAATTTTTAATTTTAAATATTTTTAATAAAATTGTAAAGGTTACCTTCCATTTACAATTATTGCAAAACGTTGGCTATATTCCCTGTGTTATAGCCTACCTTACACGGAGCAGTTGGGGCCTCCCACTCCCCACCTCTGGATTGCCCGCCGCCAACCACTAGTTTGTTCTCTGTATTTGTGAGTCCGCTTCTTTATGTTATATTCAATAGTTGTGTTTTTTAGATTCCACATGTAAGTGATATCATATGGTATTTGACTTTCTCTGTCTGATTTATTTCACTTAGCTTGATGATCTGTGGGTATGTTTTTAATTTATAGATAATCCTCAGATTTAGTAATTGCTACCTTCCATTAGCCGAACAGTTGTATTTCCAGTTATAGTTGCAATGAAAATTTGCTACCTAACTAAAAAAATGTAACTTCTGTCGAGAAAGCAGAAAAAGAAATAATATCAGTGTTTGAAATGAATGAGCTGATTTAGCAAGCTTGAATTCTTGTTGGACGAATTACAGAATTCAAACGCTCAGTACTCTTAACCACTACCATAAAAATAATTTCGATGGATTTCTAACTGGCAGTTTTCTTTTCTCCCTAATTGTGTTTTAAGACCAAAAAATTTGAATACAACATCATAGAATTGAAAGTTTATAGAACAAAAATCCAATAGTTAGGGAAATTTATTTTTAATGTATGCATTTTACTCTTGACTTTGGGAAGAAGTTTTCATTTATATTTTTTATATTTCAAAATATATGATTGTTAAACATTTTTTAATAATATAAGCTAGAAGGAAGGAAAAAAGTCAAAGTCTTCTTACCTACAAATAATCACCATTAAACATTTTGGTTGGATTTCCTTTAGGTATTTTTTCTACTCACTGTGTTTGAGTTTTCATTTATTTTATTTTATTTATTTTTAAAATTTTATTTTATATTGGACTATAGTCTAGTCGGGCTTCCCTGGTGGCTCAGTTGGTAAGGAATCTGCCTGCAACGCAGAAGACCTGGGTTCGATCCCTGGGTTGGGAAGATCCCCTGGAGGAGGGCATGGCAACCCACTCCTGTATTCTTGCCTGGAGAATCCCATGGACAGAGGAGCCTGGCGGGCTGCAGTCCATGCGGTCACACAGAGTCGGACATGACTGAGCGCTAAGTACACACACCAATAGTTGATTTACAATGTGGTCTTACTCTTAGGTGCATAGCAAGCTGATTCAGTTATACATATGCATTTACTATTCTTTTTTAGATTCTTTTCCCATTTAGAATATTGATTTCTAAAATTTATATAATTGTGCGTTTTGTATATACTTTTTGTATATTGCTCTTTTTAAATAACAGTATCTTATAAGCATTTTCAGTATTATTACAGTTTTGAAAAAAACCCTTTTAAGGTAGAGGAAATGGAAGCAATAACAACGAAACTCTGGGAGGATATATAAGAATCACATAACTGCAGAAATTGGTGGGAGAAAGACGAGGTCAGGGCAGAGATTTTCTAACTGAACACCTCCCTAGATTTCTGTGCACACACACACACACACACACACACACACACACACAATTGTTGACTTACATACATAGATTGCTTATAAGAACTATTTGAAAAAATTATTTGGATCATTTCTAATTTGAGTATGATATTATATTAAGTCGATAGACCTTTATTTATACTTGCTTACATAATTCCCCAATAAGGGAACTCTGAAGCTCTAGCCAACCTTTTTTTTTTGGCCACAACACATCACATGCAGGATCTTACGATACTTCCCTGACTGGGAATCAGACTTGTGCTTTTCCTGCGGTGGAATCGCAGCGTCTTAACCACTAGACTGCCAGGGAAGTCCCCAACACCTGAGTCCTATGTAATTTTTTCCTCACACTTTAAACTGTGTTTAAAAATAACTTCATGTGTATGAAATAATTTCCTCATCTGGCTCATTCAGTAGTTGAAATAATCACCTTGCTTTACTGTCCATAGGTTTATTTTTCATAGTGTTGATAATTTACAGTCATATTTGGAGAGGAAATCCCTAATGATTTCCACTATTTCTTGCACTTAAGAACAATCTCTCTCTTCCATATATTTTCCAAGGGGAAGAAAATACCCTTCATGTATTATGTGACAACTTTAACCCACCGTGCAGATCGAGTTAGGAAAGAGAACATTTGGGAACAGACCGTGATGTGTCTTCCTATAACAGATGTCCACTTCCTGAGGATCTTCATGTAGACATTATTATAAACCTCTATACGTGTGTGGAGTTGTTTGCCTTCAGAACTCTGGTCAGGTGGGGACAAGACTGAAAGCGCTCAGCCTCAGCCTAGGTATGCTACTAATAGCATCATAGCAAGCAGTTTCCCTTGGCTGAGAGAGGAGCTGCCTGGGCCTTCCAGCCTGGTTGGAGATCATGCAGCCACCGCTCTTTCCACCCCCTCGTCCCATGTGCGCTGGTGGCCTGACTTGACCAAAGACCTCAGCTTACCCCGCAGCAGCCGCAACACTGGCAATCTCCACACAGGGTCCCCAGGAGGCCGTTGATCACCTGGATGGCACAGATAATTATCTGAACCGCCCCTACGATCAGCAGGATGGAGAAGAGGGTCAGATTCCAGGGAACCACGTCACTGGGCTTCTGGCACTTGCTCCATATGTCAGGGTTCCCGAGGTAATTTCTGTCGGGGACACGGGAGAGAAAAGAGACGCCGGTTAAGAAGTAGGCAATCCCCTAGGCTAGAAAGTCACCACAGTGATTTTTCTTTTGCAGTACTATCCACCCAAGACCCAAGATTCCTAAGAAAAAGAATCCCACAACAACAAAACATTTAAATGCAATACCTAACAGTTTTATTGAGCATCTACTATGTGCTGGGCCCTCTTGTGAGTGTTTCACACACATACACTCATTTATTTCTCATGGAGACTTCATGGTCCTTTTTTCCCACACAGAGAGGTTAAGTGACCTACCCAGCTCACACCGTTGTTGAGTGAGAGTGATTTCTGTGAGCTGACGAGGCAGATGGGCAAATCAAATACGTATTAAGGGGCCATGGAAATGAAGACACACAGGAGGACAGACTTAGAAATGTCCATGGCCTTTATCCTACGATTGTCTGCAGGGACCCTCTGAACTTCTGACAAATGGCCTGTCACCTCCAGTGGCCCCCTGAAGTCATGGAAAGTACAGTCAAGTCACAGAGTTAAAGGGAAGGGCTTGATTCTTTTGAGGCCTACTTCCGGTCAAACTGTGAACTGACTTAGCTGTGTTTTTGTGACAGTGTATGCATTCCACCTACAAAAAGGTTTGATTAACTAGAAGAAAGAAATAATGTGCTGCCTTATTACATATTCTATAAAAACTTTTTGAAATAGGAGAAATTACAGGTTGTTTATAAAATACATATATTAAGAGTCCACCGTGATACCAGGGCACTGCGCCTTGAAGGAGAAATGTGAAGTATGCTCAAGAGACAAAAATGAGGGCAAAGCCACAGTATTTCTTCAGTATTGGAATTCCTTCTCGCATTCTTAGAGCCCCAAACTGGTTTTTCCCTTTTGCTTTAGGAATCTAGTCTCTTTGCAGGGTCTCTGTAGGAAACTCTCTATCTGGCTACTAAAGGAACACCCATCTCATTGATTTTGGGTCTTTTGGACCATCTGTCTCTGACGGTTTCTCCAGTGCATCAGTATACACTAATTTGAGATATATTTTGTGTTAACATTTTAAAAAATCTTTGAAATGATGGAAGACGTTTCCTTTATCCAGAAGGGAAAATGGAAAGAATGAGCGATTCTTGATTTAAAAATAAAGCATTGCATATTGCTTTGATTCACCTTCCCACAAGAATACAGTCCTGGCTGCTCACTGGCTCTGTGACTTGTGTTAAGCCGCTTCAGTCGTGTCTGACTCTGTGCGACCCCACAGATGGCAGCCCACCAGGCTCCCCCGTCTCTGGGATTCTCCAGGCAAGAACACTGGAGTGGGTTGCCATTTCGTCCTCCAGTGCATGAAAGTGAGAAGTGAAAGTGAAGTCGCTCAGTCCTGTCTGACTCCTAGCGACCCCGTGGACTGCAGCCCTCCAGGCTCCTCTGTCTATGATGATTATAGAGGGCAATATATCCCAGTCACATTTTTGTAGAGAAGCGATCCTAAAATGAAGTTAGCTGTCAGCCCTGCGCTCCTGCCGCTGTGGAGTTGTCAGTGGTGGGATGACAGCCCCTCTGGTGGTAAGGCAGTTGGAGGAGGCCAGGAATCCTGACCGCGTCTGCGTGGAGAGGTCCTGCCAGTCTCACTCCAGCAGTTCCATCACCCCTTACAAACCCTCCCGATCGCTGTTCCGCAGGCCCTTTTCCTTTAGCCCCAAGCTCTCAGGTTCTCAGAGTCTCAGATCCCCGAAACGACTGCTGCTTCCGGCCCTCCAACCCCAGGCGAAGGGGCTCCCTAATTTTTCTTGGATCTGGAGGCTGATCATACTCCACATTTTGTGAATCGAAGAGATCTGAGACAGCTTAAACTCCCTGAATCCGATCACCTGTGAAGGCAGACCCCACTGAGGGGCAGTAGTTCCATCAGCCTCGGCGTCAGCCCATGGGTCTCGTACAGCTCACTGCTTGTCAGCAGCAGAGGCTGCTGCGGGAAGGCGCAGGGGGGCCCGCGCGCTTGGCCTGGTGACGGGTGCCGCCTGCTCGCTCCCAGACCCCGGCTCTCCTCTGACCTCAGCTCGTGGGCTTCTCAGCGCCCTGGGCTCCCCCTCTGGCCTTCTCAGTTCGCGGTGCTCCCCCTCTGGGCTTCTCAGCGCCCGGGTTCCCGCTGTGCGGAGCGCCCGGGGCCCTGAGCTGTCCTCTACCCTCTGTCTGTCTTCTCTCCGCGGCTGTGCGCCCACAAGGGTAGAGACCACGTCCCCCACCTCTGTCCCTCGTCTCCGCCCCGGTTCTCCCACGGGCAGTGTTTCCTTCAGGGGGCCCCACCCGTGCTCCAGGCGCTGGGCCGGCTGTGCTCCACCTTTCCTTCCAATCCCACGAGGACGGACTCCTTCCCTTGAACACTGCCTGGCATACAGTTGCCCCCAGGAAAGAGTCGCTGAGCGAATGGGCATATACACAGATGGAGAAGTCGAGTGCGGAGGGCATTAAGAGGTACAAACAATCAGGCATAAAATAAGCTACAGGATATACTGGACAACGCAGGGAATGATAACAACTATAAATGAGCATAACTTTTAAAAATTGCAAATCTCTACATTGTACACCAGTAACTTATACAATGTTGTACATCAACTATACTTCGGTTACGAAAAATGTACTACTAAAAAAAAAAGACATTAAATATTTAGAAAGTGTTAAAGAAAAAAGAAGCTGAGGCGAGGGAATGTAAATGGTTGAATTTGATCTCCCTTCTGTCTGACTCCAAAGCCATTGCTCTTAATCATTACACACGTGCCCTGTATATGAGTAATGTCACTCCTTTAGAATAATTAGAATATGATTTATTCACGAAATTTGGTCTACATACCTTTAATAGTATGTGTAGCATCTCTAGCAGTATGTCAGTCAAGGCTTCCCTGTTACCATAACAAGGGCTCCCCTGGGGGCTCAGTGGGAAAGAATCTGCCTGCCAATGCGGGAGACACAGGTTCAATATCTGGGTCGGGAAGATCCACGGGAGCTGGGAATGGCAGCCCACTCCAGTATTCTTGCCTGGAGAATCCCCTGGATGGAGGAGCCTGGCAGGCTACAGCCCATGGAGTGACAAAAAGTCAGACTTAACTTAGCGACGGAGCAACAACATAACATCATAAAGTGATTATTCTCTTTGAACCCTCATGAGGCTGGTTGAAAAGACAGAAATTAATCACAAAATTATTATAAAAACATAACTTTTTAGAAAGTTCTAATGCATCATAATAGATTTCATTCATGGTAATGAATTTTTTATATTCATAAAAATGAACAGTAAGGTTGAATGTTTAGCAAGTGCTATGCTATGTAAATCATGTTATTTCATTTTTGCCGGAACCTGTGAGGTAGATCTTACTGTCACCCCGTTTCACAGAGAAAGAGCTAAGAGGTGTGTCCGCCAAGATCATACCATTAGTATGTGACCGGCAAAGCCGGATCTTAACATCTTTGGGGCTTTCCTGCTTCATGAAAACTGGAAACTCTTTGCTGCAATCCCATCTATGTGACTTTCTGCTCTGGGGAGCGTGTTCACAGCGGTTCCCTGCTAAGAAGTAATCATGAAGAGCAGCTGCAGATGGTCGTCACGGGAGTCCAGGCAGGACCCTGAATGGTATCAGCTCGGTGCCCGGTGAGAGAGCACTCTCCCCAGCCCCGAACTCCCTCCCTGGGGGACAGGCAGGGCTGCAGCCTGGGCCGGCAGCGCTGAGCGTGGCGGGGTCCCGTCCCTCCCGCGCTGGGCCCGGCCTTGGCCTGGACTTCCCTCCCGCAGCTGCCGGCACGCCCTGTGCCAGCTGCTTCCCTTTCAGCCGCTCAGGGTCAAGGCAGATTGGCCAATTGTCTCAGAAAGGAAGACCCTGGATGGGAGGAGGTCCTACTTCAAAGGCAGCCAGGAGGGCGTATCTCAAAACGTCCCAGGTTTCTTTTTCCTTCTAGGATGCTTCTTCAGTATGGTTCCCATGACCGAAAAAGTTAACTGCCTTTGTTCCTTTAACATGATCAACAACAGGAAAATAGAACTAAGTTCTATACCCTTGAAGAGCCCTGAAATTTGTGCCCCAACCTGGAAACCTCAGAGTCCAGCTTGATCACCTTCCCCCTTTCTTCTCATTCCTAATCCTGATGATTCCATCTCAGACAGTCTCTGAAATGTCTCCCCTTGGGAGCCCCAGTTCCACTGCCTTGGAGATGCTCAGAATCTTGTCTGGATTGTCCCTCCAACCTCCTACTTTGCTCCCTCTGTCAGTTACTGAGCCCTTTTGTTCATCCTCCACATCACTACCTTACGGTCACCCTAAAACTCCCAAGGGGCCATGGCTCGTCCCGCTTGAAGTCCTCTGCTGCCCCTCATGTCCCGAAGGTCTACCTGGGTCTCCATCACCCCATCCTGTGGAGTCCCTCTGCTCCCCCCTCAACATTCACCCTGCAGTTCTGGCCACTCAGTGACCTGACGTTCCATGAGCACATGGAACCTTTACAAAGTAGCCTCAGGACTTCCTCTTCTCTCTGCTTGAAACCTGTTTCCCCTCCTTTCCAAAAGACACGCGTCTGCACATCTTCCAAGATCATCCCCTGTCACCTCCTCCAAGAAGTTTCCCCTTCATTTCACCCTTTTGGCAGGTGAGGGTCCGTTCCCTCTTAACGCCCTAACTTGCCATGTGCTCACTGGGGCAGGGGACCAGGTCTGTCCTCCTCTGCTCCACATTTGAGACAGGTTTCAGCCAAAAGTGGGGCTTCCCTGGTGGCTCAGACGGCAAAGCGTCTGCCTACAATGCGGGAGACGTGGGTTCAATCCCTGGGTCGGGAAGATCCCCTGGAGAAGGAATGGCAACCCACTACAGTATTCATGCCTGGAAAATTCCATGGACCGAGGAGCCTGGGGTCGCAAAGCTACAGCCCATGGGGTCACAAAGACTCGGACACGACTGAGCGACTTGACTTCACTTCAGCGGAAAGTGAGGTCCCGTGCGGTGCTTTTGTTTTTTAAATTCTAGCGGTGGATCTCCAGGCAAGTTAGCCTTTTGAAGTATATATTTTCTACTCTAGGGATAAAAAAAAAAAAATCTTCTGAGCTTTATTAGGAAGATTAAGTGAAATAATGCATGCAAAAGCACGTGGACTGTATCAGGAGGAAGAGGAGGGGGAGGAGGGAGAGGAGAAGGGGAGGAGGGAGAGGAGAAGGGAAGGCTCTGCTGCTGCGGGCGGGCGATGAGGGGGACTGTCCTGAGTCCTCTCCTTCGGTCTCACATGTGATTGTTCCTTCCCGCTCGCTAAGCAGCTCTGTCTGTGTGTTACGCTTGCAGCTACCGTAACTCCTCTGATGCCTCCACACCGGGATCCGATGGACGAATCCACGGGATAGTAACAATGATTGGAGACAGAGGCCCCTGGGCTTTTCAAAATGGACTCTACAAAAATCAGACGGTGCAAACCCATACCGTGCTGAAAAAGCACTGCGACCTGAAGTCAGAAAACTGGGACTTGAGCTGCCATCATCAAGAACAGCATTCCTTTGGGCAAGTCATTTGTCCTCTTTGGACCTCTGCTGAATTACGTCTGAAGGAGAGCTTCCAGTGAGGCCAAAATGAAACGTTGTGGGTGGAAGCACTTTTTTTTGATGTTTTACTGCTTTGCTATTTTTTTATGGGAGTGTAGCTGCTTTATACCGCGGGGTCAGCTTCTGTCACAGCGAAGTGAATCAGCTGCACCCACACGTCAGTTCAGTTCAGTCGCTCAGCCGAGTCCGGCTCTGTGCGACCCCATGAGTCGCAGCACGCCCGTTTTTAATGGGATTTCCTTCCCGTTTAGGTGACCACGCAGCAGTGAGTAGCCCCCTGCGCTGTGCGGCAGGCTCTCAGTAGTTTTTCTGTTGCACACACAGCAGGGTGTATGTGTCAATCCCCACCTCCCGGTTCACCCCACTACCCCCTCCCACTTTGACTGAAAATACTAGGCAACACAGGATTCGAGGCTTGTTACAAGAAACCCGAAATGAGCCTCTGCAGCTGGAAGGCAGGTTTGGAGCTAGTTGCAGGAGACAAGGCCGTAAAGGAGGAAAGACACCGGATGTAGAGGAGAATGGGGGCCGGGGAAGCCTGCCTGGTGGCAGAGGGTGTGGGGAGACATGTCTGGACTCATCCTCCTGAAAGCCCTTCTGGAGCAAGCGTGGCATATTTCACACCAAAGGTGGACCTGCATTTTATGTGGCATTAAATCCTACAGTCAGGGCCTGATGGGATACAGCACGAATAGTCAAAGTCATTCTATCTTATAAATCACCTGCAGAGTGTATAGCATGTATGATTTTGTAATAAATCCAGATGCAGCCATTTTTAATCATATTGTAGTTTGAAGCTACTATGCAAATGTGTGAGTACACAAACCTTTCTCCCTTTTGATCACTATCAAAACCTCATGGCAAAAAGGGGATGAGTGGGAGAATTCCTGCTTTTCTGCACAGTTCATTCTGTTTTTATTATTAAAAAAATAAAAAGTAAAATAAAACTTTTTATTAGTAAAAACAGTTTGTTCTGTTTTTATTATTAAACCACTCTAGTCCAATACCTCTTAATGGGTGGGTTAGCTGCTGTTGAGAGGGGTAAATAAAATGACACATCCAAAAGGATCCATCACGCAGTTAAGTGTGATACAGGTGTCTGATGCGAATGCAAACTTGTTTCAGCAGGACAGAGGCAGAAGACTTTGAAAAGTGGTATCTTCAGCCTAAATGTCTACCGATAGATGAATAGATAAAGAAGATATAGTCCATATGTACAATGGACTATTACTCATCCTCATTTTCTATGATAAGATTTTCAAACAATGCTCTCTGTTTATCAATGTTTTAAGTCGCCTCCTGTTGATGCTAATAGATGTTGGAGTGCAGTGGTGATGCCACCAGCCTCTTCCCTTGGGACAGCGTGGTGAGTGAGTGCTAAGCCGCCTCAGCTGTGTCTGACTCTCTGTGACCCCAGGGACTGGACGCACCAGGCTCCTCTGTCCCTGGCATTCTCCAGGTAAGAGTACTGGAATGGGTTGCCATGCCCTCCTCCAGGGGATCTTCCCGCCCCAGGGATGGAACAGATGAGGTACCTTCCTTGATTACTTCTTCTGGTGTCTATCACAAGATCACTGAGAGGTGAGATCTTGTGGAACTTCACTGCACGAACTTCACTGCAGCTCTGCCTCAAAGGAGCAGCATGCCTGAGGCTTGAAAGCTGGAGATGGAGGACCTTCTGCCGTGTCCCCCCCACCCTGCCCCGGGGCATTTACCTCCGGGTGCCCCCCGGTGGCGACACGCTGGTATTGCAGGGTGTACCTTACCCTTCGTGGAAGGGGTAGCCCCACGTGTTGTTTTGGCTCATGAGACATTTTGGACCCCTGTTGATTGAGACGGCCGAAACGATAAAGGAGTATCCAGCACCCAGGACTCCGATTACTGCAAATATTGTGGAGGTGAACATCTGAAAGAGAAGGAGAGAGACCAGGTGGGATTCTTAAGGTGTTCAGAGATTACATGCAACACTCCTGACTGTCCATCATTGATGTGATGAATACGGGGAAGTTCTGGGGTAGAAGCCAGTCTTTACTGGAAATGGGGCCTGTGGAGTCTCCTAGAATGAATTTTGATGTCTCACGTTCCCTTCTCCACCTGCATCCCCATATATTCTTCTCCTATTCATTGAGGACTCATATACTAGTTATGGTTTTATACCTTTGAACCAGAGTTTTTACCTTTGTTAAAAATAGACTGTCCTTCACAGGGTTAATATGGAAGACCAGTCTATTACAGAATCAAAGACTCTTAGAATGGGAAGTAGCCTTAAGTTTTCTGGTCCAGTCATCTTGCTGAATCTAAGTCATCATGGGACCTCATATGGCAAGCAAGTTTTGCTTATGAGAAAGGGTAGAAATCTAGGGTATTTCCTCATCAATCCTAATTATATCCCTTGAGTTAAAAAAGTGATTAAGTCCAACTTCTCTTCCATCAGGTAGCAATCTTTAAAATATCTGAAGATATTTTTTATGTTACACAAAAATACCTTCTGTTTGACATCTCTCCACCCCTTCCACCTGCCGCTAGTTTTCTTTCCTTTGGGTTACACAAGCCCAACAATTTCAGTTCTTTCAAATATTTTTATATTACAGAGATTAATTAGTGAAAAATGGGTTGTACTAGTGCCTTTTTTTCCAATTATAAAATCAAGATAGACTATAGAATATAAAATGCAGAAACAGTCTTGGAGCCCATCTAGGCCCCTCTAAAAAATTTAGGCATAGAGATGCAATCTCCATTCTAAATAGTAATTAGAGAGTAACCTGGAAACATTAACAATTTTGAAATTAGAGGTGAAAAATTATCAGCTCCATTGCTTTGGGACGTGAAGGTGTAGTGCAAAGTACAAGAGTTTAAAAGTCAGCAGACTCAAGCTCAAATCTCAGCGATGCTCCTTTCCCTGTGTGATGAATCTGCATAATGAACGTAGCCTCAGGGTCTTAGCGTCTCATCTATAAAATGTGTACAACAAAGCCTACTTAAATTAGACATGGTAACATAAGTTAATCGTCAGATAATTCCTTTTTCCTGTTTCTTGTATTAGTATCAGTCTTTTCACAGTGCATATTTGAGGGTTTGAGGGTGGGATTAGAGGGTAGAGGGGATCTAATTGTGCCTAAGCAACTGAAATCTATGTAATCTATTTAGCTTGGATTAATATTCATATCATATATCATATTATGTATTAATATACTTTGGATACAACTTTCCAAGACTGAACTCTGGTTCCATGGACCGTATCTGACCATTTTCTCCTTCAAAAACTCAACAGGACCCTATGGGACTCCTGGGCATGGAAGCTTTGCCATGTCCCCTGTTTCTTGTTTGTAGGGAGCAGATTGCAGCCTCCATGACCTCCCCAGAATCCCAAAAGGCAGGTTCGAACAGTTGGTAACAAGGGAAGGAAGGCGATGCAGAGACGAGGGGAGAATGGCCGAGAAACAGTAGTGTGGCCTTCGGGCAGGGTCCTGGCTCTGTCTCAGGGACACACGGAGCGAGCTCTCTGGGCTCTCTACAGAGTTAAAGCCCCCAGCAAGTGGAAGATGTTAGCATGCTGCATTTCGGAGAAAACCACAGCTTGCTAGCTCTAAGAAACTCATCAGGAGACCACCTGAGACCAGATTAAAGACGCACAGGCCCCGCACACACCCTGGTGCTGGTCAGCAACACCGCTCTTGACCACTGCTGTACAACGCCCCCCAGATCCTCCTGAGTGGGAACATACAGGTTTTCAGAGCACTAGCCTGCTATGTCCCCTGTGGCCTAGAAAAGCAGTAAAGCTATTTTTCCCTAGGTTATATTTGGGTATATATGGTAATTTGCCAGCTTCCCAGGTGGCCCTAGTGGGAAAGAACCTGCCCAGTGCAGGAGACATACGAGACGTGGGTTCGATCCCTTGGTCGGGAAGGTCCCCTCGAGAAGAGCACGGCAGCCCACTCCAGTATTCTTGCCTGGAGAATCCCACGGAGAGAGCGGCCTGGTGGGCTACCATCCATAAGGTCCCAAAGAGTCAGACACAGCTGAGGCGACTTAGCCGCACACATACATGGTAATTTGCAGAGTTTTCTGATCTCACAGGAGACTGCAACCTTTTCCTCATGAGTCCTTGCAACAACACACTTTGGGAGATGCCGCTCCAATTCAGTGCCAGGCACAGAGGCCACGATTTTGGCATCGATATCTCCTGGCCCCGGGACCCTGGGATGTATCTACTAATCACAGCACAACATCTACAAATACACAGTGTCTCATCTTAAAATTGCTTAAAGTCTTCAGAAGCCAGAATTTCCATTTGTTTAAAGGGTTGAATATTCTTATATTTTCATAAAAAGATCTCAAAAACCTTCTAGTGCCATCATCTAATGTTCTGACCAATAAAAATACCTTTGTTCTATTAGAATCTTAGATGCATTATCTCACTTAATCTTCTCAACGAACCTGTGAGGTGGGTGTGATTAATCTAGGTTTTCCAGACAGGAAGCTGAGACTGGTAGAAATGAAGCTAATTGCTCTAAGTCAAGCAAAGAGTGAGGTGGTGGGACTGGGATTAGTCCACGGTCGTTTGGTTCCAAAGGCCATATTCTTGTCACTTTCTGAAGTCACATATCTAGAAGGTGGCCAAGCTAGACTGAGTCTGGGGTCTCAGGGGGAGGGGCAGCATAGTGGTGGAAAATAAGAGGTACAAACTTATTAGGTTTACACTGTTAGGTATAAAATATGTTATGAGGCTGTATTGGACATCACAGGGCATAGAACCAATATTCTATAATAATTATAAATGGAGTATAACCTTTAAGAGTTGTGAATCACTGTATTATACACCTGTAACTTATTCAACATTGTAAAGCAACTATAGTTTAAAAAAAAAATGAACTGGAGTCTCCCTCCCAGGCCAGGGTCTTGTACCTGCTACTTCTTCAAATACACACAGACACACACAGACACAGACACACACAGACACAGACACACACAGACACACACACATGGCACATAGCCACCAGCATCAGATGCACTTAGCAACAGATCGAATTTGTCGTTTACAAATTTCTCTTTGAGTGACATTGATTCTCTCACAGAAATAAAGTGACAGATAAGGAAAAAATATCTTTTTCCCTTTTTTTTTTTCTGATCTTGAGTCAGGAATCATGAAACTATTGACTGTTCAGAGTGAAAGAGTATCTGATGGTAACGACAACCCCATATGCAAAATAGAAAAAGAGACACAGATGTACAGAACAGAATTTTGGACTCTGTGGGAGAAGGCGAGGGTGGGATGCTCTGAGAGAACAGCATTGAAACAAGTATACTATCAAGGGTGAAACAGATCACCAGCCCAGGTTGGATGCATGAGACAAGTGCTCAGGGCTGGTGCACTGGGAAGACCCAGAGGGATCGGGTAGAGAGGGAGGTGGGAGGGGGGATCGGGATGGGGAACACATGTAAATCCATGGCTGATTCATGTCAGTGTATGGCAAAAACCACTACAATACTGTAAAGTAATTAGCCTCCAACTAATAAAGATAAATGAAAAAAAAAAAATAAAAAAGTAAGTGCCCTTTAAAGCAAAAAAAAAAAAAAAAAAAAAGAAAGAAAGAAAGAGCATCTGAAACTGCTATACTAGAAAAGGAAGATGACTTTTCCAGGAAGGCAGTTTGAAGTCTGAGGAGACCACGGTTCTGGCCTTCTCGTTCATGGGGTCTAATGAGACCCCAGGTACCCAGGGCCCCACCTGCCTGGCCTCAGCTTTCGGTGGTATACAGAAGAAAGGGGTGGGTAGTTCTAGAAGGTCCCTTCAATGAAAACAACTCAGGATTTCATCATTCAGTGGCTGGAAGTGAGAGGAGAGATCTATCTTGTGCTATTCCTGCTGTGTGGGAGGAGTAGAGGATTTCAGATATCATTCCTGGAACATTTCAACAGGCCAGTGTTTACAGACGGAAGAAGTGAGTACACACACAAACAGACCTCATTTTAGGCAAGTCTGAGTACATGCAGAACCAGGTTAATATAAAATATCAATGAGATAACTTCTCCTTTACCAAAGAGTCCCCTGGTGAGCACCTCTGACCAACACTATCCAACTAGAAACTAATGCAAGCCATATTCATAATTTAAAATTTTCTCATAACCACCACTTAAAAGGTTTAAAAAAGGTGAGATTAATTTTGATAATATACTTTCTTTAACTTGCATATCCAACACATTATCACTTCAATAGATAATCAATAAGAGATATTTTATATTTTGTACCAGTTCTTTGGGATCTGGTGTGTGTTTTCTACCTGTGGTACATCTCAGTTTAGACTGGCTACCTTCTATATGTCCAATATCCACATGTGGATAGTACCTCCTGCATTGGACAGTGCAGTCTAGAAAATTTGGGAGATTGACTTGGGGTACTAAAAGTTAAAAAAAAATAGATGAATATGGTCTGTACTGATTTCATGATTATGATTACTCTCAGGAGGTGGGCGTGTATAACAGGATGGCAACACAGTCATTCTCAATTGAAGCAATAAGGTTTATTTCTTTACAAAACTATCTGAAGAAAAAATGGCATCAGGTTACAAGTTAATAACGCTACAGGCGTTTTTGTATTCACATTTGACATATCTCAGGCCTTGAAATTTGGAAAGTTTCTCCAAATAATTTTTCATTACTTTTCCAGGATGGAGAAGCCAGCTACATTTTATGTAGCTTTGTTTTAACTCATGTTTAGAAGTCTCGAAAAACTGCTTAATTTATTACTCTATTATGTCTTAAAATCAGAAGGAGTACCTTTCATTTACCGTGGGTTTCATGATACAAAATTTTTCAAGTTAAAAGAGAAATTATGAAAGTCAAGTTGAATATGTTAGGGAGCAGGCACTCTGAACTGATGCTTTTAAAAGTAAACAGGCAAAAGGCCTGGAATATTTCTGGAAGGAGACACAATAATTGGGAACACTGCTAACCTCTGAGGAAAGGCGTTGCCAAACTTTATCGAGTCAGGAATGTGTGACTTCCTCTGTAGTTTTTGTACTCTGGACATGTTTTTCCTATTCTAAATGAATAAATAGTAAAGGGGCGACTCTATTGTATAGTGGCCAAGGGCATGGGGTACAGGCAGACAGGTCTGGGTTTTGTTTTTCGGCTGTCCGACAAGGTTCGTGGGCTCTTAGTTCCCAACCAGGGATCAATCTCATGCCCGCTGCATTGGAGGCGTGCAGTCTTACCCAGTGGACCACCAGGGAAGTCCCAGATTAGGTCTGATGCCTGCTTCTTCCTTCATGACATTGGGAAGTTTATCTTTCTAAGATCTGCATCTCTTCTTCCGTAAAATAAGGCTCAAGAATAACTACCTGTCTCCCTGAACATGGGCCTCCCTGATAGCTCAGCTGGTAAAGAAGCCACATGCAGTGTAGGAGACCCGGTTTGATTCCTGGGTCAGGTGGATCTGCTGGAGAAGGGATAGGCTACCCACTCCAGTATTCCTGGGCTCCCCTTGCGGCTCAGCTGGTAAAGAATCCGCCTGCAACACAGGAGACCTGGGTTCGATCCTTGAGTTGGGACGATCCCCTGGAGGAGGGCATGACAACCACTCCAGTATTCTGGCCTGGAGAATTCCATGGACTGTATGGTCCATGGGGTCACAAAGAGGCAGACATGACTTTCACTTCCTTTCCCAGAACATAGCATGTAAGATTGCCTAATCAATAGTAAATCGGGAATCAAAGGTACACACAGGTATAGAAAATGAGATAACCCCCTGGTGGGGTCGGCTGTTAGATAATGCCTGGCACTTCACTGGGGCTTTCCTGGCAGCTCAGCTGGGAAAGAATCTGCCTGCGAGCAGGAGACCTGGCTTTGATCCCGGGGTTGGGAAGATCCCCTGGAGAAGGAGTGGCAACCCACTCGGGTGTTCTTGCCTGGAGGGTTCCATGGACAGAGGAGCCTGGTGGGCTACAGTCCGTGGGGTCGCAGAGTCAGACACAGCAGAGCGAATGAGCAACAGCACAGTACTCCACTGGGAGGACACCCAGGGAGCTCTCTCGCCTATTTCCAATGCTTGAAGGATTTTCCATGACATTAACAACCACTTGATAAATGTCTTTATTATAATATTTTAATAGTCACAGCTTCACACATGTTAGTAAGTGAAGTCGCTCAGTCGTGTCCGGTTGTTTGCGACCCCGGGGGCTGTAGCCCACCAGGCTCCTCCGTCTGTGGGATTCTCCAGGCTAGAATACTGGAGTGGATTGCCCTTTCCTACTCCAAATACGTTAACCTCCCACAAACACAGAGAGCCTAGCTCTGGGGAGAAAAAGAAAAGTAAACAGGCTGTCTTCTGGGTGCTCAACGCACACCTTCCGTTTGCATTTCTAAGGAAGCGTGTGTTAGTGTATGTGCTGAAATGCTTCCCTTAAAGTGGAAGAGAATGCTCTTGAATCACCAGGCATCAGTTTAAGACCTCCCTCTTTACCAGACTCTGGAGGCGGATGGGGTGGGGTCTGGCCCCAGCCCTGCCGCCGCCGCTGGGTGTTCTGCAGCACCTGGCGGAGGTGTGGGGTGGGGCGGGGCCGCTGAGAAGGGAGCAAAGGTGGGTGCTTTAGGAGAAAGGATATTTCAAGGCTTGGGCAGTGGCAGCATGTTGGGGAAGCATCTCTGGTGGGCATGAAGTTTCCTCTCAGAAAGGAGATACATAGAGATTACTTGAAGATTTTTCTCACTTTAACATTAATGCCCTCCTGTATTTTCTGACTCAGTCTTGGGAATACAGACGGGGGGTGGGGAGAGGTTGCGGTGGTGAGAAACTTAACTTGCAAGAGCCTCAGGTTCCTTACTTATGAAATGAGAAACTGGAATGTCTACCTCAAAGAGCTACTGTTAGAATTGAGCCCAGTAAAGTACGGAAATGACCTGAAATCCTCCCAGAA
This sequence comes from Muntiacus reevesi, assembly GCF_963930625.1. Taxonomy (NCBI): domain Eukaryota; kingdom Metazoa; phylum Chordata; class Mammalia; order Artiodactyla; family Cervidae; genus Muntiacus; species Muntiacus reevesi. The sequence continues at coordinate 93,535,133 of NC_089256.1, forward strand.
CATCATTTACTTCATCCAGCCAACAAGCATTCATGAAGGATCTATGAGTTCCCAGTGCCGCGGGCACTCGATGCCACCCTCCTCTGCCCTGCACGCGAATGCTTTACATTTTTTCCAGCCCTTGCCATGTCCTTATGCAAGGTACCGACTGCCACTGGCCGTTTTACAGCGGAGGGTTTTGAAACATAGAACATTTAGAGAAGAAATAGGGTTTCACACTTCATTTCTACTTTTATGATAATTATTTCACAAGAAGGGTCTTCCTTAAATCCCCTGCAAACTAGCGGTCCTTGCAGGGAATGCAGAGGCTGCGGTCAGCTCCTGATGCTCCTGGCCTCAGAAGTACCGACGTCAGAAGTGCTCAACCAGGGGGCGTCCCTAGGGGCCGCCGGCGAGCCGAGTCGGACGCGGGAAGCAGTGCTGACTTCCAGGGAATAGACTGATTTATGACCTGACCAAGCGCTTCCTTCAGGACGGGTCTGTGCACCGACTGGCCCTGCCTATGGGTGGGGCGAGCCTTTATCTGCATGATATACTTTCAGGATGCTGAAATGCCGGTCTGCCCCTAAATATCTCCTTTATCAGGCCAATTATTAGGGACACTCCTCTGAGTTAAGGTCAAGGTTTCATAAGGCTCTTATTACTGTACATGCTTAACAGGAAAGAGCTGATAAAGTGAATTAGCTGTCCCATTGGACCCTGTGTGTGCATGCTCACTCTTGGCGACCCCGTGGACTGCAGCCTCCAAGCTCCTCTGTCCATGGGATTTCCAGGCAAGAGTACTGGAGTGGGTTACCATATCCCCCTCCAGTAGACCTTCCACACCTAGGGATCGAACCCGCGTCTCCTGCATTGTAGGTGGATTCTTTATTGCTGAGCCACTGGGAAAGCCCACTGGACCCTGAAAGGTTAATTTTTTTTTTAATGAATTAGAGGACAGATCAGCTGCTAGGACACCCCTAGTTTGGGGGCAGGAGGGTGAGACCTAGCCACACACCCAGACCAGGGTTTTCAAAGCCCAGTTTGAAAGTTTCCCTCCTCCCGCAGCTTTTATCCCAGGGCTCCCTTTTCTCAGCTCTTATTTACCCTAATTTATATAAAACAGTGCAGATCCTGGGGACAGGGTTTCGGTCTTTGTTCTGCCTCAGAGAATGTTTAGCCTTCATTTTGTAGTTTCACTCTGAAACTATCAATCAGGCAATCTCAAGATTATTTTTTTCCCCCCAGCTTATTGTCTTGCTTTATCTCTACAGCATTCACATCCTGCTTCCACTATTGATTCCTATGTCCTGGTTTTACCGCCCAAGGAAAGAGAAGAGAATGACGCAGCTAGTTTCTGAAGAATATTCCAGAAAGACTGAACAAAGAAGAGAGAGACAGACCAGGAAACAAATGACAGAGAGACAGCTATGAAGACGGCCGCATGATTTGGCTCAGCAGCTCTTGGCCCAATTTGTTCCTGCCTCACAGACCTTTCTACACGATAGGATTTCTTACATGATGCTCTCAGAAGCCCAGTGTTCCTTATACACCTGGAAGGGAATATTGTGAGCCTTTGGAAAAATAATTCATATCTTTAACATTATAGAACAGATCAAATTATGCTGCAGGGTTTTTTTCTTTTTGTATGACAAAATGTTTGTAAACGCATGCATGCATGCTAAGTCGCTTTAGTTGTGTCTGGCTCTTTGCAACCCTATGTTCTGTAGCCCTCCAGGCTCCTCTGTCCATGGGGAATCTCCAGGCAAGAATACTGGAGTGGATTGCCATGCGTCCTCCATGTTTGTAATTACCTCTCTTTACAAACTGACTGTGGCTTCAGAGCTTCGGAACATTAAGGAAACATCTAAGCAGGGACATGACCCCTGTGGCCTTTTGGGGTGGGCAAAAAGCTCAGTGATGCCCAGGTGGTGGTGGGTTCGTCGCTCAGTCATTTCTGCCTCTCGCAACCCTATGGATTATAACCCACCAGGCCCCTCCATCCATGAGATTTTCCAGGCAAGAATATTACAGTGGGTAGCCATTTCCTTCTCCAGAGGATCTTCCCGACCCAGGGGCTGAACCCATGTCTCCTGCATTGCACACTGGTGGCTGTTTTTTTTACCAAAATACAGGCCCAGGAGTACCGGGTTATTTTTTGTTTGTTTGTTTTTTAAAAGATGTGAGATATCTATATTTCTTTTGTGTATATGTGAAATCTACTTTTAAACGGTGGCCGCTGATTAACAAACAAATGAACCCAAACAAGAAGTCTCTCTGCTGGTCCCTTAGAGAGCGCTCTCCCCTGGCGCAGGGTGGCTGAGGCTGCTGCCCCGGTTTCCAAGTGGCAGAGCTGGTCCTCTGAAGGCCACTGCCCTTGTGGACTGTTAGTGGCTGGAAGGAGTCGTATTCAACTTACATCAAGGACGGATGCCCCCTGAGAGGTGAGGGACCCCAGTCAGAAGACTCGCATTGAGCAGAGCAGGTGTTTCAGATGGTATCTACTCAACTGTGCTTGATAAGTTTTCTGCTCTCCTCTCAGACGGCACGCAAATCTAATTTAAAAACATGCGTTGTACAGTACTTTGAGTACTGTTCCCCGTCTCACTGTGATTACGTCTGACACAAACAAAAACAACAAAAATGAAACAAAGACCCTGGTCTTGTGTTGGCTGATGTTCAGCCTTCTGCTCAGCACCAGGGAGTGAGCTGTTAGGTTTCTATGTAATTCATCCACTTTCCTTAATTGCTCATTTTTTTTTTTCAAATTCTCATCTTTGATTTATTCCCCCCAAATCCACAAGGTGTGATGGGATTAGATTTCAAAGAGAAAATAAGTTACATATTTACTTCTTTCCTTTATCATTAAGTATATGAAAATGCAATTATATATAACACACACTGGAGCTTCCCTGGTAGCTTATAAGTGAAGAATTCTCCCACAGTGCAAGAGACGGGAGTTTGATCCCTTGGTTGGGAAGATCCCCTGGAAAAGGAAATGGCGACCCACTCCAGTATAGCCTGGAAAATCCCATGGACACGGGAGCCTTGTGGCTATAGTCCTTGGGTTCGCAAAAGAGTCAGACACAACTTATAACTAGGCAGCAATGACAATAACACACATTTTTAAAATCAAATGTATCAAATTGCATAATTGTTTGTAATTTGCAGCAAATTACATAATTGTATAAAATGCATTGTGGTTGATTTTTGCATCTCTTTGTCAATAATGATTTTAAATGTTGCTATAATAATCAATGCTTGATTGTGTTTGAAAAGCGATAACATTCTCTTTGAATGATCCTTGGTCTCGAGGGGAAAAGCATCATGGTATTCACAGGGCACCAGCCTCAGCCCTTCACATGCATGCAGCAGGGCATGGCAACCCACTCCAGTATTCTTGCCTGGAGAGCCCCCGTGGACGGAGGAGCCTGGCAGGCTGCAGTCCTTGGGGTTGCAGAGAGCTGGCCATGACTGAGCGGGTAGGCACAGCACAGCACAAATATATTTCAGCTGACTAGACGAGGAAATAGTGATGAGAAATGTTAGAAACGATTGTGTTTCAGGGCAAGTTGCAACACCTTTCCCTTTAAGAGGTTAAAGCTGGAAATGTGTAATTTATCATTGGGGTTCTTTTCGATGGACAACTGACTCTGGAGATTGAATCAGGTGCTGGTTGATCCATCATCCGGCCAGTAATTCTGGCTCAGCCTTCTGCATTTTTGCCACATCAATGTATCTGAACTCAATATTTTTCTTTAAATCAGCTCTCTATTTTATTCACTTATATCACCTCTATGAATGAAAAGCTAGAGTCATCAGCACACATAAACACAATATTATTGAATTTCTAGTTAATGTTTCTCGCACTCCTGGAGCTGGAGACTCGTTAGGGAGATTACAGAGAATTAGAAATAGCAAAGACTTTTTTCCATCAAAGCAAGAGTTTTCTTGATAGAATTAAGAGGATTGAAGGAGAATTAAAAGAAAATAACTCTCTATATTATTGAAAGATAGAGCAAATCTGTGTGCCAGCAGAGCTTGTCTGTCCTTGGGAAATTCTGAGTTAGTCCAACTTCTTCATCTTAACAGATGGGCAGAGGGAGGCAGAGAGCACCCCAGTTGGGGAAACGGGACTCAACCCCACTCCCAGGCTTCTCACCCCGGCTTGGAGGGTGAAGCCCATTTTCTGTGGCTTGCCCACTAAAGATGGGTGACTGCAGGAGACAAGAGAGGAGAGAGGCGGCTGGGGGCAAAACTGAGGGCGAGGCAGGGAAGTGCTGAGCCTCTGAGGCAGCGAACCTGGCAGGGGTGTAGGTGGGGAGTTTGGGGGCTATCGGGAGAAGAGGCCACCATCTGTTATCCTGTCCCAGCCTCACCTTTACAGACGAGGCATCACAGAGCCAGAGAAGGGACTCGGCTTGCCCAAGGTCTCAGGGCTTCTCAGCCGCAGAGGCAGTCACAGCCCCCACCTCTGCCTTCCAAGCCTGCAGTCTTCTCTTTATTAGGCTATACTTTTAGTTAGCATTTTATCTTATTTTTTAAGTTTTTCCTTTTGGCCAAGCTGTGCTGCATTCAGGATCCCAGTTCCCTGACCAGGGATCTAATCCATGCCCCCCGCGGTGAAAGCCCAACACCTTAGCCACTGGACCACCACGGAAGTCCTCAAGCCTTCATCCTTTCTATGGCATCATTGCAGTTTTCCAGCCCTGATACCGCTGGCTGCTTGTAACGTTTTGAATGGTACTCATGCTCTATAAGTAGGAGGGCTATGGTGTTAAAAATTTATGACTGTTACTTTGCACCAGCAAGAATCCCTGTAGTCATGATCCCTGGAGCAGCTGCCCCCAGAGTGCTGCCTGGGGCTGGTAGCTCACCCCCCCAATGCCCAGCACAGGGGGGCAGTGCCCCTGGAGCGGGTCTGGGGGCTGACTCCCCTCCCGTCCCCCGCAGGCACTCACCGCAAAGCGCTTCCCGCAGCCCTCGTTGCCGCAGCACCCGCAGCAGTCGTTGTTCTTCAGGCCCAAGAACACCAGGGCGGGGAAGATCATCTGCAGGCAAGAGAAGCAGCTTGGGGTCTGGCACGTGAAGGGGCCATGCCTGCCTGCCTGTGTGAGGAGCCGCATCTCCACCTCGGGCTGGGGGGCCAGCAGCTGATGGAGTCTGGCTGGTGGGTAGTCGAGGGTTATGGAATATTTAGGTTCTATTTGGCCTAACTGCAAATCCAGTGAGGCACTGTATCAAGATCTGACACTTGAGTTTCCATTTACATGGTGGGTTAGGAGAAGGACGAAAAACTTGTCCTCGATTGTCATGAAACACAAGTTTTTCCTCTCTCTAAACCAGAAGTCCCCAATATCTGCTGGAAACAAGGGATAAAGAAATCATTACCAAAGATTCGGAAGAGGAATTCACTGACTCCTGTTTCTCTTGGTAGTTTTCGATCAATTTACTAGAAAAAGTGTATTCACTCCCCGACCCCCCAGAACCCCGCACCCTGTCATCATCTTGTTAAAATAAATTATGTGGCACTCAGTTTGGTTCAGGGGAGTCTACTGCCCCATGGGAGCTGCCAGCCTAAGTCTGGGGATTCCTTGGCAGGTCCCTATGAGGATGGAAAAAAACTGAGGCACTTAACATTTCATCATGCAGTTCTTGGGCTTTTGTTAGCAACTAAATCTCTTCCTGTCCAGTAAGTACCCAACTTTAAAAAGACAGGATGAAAATCTTTGGGGGGAGATTTTAAGGTTTTCTTACTCACCAAGACTCCGCTTCCTAATATTCCTCCAAAATACCAGACCTCGTCGGAAAGGTGGTCATTGTCGTCTATCACTTTTCCTCCAGGGAAAAAGAGCAGGATGTTGGCGAGGAGGCCAAACACAGCCAGGGGGATGAGGGTGCCCCCCAGGCACTTGGCACAGCTCCCGGTGCACATGCTTAGGATGGAGTTGTGCAGTCAAGCCCCCCGGCCGCCTTCCGCGCAGGTTCTCTTCAAAGCTGTCCCCAGATCAATTCTTATTTTGGAGCCGAGAAGCAAAATCAGCCTGTGAGCTGTGTCCTGGGAGCTGCTTCAGCTTCTCAAATGTAGCAGAACCTCGATGGTGATGGTCATTTATATTCTCCCTGACCTGAAGCTCATTTTTTTTTCCCCCTGCACCCTCATAAATAAGATTACGTTCATTGCAATCATTTTGCCATGGAGACCAATAACCTCTGTTAATAATCCACCAGCACAGACAAGACAGTCAACCTTGTTGCAATCGAACTTAGGGCTGGAACAAGCGGCATCTGGGCCTACTGCACCTCTAATCTGACAATGGCCTGCCCAAATCAAGAAATATTTCCCCCCAGGCTCTTTATAAATCACAGTAAAATTGAGTTACATCCTAGCTAAAATCATGTCTCCTAAGTACTTAATGGTCTACAGTGCGTGTCTTCGCCTTTTCCGCTGAAAGCCTGGAATGCAAAAGCGTTATTTGAAAGAGCTTCTGTTTTCCTCAATAGGAAAATAACAATCTGATGGTCTAGTTGGGTGTTTCTGAGCTTGGGCCCACAGGAATTTTTTAAAGGACAAAATCAGGATGATTATTTATTTTGTTGTCTGCTTGCTCTATTTCTATACTTGCTATTCCATTAAGTTCTGTTTTCTTCCCTACCTGGCATGATAGAATTAGCAAAAACCATTCCCAATCAACTTGCTCAGCTATATCGTCTATGCAGGAATAAAAAGCTCCATCTTTGAAAAGGGTAAGGAGAAAGAGAGGTTGGTTTTGGGTGGAAGAGAGGAAAGATACTGATGGGGGGATTGGAGGTAGAGTGGGCAAAGCTAAAAGAGCAGTTAGGAAGTGTAAGAGGAGGTAAGATGGACCTTTATTGGAAATCTTGCCCACCATCTGGGATAGCGCTCGGTTACTAACATGCTGTGTGTCGCTTTAAGAAAGCTTCTGCCATGCCTAGGCCAAGCCCTGCGTCATGCAGTGACCCTCCCTGCTGGGTGCTGGTGTTGCTTAAGAGCTAAAGGGCTGTGGGATGGAAGGGGAGCCTGCCAGCCCCTTGTTGAGAGCCTAGAGGTTAAGAGTAAGACAGCAGGTAGAATTTCACAGACAGTCAGGTTGTAGCTAAATAAAAAGCAAGTGACGTTGTAACTTGGTAAGATCTGTCCTGCTGTGAAGGCGGACACTTGTTCCCAGGAAAGCAGTGGGCCTGGGGCAGGGGCCCTCGGCCAGGGAAGCTATGCTTGGTTGATCCCAGAGAACTCAGATTGGTCGGATGCTGAGTTTTCTTCTGAAGATCCTATGAAACGTGCATTGGTTTCTCTATAAGGACACTTTCTGAGGTCTCAGCATTGGGGCAAGAAGGAAAACAATTGTTTATTGAGCATGCATGACGTGCTAAGCATGGGTTGTGAGGATGTCCTGTCCTTTCTACTGGGGGCGGCCCGAGGGCTCAGAGAGATTAAGTTCATGCCATAAGGTCATCCCAATGTAACAAGACAAGGAGCCAAGACTTTAAAGCAAGATTCTTCGTCACCCACGCCTGGGCTATGGTCCCCCTAGTAGATTTTCTCCTTTAGAAATTAAAAAAATATTCTCTTTTCAATATAAACAATAGACTGATACCGTGTGTAAATTGTATGGGTACAGCGGGACATACTTCTTTCTGAACAACCACGAACTACTGTGATTTTTTTCTTATTACAAAATAACATGCGTTTTGTTTGTTTGTTTTTTTGGTAGAAAAGCCAGTTAAACAGATTAGCAGAAGGAAGAAAAACCAGCCATGTTCCTACCACCAGCAGATAAGGACTGTTATCACTTTGCTGGCTCTTGCTTTCCAACACACTGAGCAGGTGCAAACGAGCTTTCTTTGTAACCCACCAGCCTTGACAAGGAGTTCTGAAAGTGCCAGGAGGAAGTCCAAAGTTCTCAGGGCGTAAGAGTGGAGCTGATCTTTGTAGATGCCATCTTGGAGCTAGGCAGCTCCCCTTTGCAGCCTGGGTAGTTTTTTCTTTCTTCAGAGACTTTTGCCCCTCGAAGTTACTCAAGAAATTTGAATAACACTGGTCAACACAGCCCTGAGGCCCTAGACTTTTCAGACTAGTAACACGGGTTACCGATCACTGGGTGAACAGGTGAAAGAAGAAGACACCATGGACCACAGTTGAGGTTTCTTCCATGATTTTTTAAAAGATGTGGTACATGAGGAGCTATGGGGGAGAGGCCAGAGGTCATTTATATCCTGTATGCAGAGGGGTAAACGCTGTGGGATAGTCACCCTTCTGGAATGCCCTGACTTCAGACTCTTCGAGGGTGATTAATTCATTTATTGTTCAACAATTCATTGTGCCTTTAGACCTGCAAGCAGGAAGTGGCAATCTAATCTGGGGAAGGGGGAGGTGAGGGGAGGGAGCCTTGGTGAAGTTTACCCTCAGGAAGGGCTGGGTCCTTGCTCAAGACACTCGTGAGATTCTGACAATGAGCCTGTGACGCCCATGCTTGACGTTTGCTGTTCTCTCTCTGTTTAGCAGTGAAGCCCTTGAGCCGCAAGGGCTAGAGCCTGCTTTTTAGAGACATTGCGGACGAGGTGGCTGAGGCTGAGCCCCACTTTGGTTCCTGTTCTGCGGGAAGAAGACCACAGAAGTGAGAGCAGATGGCAGCTCTCGAAGGGACAGAAAGGGATCCTTGTAGAAAGAAAAGGAGAATAGGAGCTTGGCAGCCGCCGTCCTGGACCACATCCTCTGGGAGTTTGTTGGCAGCAAATTCAGCCACAGAAAGTCCACGGGTTCCTAGACGTTAGGAGTGATGCAGGCACTCCATCCCTAAGTCAGTGAGCGCAGGGCTGGGAGATGTTCGCCAGGCGACCCTGACCATCTGCAGGAGACGTGCATTCATACTGGGGTGACACTCATTAGTGTTTCTCAGTCTGCTAAACTCTTCGCCTGGCAGTTGATGAAGAACCATAAATTCAGTGCCAGGCAGTGCAATCCATAAGTGTGTTTGAAGCACCCACCGTGTGTCCACCCGTGTGCCAAGTACTGTTCTAGTGAACAAAGTAAATCTGACTTGCTTTCTGACTTCACTGGCTTTACAACCAGTGGGACTTCCCTGGCAGTCCAGCAGCTAAGACTCCGAGCTCCCAAAGCAAGGGACCAGGGTTTGATCCCTAAGTCAGGGAAATAGATCCCACACGCTGCAACTAAAAGTTTGCATGCCGCAATGAAGATAGGAGATCCCACCTGCTGCAAGGCCTGGCACAACTCCACAGTAATACAACCTCTTGTCACAAGAGATTAAAAAAAAAAATCATGCACAGAGGTTAAATGAGTTAACTGCTCCTTAGCAGAAGAAGTAGGACTAGCTTGTTTTAAAGTAGATCAGGTAATTCTTCAGCTCTAGGTAGTACCTTTGGAATTCTTCGCTCTTGTTCAGCTGGGGCCTGCATTGCATTGATTTGTAGGGCCCAAGACGGCTTCACTCACATACCAGGTGCCTTGATGGGGAGGGTGATACGATTGGACTCAGCAGAGCCCCTCTTTTCCCCCTGTAGTCTTAGGGGTCCGCAACTGTTGCTCCAATACTTTGGCCACCTAATGCAAACAGCTGACTCATTGGGAAAGCCCCTGATGCCCGGAAAGGTTGAAGGCGAGAGAAGAGGGCTGCAGAGGATGTGACGGTTGGATGGCATCGCTGACTCAGTGGACATGAATTTGGGTGCACTCTGGGAGGTGGTGAGGGACAGGGAGGCCTGGCGTGCAACAGTCGGTGGAGTTCAAAGAGTTGGATGTGATTTAGCAACTGAACAACAGCAAAGTGAGATTTTACGTGATGACTCAAGAGACAAGAAATAGAAGCTATCACTTTCTCAAAACCTGAGTCAGAAACAGGAACAGAGTCACTTGTGTCCTATTCTCTTCACCAGAGTCCTCTAAGATTCAAGGAGACGGGCACAGACCTTACCTCTGTATCAAGAGTCTCAAAGCATGTGTGGTAGACTTTAACCTGCCACGGTAGTAGAGGTCAGGTTCAAACCCAGGGAGTCAGATCCAGAGGCGAAGCTCTTAACTACCACAGAGTAATCCTTAATACACCGAGGTTCGGTCAACACGGGGGGGCTGCTGGTGTGCGCTCGGCTTCCCATCAAGGGCCTTTTTCAGCCACACGCTGAATACTCTGGGTAATTCCCTCTATTTTACAGGGGTGGACACAGCTCGATTAGGATTTGGACTTGGGAATTTTGAAAGCACCATCAACAGCGAAAAGTCCATGTCTCCAGTTGGTTTCACAATCAGAATGAGCAATTGCAAGCACACCCTGCCTGACGACTCAGAGAGGGGCTCTGTGGCCCTCCCCAGCCCAGGGCTCAGTACAGCAGGGCGCAGCTTGACCCTTCAGAGAGGCGTGAACCTTGGCTGATGGGTCTTTCCTGAGACCTGCCCGAATATCGATTGGTTTCAGCCATCTTTCTCTGTTTAGCCTTATGTTGCTATGGTTACAGGTGGAAAGTTAGCTTTCAATAGAAACTCAGCTCCTACTCACTCCATAAAGTGGAAGGAACATCACTCACTGAGGTTCCTTATCCTCTTTTTAAATCAAGTGTACTCACAGGTTCTACAGTGGACTAAATTAAGAAACTCATGTCATGGTTTAAAGGCAGAGACATGTGAACACTGCATTTCTTTCTTATGTTTGTAAATCTGACTTTATGAAATTGTATATAAATAATTTTATATAATTATAAATATATGTAACTATATATATAATTTCATAAAGTAAATATGATTGAGAAATACCTGCATTATATCTGTACTCTACCAAATATATATACACATACATATATTTGGTCTATGCCTCTGCACAGGTATTTCCCCAGTCATATTTACTTTATTAAATTATATATAATTATATATCAATAACAATATAAAAGCATATATAATTTCATAAATATATAATTATATATATGGGCCAAATATATATACATATATTTAGTCTATGCCTCTGCACAGGTATTTCCCCAGTCATGTTTACTTTTAGAAAGTTTACAGATATACTTGAAAGCAATAAAAAACATAAAACAAGTGAAATTTGGAAAATACTGAAGCTTGTCTAGAAGGTAGCATACCTTTGAAACTTCACTGCCAAGAAAATATTTTAACAAAATTATAGTTTCACCTGGTGACTCAGATGGTAAAGAAACTTCATGCGATGCCGGAGACTCAGGTTCAGTCCCTGGGTCAGGAAGACCCCCTAGAAAAGGAAACGGCTATCCCCGCCAGTGTTCTTGCCTGGGAAATCCCATGGACAGAGGAGGCTGGTGGGGTAGAGTCCAGGGGTTGCAAAGAGTCGGACGAAACTGAGTGAGTAACACACACTAACAGACACACACAATGTTTATTGCGTGTTTGCTCCTTGCTCGGAGCCTTTAACGCCCTTCATTGTTAGCTCATTTAGCTGGCAGTGCCGTCTGAAGTGGATCCGGTAACTCACTCTTTCCTGTACGGGAGGAACTGAGGCTCAGAGGGGTAAGGAGCTTGCTGAGGACCATACAGTAGAAAGCATCAAGTCAGCATCTGAACCCAGGCCCACACACTGCTGATCATAGCGAAAGGAGAGGCCGTGCCCGGGGAGACGGAGGGGCTCAGGCTGCCCTGCTGCCCAGACATGCTCACGTTGACTTCAAGGGCTGATGTCCAGTTGCAAAAGCACTGAGCAAGGGACAAACCCTTATGGGTAAGAATAAAATAGGGCTTCCTAGGTGGCTCAGACAGTAAAGAATCTGCCTGCAATACCTGGGTATTGCAGACCTGGTTTCAACCCCTGGGTCAGGAAGATCCCCTGAAGAAGGGAATGGCAACCCACTCCAGTATTCTTACCTGGAGAATTCCATGGACAGAGGGTAGGGTTTTGAAAATACTAAAACCAAGTTTGAAAAAGGCAAGTCTTCAAGACTGTCACAGAGGGATGGAATGGGTAGGGAGGTGGGACAGAGGTTCTGGATGGAGGGGACGCATGTATACCCATGGTGGATTCATACTGAAGTATGAAAAAAGCCATCACAATAATGTAAAGTATTATTCTGCAATTACAATAAACAAATAAAATCTTTTAAAAGGCAAGTCTTGGTGGAGGCAGCTGGTGTGACATGTGCTTACGCTGTGGCCAGTTTGGGCTGCCCGCCTCTGCTGACAATGGTGTCCAGAAGCCTGAGTTGAATGGTAAGCATCACTCACTTACAATTGATTGACCAGCTCCAAATCACAGAAAACCAGAGTTAAACAACTTTCCTTTAGAATCTAAGCTATAATTGCAAAAAAAAATCTTCCCAGTAATAACTATGCTGATCAAACTTAGACGGTAGAGAATACATGCTAGAGGTCTTTGGTGGTCTTCTCAGTATCCGGTACGGCCTGAGGGACTTTGCAGAGGCGCAGTACTTTTCTTTATTTAAGTTAGCATTACCGTGATTACCTATATACGTATCAAAGATTTTAGCAAAGTTATAGACCATGGCTTCTCAGAATTTACTATGTATATAATTCACCTGCAAGCTTGTTAAAATTAATATTCTGATTTAGAAGGTCTAGGGTGGGGCTTGAGGTTTTGCAGTTCTAACAAGCTTCCAGGTGATGCTGGTAGTCATGTCGTATGACACGCGTGTGGTTCTAAGACTATGTGGTGAAATTGTGCACACTTAGTATTTTGGGCCAAATGGACACCTTCTCTTTGACTTCCCCCTGGGTGTGCCCGGTGTGGGATGTTTTGGACAGTTGCTTCTTGCTGTAGCAACCTTTGTTATTGAGATCATTACTGCTAGCTTGGAGATTTCAGAAGGTTCTCAGATAGCAGGAGAACTCTCATCACTCTGGTTTGCTGATTTCTGCATGCTTTAGGCAGTAGTTCTCAAAGCGTGGGCCCATTCAAAGTTTTTGCTGACGTCTGTCGGAAGGGCCCTACCACTTAGCAGTGTGTCTTCCCCCATAGGGACTCATTCCCCGTTGCATTCCAAAACTGTTATTGTAGCCCTTTCCACATTCCCAGGCCCTCCCTCCTTTGGTCCCCATTCCTTTGCATTTTATAATCTCTTTTCCCATTTTGTGGAAAAGGAGACCCATGTTCCTTCATTCATTTTCTTCTTCTTCATTTTTCTTTTGGCCTTATGGAATGCAGGATCTTAGTTCCCTGACCAGGGATTGAACCCTCGCCCCCCGCAGTGGAAGATTGACCACTAGACAGTCAGGAGGGTCTCTCATCTTCCTTTTACATTTATGATATTTTTATACCAACACTTCCTCTTCAACTCAAATTTATCCTTATTTTCATTATATTTCTTATAAGAAGGTAAATTCCCTCACTTGTGCTCTTGTTTCCATTCCAACACACCTTCTGTGACCCTGTGCCCTCAATTATTGTTATCCTCTCATACACATTTAGTGGGGCTGGTGGTTTAGTTGCTAAATCGCGTCCGACTCTTGCAACCCCATGGACTGTAGCCCGCCAGGCTCCACTGTCCAAGGGATTTTCCAGGCAAGAATACTGGAGCGGGTTGCCATTTCCTTCTCCAGGGGATCTTCCGGACCCAAGAGTTGAACCCCAGTCTCCTGCATTGCAGGCAGATGCCTGCATCGCAGGTGGATTCTTCACAGACTGGGCCAGGAGAAAAGCCTTATACGTTCAGGAACCTCCCTTAACTCATTTCTCTGCTCTCTTTCCCATATGCTAGGTTGCTTACCTTTCTCTTCCTAAACTTTTATTATGGAAGTTAAAAATTATCTGCCAAGTATAACCAATATTTTATAACAACTTTAAATAGAGTATAATCTAGATATATCAATCACTATGCTGTACATCTGAAACGAATATAACATTGTAAATCGACTACACTTCAGAAAAAAAAATCTGCCAAGTAGAATTATAGAAGGAACTCCTTTTTGTACTCAGTTGTGTCTAACTCCTTGAGATCCCTTGGACTACAGCTCACAAGGCTCCTCCGTCCACAGGACTTTCCAGGCAAGAACACCAGAGAAAGTTGCCACTTCCTCCTCCAAGCGATGTTCCCGACCCAGGGACGGAATCCGCTTCTCCTGCATCTCCTACCTTGGCAGGCAGATTCTTTACCACAGGGAAGCGGAGCTCCTTTTTACCCATTCACAAACTTTGATCGTTATCAAAATTTTCCACTTCTGAATTTTTGTTTTTTCTTGGAAACATCTTCCCTCTGCTCTGCTCGCTCCCTCAGCTATCACCCTACTTCTTGGTTTCCTTTTGTGATCAAGCCCCTTTCTCCAGTTCCTGGTTCTGTCTGATTTGTTAACCTCTTGCTGCCTGGTTCCTGTCTGGGCTCGCCATAGAAAGCTCGTCACCAACATTTTGCACGACTGAGTCCAGTGGTGATTTCTCAGGCTTCACCCCTTGGCCCCTGCAGCATCCCATTCTGGAGTCACACCGGTTATCTCTGCAAGGACTTTGGAAGTTCGCACTCTGCCCTGTCCTCTCTTCCTGGGACATTCAGGGCTACACTGACTTTCCAAACTTATCACCACATCAAAATCATTCATTTTAGGCTTCTCCGGTGGTTCAGTGGTTAAGACTTCAAGCTTCCAACGCAGGGGGTGCCAGTTTGATCCTTGGTCGGGGAACTAGATCCCACATGCTGCATGCTGCGGCCACACACACAAAGATCTTTCATCTTAACCTCTATCCTAGAAAAGGGGACGGACCACTCCTTGAAGACAGAGAGTGTATCTTTTAGAAAGGTAAAGTCCTCGACAGTACCTGGTACGCGGTATCTTCACTGAATTGAAGCACCATAAACTATTAACTGATAACGGTGATGACGATGATAGTGACAGCCATCCCCACACAGCTATAAAACTTGACTTGTAGAGACATAAGTTGGGATCATGTATTTACTTCTTAAACTCACAGTTTTAATACCCTTTGGGAATAACCACACAGCTAATTACCCAAAGGTTCAGAGGCTGGGATTTCCATGTTCTTGTGCTTCCTGTATGGTTTTGAGTACTTTTAAAAATTCTAGTTAGCTCTTAAGAATATCCATTCATTGCTTCTTCACAACTGAATTGAGAGCTACTTAAGAGTACATGTAAATTGGGAAGATGGAGTGAGGCATGTGGCTCAGGCAGAGGGCAGAGATGGAAAGGAGACTTTTTCCTACCTGATTTAAGCATGTTTTTTTCTTCTCTGGGGGGAACACCTGAAAAATAACATTATATTGAACACTTCCTGGAAAATAGCTTGGACACTTTCTGTGTTTGTTTGATTTTTTTGGCCATGGTGCATGTTGCAGGATCTTAGTTCCCTAGCCAGGGATTGAACCCTGGGCCATGGCAGTAAAAGTGCCAAGTCCTAAGCACTGGAAAGCCAGGGAACTCCCAAGACAGTTATGTTTTAGAGGAAGCATCAGCCACTTCCCTTCCCCCATGCATACACATTCTCTGGCTTTGAGTCCCCAAATGAACCACAATCTGACAACCGTCATGATCCAGTCTCCCTCCTGCCTGACACTGGCCTTAAGTTCAGCTCCCGGTGACTTCCAGAGCTACCTGCCAGCCTCAGGGTTCACCTATCAGCTTCAGAGCAAGTGAAGAAAAACCAAAAGATCCCCCAAAGCTTCCTGGATGAAGGGATTTGTCCTCTGAGTGTTACGCTGCGTTCTTGTGAAGACACCTGGGCATCACCCCACAAAAAGGTAACTGAGATGTGTATGTCTTTGAGGCAGGCCTGCCATCACTTTTTAAGAAAATTTTTATTTATTTTATTTTTGGCTGCACTTGGTCTGTGTTGTTACGTGCGGTCTTTCTCTAGCTGTGGCAAGCAGCAGGCTGCTGTCTAGCCGGGGCGGGCAGGCTGCTCATTGTGATGGCTTCTCTCACTCTATCACTTAATAACTGCGGCCCTTGAGACATTACTTAACCTGTCAGAGCCTTAGTCATTTCATTGATGAAGTGGAATGCTTGACTTTCAAGGTTCAAAGAAGATGACGTAGGCAAAGGTCAAGAGGAGCGGTTCATTCATCATCAACAGACTTTATGGCCATCACTCTTCTGGGTGTAGGGACCTGGTGGTGAACAACCCTGCTCTTAGGAAGATCATATTCTGGTGGGAGTTATTCACATGCTAGTTCCGTTTCCTGTTTTCACTTTCCTTTTTCTTATTCAGAATAAGAACATCTGCGATTATGTCAGATATATAATATTTTAGAAAAATGGATGCTCCAACCAAATACAAGTCTGCCTTTCTTTGACAGAGTCAAGGCAAGTAACAACTTTTTTTTTCCCCAGAAGAGTAGAAAAAAATCTGGTTCATTAGCTTACTACGCTTATTCCTCTGTTAGAAAGAGGACACTAGAAAACTCTTACCAGATGGTACATAATGTTACTTGTACTCAATTCCGGAACTAGGATCTCTGCGCTACGTTAGGTCATCTCCTGATGGTCTACCAGAGGGTAAGCCCAAGGTAGTAAGAAAACTGAACTCAGAAGACAACTAACCTAACGGGCAACGTCCTCGGGCAGCTGAGAAGGTCATGGCTCTGTCTAATAAGCAGAACAAAACTTTTATTTATTTCATAAAATAACATCCAGGCATTTGACAAAATATAGATCACGCAATTAATTTTAAAAATTAATTGAAATTCTTAAGTGGTATCAGACATTTTGAATAGTCCAGACCAAACCAGGGTGCGATCAGCTAAGGCTTCAGGTCCTATAATCACATCATCTCACACACGTAAGTGCCGATGACTACTATTCAGTCTTCTGTGTGCATGCATAGCATCATCTCACTCGATTCCAACCATGAGATCACCAGTCGGTATCATTATGGCCATTTTTCCTCAATGGATGAGGGACTGAGGCGGACGAGGTTAAGAGATTTGCTCAAGTTTGCACAATCGGGTGGTGCAGTGGTAAAGAATCTGCCTGCAAATGCAGGAGAGGCCACAGACGTGGGTTCAATCCCTGGGTCTGGAAGATCCCCTGGAGAAGGAAATGGCAACCCACTCTATTATCCTTGCCTAGGAAACCCCATGGGCAGAGGGGCCTGGTGGGCTACAGTCCATGGGGTCACAAGGAGTGGGGTATGACCGAGCAACTGAACACACACAGTCAGCAAACAGCAGAACCAAAATTAGAGTAATATCTTCTGATCCCTAAGGCGAGGACTCTGACTGCTGTGATGCCGAGAGAGACAGAATTTTCACACCAGAATGCCCACCCAGCATGGGACTCCAACGGGGCTCTTAAACACACATGGCAGGATTTCCCTGGTAGTCTAGTGGCTAAGAATTTGCACTCTCAATGCAGAAGGCCTGGCTGGGTTCAATCACTGATCAGGGAACTAGATTCTACATGCAACTAATGACTTGGCACAGCCAGATAAATAAATAAAATATTTAAACATACATGGCCAAGCTTCCTGCTCACTACCCCTCCTTCTCCACCCACCCCCAGATAAAACTTAAACTGAGGAAATATGCACATATATGTATATGCTGCTGCTGCTAAGTCGCTTCAGTCGTGTCCAACTCTGTGCAACCCCATAGACGTCAGCCCACCTGGCTTCCCCGCCCCTGGGATTCTCCAGGCAAGAACACTGGAGTGGTTACCATTTCCTTCTCCAACGTGTGAAAGTGAAGTTGCTCAGTCATGTCCGACTCTCAGCGACCCCATGGACCTCAGCCCACCAGGCTCCTCCATCCATGGGATTTTCCAGGCAAGAGTACTGGAGTGGGGTGCCATTGCCTTCTCCTATATATGTATATAAAGGACTTAATTATTAAGTGTGTTAAATGTTGGTTTTGCTGGAAAAAATGTTATCTAAATAGGACTAGAGATTATCCGTTTTCTCCTGTATTAGTTTGTGATTGCTATATGACAAACCACACCAAAGCCCAGTGGTTTAAAGCAGTAAATGCATGAATGCTCAGTGGTTCAGCCGCGTCCGACTCTTTGTGACCCCATGGACTGTAGCCCCCCAGGTTCCTCTGTCCATGTGATCTCCTAGACAAGAATACTGGAGTGGACTGCCAGTTCCTTCTCTAGGGGATCTTCCTGATCCAGGGATTGAACCTGGGTCTGCTGCATTGGCAAGAGAATTCTTTACCATTGATCCACCTGGGAAGCCCAAAGCAGTAAACTCCTTTTGTTATTCATAAATCTACAGTTCTCCTGCTCTTAATTGGGCTCTTTCATGAATCTGGGATTAACTGGCAGACTGGCTAGAAGCCGACTGGTCTAGGGTGGCCTAGATTGGGACAACAGGATTCTTCCTACAGGTACTTAGGCTTGTTTATTTGATGACAATCACAGAGTTTCAAGAGAGACACTGGTATGTGCCAGATTTCATTTGATATATTTTATTGATCAAAGCAAATCACAAGGCCTGCCCAGATTCAAGGGATGGTGAAATAGACCTCTCTAAAAGAGAGGACCTGCAAAGTCAAATTGAGGGCTTTAATTGGGGCCACCATTCCAATCAATCTGAGAATTCCTATTTCTGGCTACCATGAAGAAATATGGGCCCAGGCTGTTACCCCTCCAGATCTTTCAAAGGAAGTTGGAAATCATACAAACTATTCCAATTTGAAAGTGATTGGAAACCAAATAAAAATGTCCAAAAACAGTGTGTAAGCAAACAGAGCCTTTGTTTAAATCTTGGAATTAGAACCTGCTGTTCTATTGATTATATATGGCATATTGTCACTGGAAGCTTCCTGTATCTATTTTAACCCCATGCATAACAACCAAATGTTAAGATCAATATTCATCCAATTTTGCCCCATAGAATAAATATAAGGGATATAAGAATGAATCTGGAATTTTGCCAATAAAGTTTTATTATTTGAACTTTTTGTAGAAGTATCACTGGCATGAGATCAGTAATTCATCAACACAATCTACTGTTGGATGCTGTCTTCCAAGTAAATGCTGCTTCTTCTAAATAGATGCTCATTTACCCGAAGCTGATGGAGAAACAAGATATTTGGAGATACCAAAGCTATGGGTTTTCCAGTAGTCATGTATGGATGTGAGAGCTGGACCATTAGAAGGCTGAGTGCCAAAGAATTGATGCTTTCAAGTTGTGGTGCTGTAAGAGACTCTTGAGAGTCCCTTGGACTGAAAGGAGGCCAAACCAGTCCATCCTAAGGGAAATCAACCCTGAATATTCATTGGAAGGACTGATGCTGAACCTGAAGCTCCAATACTTTGGCCACCTGATGAGAACAGCTGACTCATTGGAAAAGACCCTGATGCAGGGAAAGATTGAAGGCAAAAGGAGAGGCAGGCAGCAGAGGATGAGATAGTTAGACAGCATCAACAACTCAATGGACCAGACTTTGAACAAACTCTGGGAGATAACGGAGGTCAGAGGAGCCTGGCATGCTACGTCCATGGGGTCACAAAGAGTGAGACACAACTTATTAACTGAACAACAATAACAGCAACATTTATATTTTCTTTTTTTCATAGCACTTTTTAAAGTAAAAGTTGAATATATGTATATATATCGTGTAAAACTTGACGATTTGACACACATACACAATAAGAAATGGTAATTGTGTGCGTGCGCTCGGTCGCTCAGTCGTGTCTGACTCTGCAACCCTGTGGACTGTAGCCCACCAGGCCCCTCCGTCCATGGGATTTTTCCAGGCGAGAATACTGGAGTGAATTGCCATTTCCTGCTCCAGGGGATCTCCCAGACTCAATGAAGCTATTAATATACCCTGTTCTCACATAGTTACCTTTTATAAGGGCACTTGAAATCTACTCTCTCGGGATATTCCCACTATTCAGCACATTACTGTTAACGACAGTCATGTTGTACTTTAGATCTCTATCCATCCTCCATAACTACAATTTGTATCTTTTAGCCAAAGTCTCCCCATTTCCCCCACCTACCCAGCTCCTGGTCATCACCAATCTACCCTCTGCTTCTATGTATTTGACTTTTTATGTTTCACACATAACTGAGATCATGTAGTTTTTTTCCTTTCTGTCCCTGGGTTATTTCACTCAGCATAATACCCTCTGGATTCATCCTACCTTCTGAATGAATCCTCTGGATTCATTCATTCATTCATTATTGCAAATGGTAGGATTTCCTTTTTAAAGGGTGAGTAGTATTCCATTGTATATATATTCACAATAGCCTAGGCATGGAATCATAACATTATTCTCTCTAGGCCAAAGATAAATTATCACAGATGTCAAATGATTTTGAAGCTTCTCCTATTCATAATCTTTTGAAGTAGTTATTGTTATACTTAGGGCATCCCTCATAGTTCAGTTGGTAAAGAATCCACCTGCAATGAAAGAGGCTTGAGTTCGATTCCTGGGTCTAAAGGATCACTTGGAGAAGGAAATGGCAACTCACTCCAGTATTCTTGCCTGGAAAAAACCATGAACCAAGGACCCTGGTGGGCTACAGTCCATGGAGGTCACAAGACTAGGACACGGCTTAGCGACTAAATCACCAATGTTATATCTATGCTTTTAATGCATCCTCCTAATATGTAGAGAATTTTTTTAAAAGGACTTTTATTTGAAAGATTCATGGCCTAAATGAAATTTAAATAACCAAAACTGAAATACAATTTTGAAAGCTTATTTTGTTTAATTTTATGAAAGTTAGAACACCAATTCATTCTCCAAAGGCTAGAATTATTGCACAAACTGTCAACTGATTTCCCTATTGATCAAGTTAGTAGTTCTTAATTTTTTTGTATATAAAATAAACAGCTTTCACAATAAAAATGAATCATTTTGACATCTTACCCTTAGATGTATAAATACATATGATTTCATTTTAGCTGTCCAATAGTATATAAAAGAAAAGAATACATACGGAGAGTCTTTATTCCAAGTTATCTTTGGAATGTTTGTTTATCTGTATTTGCAAATGAACAGTCAGGTACAAGATATCTAAATGACACCATGTACTCTGGAAGACTGTATTTTTAAGGATTAATATCAATATATAATCCCATCCCCCATGCTCTTCTCACTCTGACAAAGATAGTTCAGGTCTGTGTCCCTTTCCTTTGAAATGGGGAAAAAGCGACACTGAGGTTAGGTCATGAAAAGCAATATGACCTTTTCCTGGTTCTAACTGTAGGGACTTTTACCCTTGGAAACCAGCTACTGCGTTGTCGGGAAGCCCACACGTGAGAACTGCAGCTGACTGCCATGTGCAGTGCTGACGACAGGCATCCACTGCCAAATCCAGGCACGTTCCATCTTCCTGCTGAGGCCCCAGACATGCTGAAGCAGAAACGGCAGAATCTGTCTCCCGAAGCCCTTTCCTTTCTGAATTCCTGACCTGTAGAAAGTATGTGATACAATAAACAATTTTTGTCGCTGTAAGCCATTAAGTTTCATTATGCAGCCAGATTACCTGGAACATATGCCTTGTAATTAAGGCTGTCAGATAAAACTCAGGGTGTCCAGTTCAATTAGAAGTTTCAGAAAAACAATATTGTTTTTTAAATTTAAGTATGTCTCATGCATTATCTGGGACCTACTCATACTAAAAAATGACTCACAGTTATTCCAAAATTAGAATGCAACTGGACATCCTATATTTTTATTTGCTAAATCTGGAAACTTTTGCAATAGGTCCGTATTGCAAATTTACTTGCTTAATTTACAATATGAAGCTGTGTGGAATCTACACTATCATATTCACTGATTGCCCACAAGTTTGGGGAGGCCAGACTGACCTTGCAGACCCAGGTACTCAGCCTTCCAAAGGCCGGGGCCGGGGCAGAAAATCAGACTGTGGCCTGACCCTGCCTTCATCCTGTGGCTCACAGATTCTCTCTGATCCCCACGTCCATTCATCGGATCACTTCAATTAAAGCTGACAAATAGCCACAGGAGACTATTTTTAAATGCAAAGAATACTCTGGGAAAAAATTATATCTTCTTTTTTTTTCTTTAACTCTAGCAGCTAGGCATCATTCCCCTTAAACCACTTCTGATCAAATTGTTGTCCATTCCCAGTCACCCTGTTACATCTAGCCTCTTTGTCCTTAAATTTCTAAATATGAGCAAATGTGACATTGTGGGACTTTAAGTTTAAAAATTGCTCTTTCTCATTAAAACATTTTTTTCCAGGAAAGAATGGCAGATGAAACACACGATGTCTGGGGATTTGCTTCAAAATAGCCATGGGCGTGGGTAGGAGCAGAGAGCACAACTTCAGCCAGCGCTGGGAACTGGGTGGCCAGGAAGCTGGTGATGGCCACATGGGGTCATTTTTACTGTTCTTCAACTTTTTTGCTTGTTCAAAATTTCCCATGACAAAATTTAGAAGGTAGGAAAAAATATTTATACAATACAGAGAAGATTATTTTATGCTCTATAAACAGAGATTGGTAGTGCTAATAAGTCATCTGGCCCAAAGCAGCATGTTACAGCTAAGATACTGTAGCCCTGGTGAAGCAGTGACAAAATCAAGTCCACACGAATGCAGCGCTTGTACTCAAGCCTTCTGAATTCCACGCCAGTGCTTCACATGGGCCCACATTATACCATATTCTTTCATCTTTCCAGTTCATAAATCATAGTTTTATAACCATCAAAATTTAGAAGCTCTTTTTAAACAACTATGTTCCCTGGCATCTCAATAGGAATGCAGACCAAGAGAAGACTGCTTGACTTATTTAGGTTGTAATGGAAAAATTTGTCAACATTTAAAGTGTAACTTTGAGAGCAAAAAGGGCAAAGTATCAAATAGATATATATGATTTACATATAATGCATGTATTCAGGATGTGTTTTTAACGTGTATTTACTTGTGACTTTCTTTGATTCTCTCCGTGTCCCCCCACACATGTACGTGCACGCACACACACATACACACAAGCGCACACACATTCAGCTGTCTCTCCTGACTCTGAAGTCAACAGCACACATTTTTTTCAAACACATATCACTTCCTACTTTGAATGTGATTTGCTTATGTATCTTATATATCTTATTTATTCATTAATGAATATTTTATTGAAGGCTAGCTCTGTGCCCAGCCATGCTGGGTTTAAAGTGGTAAATAAAACAGACTTGGTCCATACCTTCATGCAGCTTAGTGGGGGAGAGAGGAGGTAAGAAAACACAGGGAAAGTACATAAAAACTGAGATGAAACCTAAAAAGGAACCAGACAGAATAAGAAGCTAGGGAATACTAAGGCGAGTCGGAGCACTGTGGGGATGACCAACACTGCATGGGATTCAGAGACATTCATGATAAGATCCCAACAGGAGGAAGGGGAGGCTTACTCCAGGCCGAGGGCCCAGCCTGTGCAGAGGTCCCTGCGTGGGAGCACCGGGCCCCAGGGCGGCTGGGCCAGGAGTGAAGGCAGAGGAGGCAGTGTGATCGGAGGGAAGGCGAGGTCAGGGCGTGTGTGGCCTTGAAGTCAGGGTCAGAAGTTGGGGTTTAGTTCCCAGTGGGACGTCACTGGGAAGTTTTAAGCAGAAGGGTGACACAATTCTTTCTATTTTTTTCTTTTAGTTAAGGTTTCTCTGGTTCCTGGGTGGGGAATGGATTGTAGTAAGACAAAATATGAGTTAGCAGGCCAGACCAAAGGCCATGGTGGTGGTCCAAGTGAGTTGTATTGAGGTTGGTGGTGGCAGAGAAATGGCAGATTTGAGAAAGAATTTGGATGGAAATCATGACAAAGTCTGCACGTGGGGTCACAGGGAAAGAGAAAAGCCATGACTATTTCTCAGGTTTTAGGCCAGAGCAACTGTTATCTATGGTAACTCCATAGATGAAGGTAATTCAGGGAAGAAAAAAGTTGTATTCTTCTTCTTTTTTAAAAGTAAATATTTATTTATTTATGTTTGTATTTATTTGGCTGTGGCGGGTCTTAGTGGCATCATGTGGGATCTTTATTTGCAGAACGCAGCCTCTCTAGCTGTGGCTCGAGGGCTCAGTCATTGAGGTCCATGGGCTTAGTTGCTCTGTGACATCTGAGATCTCAGTTCCCTGACCAGGGATGGAACCTGCCTCCCCTCCACTGCAGGATGGCTTTTTTGTTTTGTTTTGTTTTGTTTTGTTTTGTTTTGTTTTGTTTTTTCAGGATGGCTTTTTAACCACTGGAACCACCAAGTCCCTGTTTTACTCTTTCTCCCTTAAGGAATGGATGGTCCAGTAGGAGACAAATCCTTACTAAACTGTGAGCATCTTGTAGACCCATCACTGTATTCTGAGAAGGTAGCTTGGTGCCCACCACACAGGTAGAGGTTGAATAAGGCTTACTTACTGGGTGTGCAAGCAAGCAGAGCCCTAAGTAGGGGGGAAGCACCTGGGAGATTTCCCCTGGATGGAGGATTTAAAAAGAACAAAAATTCAAAATAACTATTGGTTATTTCAATGTATATTATGGTTCCATACTGACTTCGCAGGCAGCTCAGTGGTAGAATCTGCCTGCCATGCAGGAGCTGCAGAGACACAGGTTCTATCCCCAGGGGCAGAAGATTCCCCGGAGGAGGTAAAGGCAGCCCACTGCAGTCTTCTTGCCTGGAGAACTCCATGGACAGTGGGGTCTGGTGGGCTACAGCCCGAAGGGTTACAGAGTCAGACGTGACTGAGCATACACGCAGCTCAGCCTGGTTACATATCGAGGGCTCCCTGCCCTTTAAAAAAACTATAGTAAAATACACATAAACTAAAACGTACCATTTTAACCTTTTGTTTTTGGCTGCACCGGGAGGTTTGCAGGATCTTAGTTCCCTGGCCAGTAATTGAACCCGGGTCACAGCAGTGAAAGCGTCAAGTCCGAACCACTAGACTGCCAAGGAACTCCCTATTTTAGCTATTTTTTTTATGGGACTATAGTTGCTCCACAGTGTTGTATTAGTTTCTGTTATACAGCGAAGTGAATGAGTTATACATACGCACCCGTATGCATATATCTTTTCCCTCTTAGATGCAGCCCCTCCCCATCCCGCTCTTCCACGTTACAGACCACGAGGCTGAGCTCCCGTGCTATACGACAGATTCCCACTCGCTAGCTATCTTACACATGGTGTTGTGTATGTGCCAGTCAAAGTCTCCCAGTTCATCGCAACCTAACTTCCCCTTCCTCCCGGTATCCACATGTCCATTCTCTACACCTGCATCTCTATCCCTGCCCTGCAGACAGGTTTATCTGTGCCAGTTTACAATTTACACTTCAGAGACATTAGTACCTTCACACTGTCGTGCAACCATCACTACTATCCACCTCCAGACCTTTTTAATCTTCCATAACTGAAACTCCCAACACCCACTGAGCTCTCACTTCCAATCCTGCCCTCTCCTCAGCCCCCAAGTAACTGCTCTCCTCCTTTCTCTCTCTCTGAGTTTGATTACTCTAGGACCCTCATATAAACGCAATCATATGATATTTGTCCTTTTATGTCAGGCTTATTTTACTTTATATAATATCTTCAAGGTTTGTCCATGTTGTAGCATGTGTTAGGATTTCCTTTTTTTTTTTTAAGGGAGCCCAAACTCTTTTATAGCAGCTAAAACAACTAAGTGTAGCAGGAATAGTGAGTTAGAATTGAAGTGCTCTCCTCAAGTGAATGTCAATGGTCAGTCACGTGTGCTGGCTCAAAGCTGCCCCTGTGAAGGACACGGCTCACTCCGGCAGGGCTGGGCAGTCCGTGGATGCCGCGCTGTCTTCTCTAGGTAGATGCCCCAGTGGGGCCCCACTAGCCTCCAGGCTACTGACGCCCCCACCCTTTCTAATCTTCATCACTCTCCCGCACTCCCCAACCCCGCCCCAGGCTGCCCAGCCTGAAGAATTCAGCTTGGTCCTTCTGCTGTGTTCTTTGGCCTCTCATCTGTTGTCGGTGGGTCAGAGTCGATCTCTTTGACGCTCGGTACTCAAAGTCAAGTTTATGTTTACTTTTGACAGTGAGCTTACAGTCTCCACTCTGTCTCTCATTTACTCTGGGGAAATTTGGTTCCTTCCCTCTTTACGTGGCAAATGAAAGAGCCAGGAAACAAAAAAGAATGATGTCAAAAGTGATGAGAGTAGAAATGGAGAGTCAGCAATGAAGACCTAGGTATAGTATATATATCTCCAAATATCATCCTTCTACAGACAGTTCTTCCATTTCTTCTTTTGGTAGGGTGGGAAGAGAGATTACTCATCTTGAGAAGTACTGGAATGCAGTTCTTCTCTCCTGATAAGTAAGGGCTGGACGTGGGTTAAAGATCTGTTATGAGAGTCTGGATGAATGATGGAGGCATACACCCAACACAGGTTTTCTCTGCATGGAGAAAGCACAAGAGTACTAAGAGGGAGGCCTAAGATTTCTCTCCACAATACTTATCATCGTCCATGCCATCCAGCATAATTGCCATCATTATAGGCAGGAGAGATCTTTAAATGGTTTTTACAGCACTCACCAAGGTTTTAAAAAACAACAGCAACATCAGTATCAATTCAATGAAGATCCTATAAATATGTTATTTTGTGCAAAATAGCTTCCTGACGCCAAGCCAGTCTTTAAACCTTCAAGTTGAGATCCATTAGGAGGTCATGAAATCAATTGAGAAGGTTACTACTTAATTTTTAAATAAAATAAAATAGAAAATATTGTGGTATATCACAATTGGTAAAAATAGTAATTATTTATTAGTAATTATTATTAATTATTTATAGTAATTATTTTATTGGTAAAAATAAAATTAGTAGAATTTTGAGTTTGGTAAGATATGTGTGAGATGAGTATTTTTTGTGTGTGTACTTTTTACTGAGTACAATGTACTCCTTACCAAGGGTCCCAGCAAGGGTGAAAAAGTTTGAGAAAATTGCCCCCAAACTGAATGCATTAATTGTAATGTAGGCCTGGTTACTACCCTAGGAAAATAAAATGGTATCGAATGTGCATTAAAAGTGAGTTTGATTTTGAGTGTTTGACAATAACTAATAGAGAACTGGGCTAGTTTCACATTTTCAAACATTCCTTCAAACATGAATTCATTTTTCTTCTCCAGAAAAAGATTTAAGAAGGTTTACACAGTTGAATATAAAATAATAGAACACATACACACGGGTAAATAATAAGTGATTAAAAAAAAAAAAAGATCTTAAAGGAGAAGGGGGTTCAGAAAGTCACACAGAATCAAGACTACAGATAGTTGTATTCAGTGAATTCATTTACCATAGAAAGTGATGAAGTAATGAGAAAGAAAAAAAAATATAGCCCCTGATATCCAGAATGGATTTGACCTTCACAGTTAGGTATCAACGTTATTATAAGCTGGTCTGATGCTCACAGCGTCACTTTGCTTCCCTGTTGCCCAGAAACATTCTTACAGAATATCTGTAACAGGTTCCTCTCAGACCACCATCAAGTGAGGCAAAAATAAGGTTGCTGTCCACCGCAGAACACCAAATGTTCCCCCCAGCTCCTGCCTGGGAGACTGTGATTTCTCTACAACATCAGCGTTCAACCTTCTCTAGTCTGACCTCCCTACAGAGATGACCTATTGAGATATCCATTTATGGAACTGCTCCCGCTTTCTGACAACCCCCAACCCAGAGTAAATCCTTGCTTCCATTGATTCTCCCCCAGACTGCCCACTAGCACCCGAATCCTTCACTCGCTTCTTCTGACACCCTCTTACTGAGATGCTGCCACCACTGCAACCCATTAAAAAGAAAAAAAGCATCTTGTCCCACTATAGGTTTTCCTGCTCGTCTCTGAAGAATAGAAAAAAGCAAAGCCAGTAGTCGGTTAGTAGGCTCACGTGGGACAATAAAGGACATAATCAGAAAAGCACATTTTTCTGTACTTTTTAATTTTTTTGGCTGCATCATGTAGGATCTTAGTACCCCAACCAAGGATCAAATCAGTGTCCCTTGTATTGGGAACAGAGCCTTAACCCCTGGACTACCAGGGAGGCCAGTTTCTGTACTTTAGAGAGTGTGCATCTGTGATCATTGGGGAAGGCAGTGGGGGAGAAGGGTTAAGTTTATGGCACTCTGTTACAGCAGTACCTTTCACACGAAAAATGTGTAGTCACTGACATTCAGAAGGCCCAGAGAATTTTTAGGTATGATCATTTTCTTTAGCTGCGTTTTTAAAAGTACTTATCTTTTGGAGATGGATACTGAAATCCACAGGGAAGAGGGGACGTGGGTGGAGATGTGACTGGAAAAAGGCTGGTCATGAGTGGATGATAATTAAAGCTACGTGATGAATACATCAAAGTGTATTAAGTATTTTCTTTTTTTTTAAGTCTTTTTTGAATGTGTCATAATATTGCTTCTGTTTCATGTTTTGGTTTTTTGGCCACAAGGCGTGTGGGATCAAACCACACCCTCCACACCAGAAGGCAAAGTCTTAACCCCTGGGCCACCAGGGAAGTCCCGACAGTATTTTCTTTGCCTTTGAGTTTTCCATAATAAAAAGGAAGAATAAAAAGATTTCTGGAGCTCTATCGCTCCTCATGTTTGTGACTTGTGGAGGCCCAAAGTGGAATGGGGCTGTGTCTGAATACTTTGAGAATCAGCGTATTGGAATTTAATCAAGGATTCCAGAGTTCTGTGTGGGTGTGGGCATGAAGCAGGGCAGAACTTTGCAAGATATTGTCTGAGGGGGTCAGGGAATTCAGGGAGATTTTAAGCCAAGTGGATGTTACAACTGTCATATCCATTAGCAAGCACTGAATAACCAGGTATGAAGCAATAGAAAGGAATGTGAGAGGCAGGAACACAGCTGGGGCTGGGGCGGTAGGTGCAGGTCAGAACCTGGATCTGTTCCTCTCGCGGAGCCCGCTGTGCCTGAGGTTACATCTGCTGCTGCGGCGTGCTTCTGAAAGATTCTTTCCTTTCTACTGCTCGAGTCACAGAATCCAACGATTTCACTTTTCTTAAGTTGGGTAGCAAGGTTTCAAAGGTCTGACTTCAAAATCAAACACTACGTTTTTGAAATAAATTTCTAAAATATTTCTTTTTGTTTTCATGGGGTTGATCTTCTTTCTGCCTTAGTTCTGGAAAAGAAACCATTCATTCAAAGAATATTATTGAGCACCTAGTATGTTCTACTGGGAAGGCAATGGCACCCACTCCAGTACTCTTGCCTGGAAAATCCCATGGACGGAGGAGCCTGGTGGGCTGCAGTCCATGGGGTCGCGAAGAGTTGGACACGACTGAGCGACTTCACTTTCACTTCTCACTCTCATGCATTGGAGAAGAAACTGACATCCCACTCCAGTGTTCTTGCCTGGAGAATCCCAGGGACGGGGGAGCCTGGTGGGCTGCCGTCTATGGGGTCGCACAGGGTCAGAGACAACTGAAGCGACTTAGCAGCAGCAGCAATATGTTCTAAGTACAGACCTAAGTGCTGGAGACAAATAGTATCTGACTCCATAGCATTTAGAGTCTAGTGGGGAAGATGGAAATCAATTCAACAATCTCACGAATATAGTTACAAATTAAGGTAAGTGCTTCAAAGTACAAGGAGCTATTAAAAGATGTGGCTTATTCTAGTTAGAACAATTAGCTGAGTAATTAGAACTCACTGAAAGCCATGATCATTGGGACAATAGAAAAACATAAAGCAGCATCTGACTGATCTGAAGCCTTGGTTTTTACTCTAAAGCCAGAACAGTGAGTTACAAAGTGAGTGACATGCTGACATGGGAGATAAAATTTGTGGATAAAAAAGAGTTCCAAGGTGATGAAGACTTCTTCGCCAAGTGAAAAATATAATGATCTGAGGCAGTTACTAAATTTGTGCCTAACTGTGGCATCATTTCCAGTGGTAAGAGTCTTATGAGTAAACATCTTGCGTTTGTATCCACATGGAATGCATATGTTGTATCCATGGGTGGCAGCTTGTCTCTAAAGTAAAGATGTCCACTATCAGTCAATTCCTCCCCTTTGTGTAAATATGCTACTCCCCCACTGAGAGGAGGCGTCTGTTCCTCTTCTTCCTTGAATCTGGGCTGACATGTAGTTGCTTTGTCAATAGAATCAGGTAGAAGACAACCAGGGTCACTCCCAGGCTTAGGCTTTAAGATCACTGGCAGTTTCTACTTCCTTTCTCTTGGAGCCTTAAGCCACCAAGTAAGAAATCCTGGCTGATCTACTGAAGACAGGTGTCATGGGGAGAAGCGCTGAGACATCAGATAAATCAATGGAAAAGTGGTCTTGGACACCCAGTCCAGACAGGCCTTCCAATGACTCAGCACTGTCATTGCATGAAAACAAGCCAGCTAGACCGAGTCAACACACAGAACCACAAGGTCAGTAAGACATTGTTGCTTAGAACACTATATTTTGGGGTGATTTTGGCAATAAACAACCAGAAATCATCTCTACCTCCCAGAACCTACACAGAGATAGCGTGTGCTCCACAGATCTTAAGTCAAATTTGAATTGAACTGTCTTTTGTCGAGCAAACCAGTTGTCACCAAAATTCATTGTGACTTTTCTGTAAGGGGCACTGGGGAAAATTTACCGGATAGAGGGAGCCGTCTTGCAGGCTCCTACTGAAAGTATGTGAAATGGCAGTGACTGGGGGAGGTTAGTACCTACTGAGGCTCTGTCATGAGCCAGGGACAGTACGATGCCCTTGACATCTGCTATCCCCTGACATTCTCAATACAACCGTTACAAGGAGGTGATAGGACTTCTCTGGAGGGACAGTGGATAAGGACCCACCTGGCAGCGTAAGGCACATGGGTTCAGTCCCTGATTTGGGAGGATTCCACATGTTGTGGAGCAACTAAGCCTGCGTGCCACAACTCCTGAGTCTGAGTGCCCGAGGGGGGTGCTCTGCAACAGGAGAAGCGGAAGCACTGCAGTGAGGAGTAGTCCCTCGCTGCAACTAGAGGAAGCCTACCCACAGCAATGACGACCCAGTGCAACCAAAAATAACTAACTCATAAATAATATTTTAGAAAGAAGTGATATGGTCATCCCCAATTTATTGATGAGAAAACCGAGGCCACGAAGTCGCTGCGTGGCAGGCCCCATTGGTAGATCTGTTTGATTTAAATGCCAGTTACTTTGCCTAGAATGTGGATCTCTATTTGGAGGAAAGTTCCCAGAAGTCACCTATGGAGGTTCTTGAATAGCTCCCAAGATGCGACGGCAGATTCTTGGGAATCCTGAAGAATCTCACTGAGCCTGACCCAACCCTCTGGTGTTGACTTCTCTTAGCGTGAGTGTGGGGAGAGACGTATTTGAGGGTGGAGGGGATATGATAGTGGCTCTATCGGAGATTACTGTTGCTCCCTAGGATAACAGCCTGTGCTCCTCCTTGCTATCCGCACGCATGCTCCCTGGCATTCTGCATCACCCAGATCAGAGCGACAGGAGACTCCGGCGGCTGTCTGAAAGCTAGAACATTCCCAGATCTTGGAGGAGACCAACAGAAACAGTCATGGGGGTGGAGAGGGGAGGAGGTCAGCAGAGAAGTGACCTTCCACATTCCTCCAGACCTCCAGCCTGGCAGGAGGCTGCCTTCTCTGAATGCCACTCCCAAACCTCCCAGGGGAGCGGGCTCCACCCTCAGCTCAGATGTTTCCCTAGGGGGAGGTGTAGGAGGCTGGGGTGGCGGTGCTGAAGGCACCCATGGTGAACTGTTCCGCTTCCATCAATCAGCCGCTTAGCTTTAGGGGCGAAGTGCTCAGCTTTGCAGCACCACAGCTTACCCTTCAGAAACCTGAACACTCTTCAGTGCAGAATTGGCACAGTACCGTCCTAGCTGAGGGCTTTGCGCGGGGAGTGTGTGTTGAATATGCTGAAGGCAGTCTTCAGACATTGCCTACCCACCTTGCCTGGCGGCGCTTACCTATCGGAGGTCTTAGTCTCCTGTTTCCTGCCTTTAATTGTCTTTTCTCCTCACTCTTCACAGTGAGGCTCAGGAAAGAAAACCACAGAAAGACTGAGCCATCCTGCGGCGCTGGGACTCTCCTTGGGAAGAGCCTCCAAAGGAGGAACTCGGTCTTTGTTGGCGGAATTAAGTAGTGTTATTGCCCTTCTGGAAGGAGAAGTAAAGCCATCACCATGTGTGTGCACGTGTACCTGCTGAGTTAGCCTTAAAACACGACTGCAGATCGGGAAAACTAGTACTGAGCACTTGAAAGGAAAGGTGTTAGTTGCTCAGTCATTTCTGACTCTGCGACCCCATGGCCTGTAGCCCGCCAGGCTCCTCTGTCCACAGGATTTTCCAGGCAAGAATACTGGAGTGGGTAACCATCTCCAGGGGACCTTCCCAACCCAGGGACCGAACCCAGGTCTCCTACGTGACAGATTATTTACTCTCTGAGCCACCAGAAAAGTCCCTTTGAGCACCTACTGGGCCCCAGGTATTAGACTAAGCATGTTCATTCAGTTCTTACAAAAATCCTGTGTGGTGTTACTTATTTCCATTTTACAGATTAAGAAACTGAAAATCAAGAAGTTAAGTGATTTCCAAGTAGCCTGTCACGGCTTTTGAATCATCTTTTAAGTTTGTTATGTGGTCACTGTATATTTTTGACATTTTCTTGGACCAATTTCGGAAACTCGTGTTTCCTACAGATTTTTAAAAATTGCTGCCATTGATTTATCGATTGTATTTGCTTAGGGACTTATTTAACTTTGTAAACCAACTTAATTGTATATGGTAAAATACTTTGCGTAAGGTAAACTATGCCTATATATCTATTTTGAGTGTACAGTTCAATTAGTTATGTCAAAGGTATCAGTTCAATTCAGTCACTCAGTTGTGTCCGACTCTTTGCGACCCCATGGATTGCAGCAAACCAAGCTTCCTTGTTCATTACCAACTCCCAGAGATTGCTTAAACTCATGTTCATCGAGTCGGTAAAGCCATCCAATCATCTCATCCTCGGTTGTCCCCTTCTCCTCCTGCCCTCAATCTTTCCCAGCATCAGGGTCTTTTCCAAGGAGTCAGTTCTTCGCATCAGGTGGCCGAAGTATTGGAGTTTCAGCTTCAGCATCAGTCCTTCCAATGAACAACCAGGACTGATCTCCTTTAGGATTGACTGGTTGGATCTCCTTGCAGTCCAAGGGACTCTCAAGAGTCTTTTCCAACACCACAGTTCAAAAGAATCAATTCTTCAGCACTCAGATTTCTTTATGGTCCAACTCTCACATCCATACATGACTACTGGAAAAACCATAGCTTTGACTAGATGGACCTTTGCCAGCAAAGTAATGTCTCTGCTTTTAAATATGTTGTCTAGGCTGGTCATAGTTTTTCTTCTAACTTAAAAGTTTTTCTAAATCTTTTAATTTCATGACTACTGTCACCATCTCAGTCATTTTGAAGTCCAAGAAAATAAGTCTCTCACTCTTTCCATTTTTCCCCCATCTATTTGACGTGAAGAGCTGGGATTGGAGGCCATAACCTTCATTTTTTGAATGTTGAGCTTTAAGCCAGTTTTTTCAGTCTCCTCTTTCACTTTCATCAACAGGTTCTTTAGTTCTTCGCTTTCAGTCATATGGGTGGTATCATCTGTGTAATCTGAGGTTATTGATATTTCTCCTGACAATCTTGATTCCAGCTAATGCTTCATCCAGCCTGGCATTTCACATGATGTACTCTGAATATAAATTAAATAAGCAGGGTGACAATATACAGCCTTGATTTATCTCTTTCCCAATCTGGAACCAGTCTGTTGTTCCATGTCCAGTTCTAACTGTTGCTTCTTGAACAGATTTCTCAGGAGCAGACAAGGTGACCTGGTATTCCCATCTCTTGAAGAATTTTCCACACTTTGTTGTGATCTATACAGTCAAAGGCTTTGGCATAGTCAATAAAGCAGAAATAGATATTTTTCTGGAACTCTCTTGCTTTTTTATGATCCAGTGGATGTTGGCAATTTGGTCTCTGGTTCCTCTGCCTTTCCTAAATTCAGCTTGAACATCTGGAAGTTCACAGTTCACGTACTGTTGAAGCCTGGCTTGGAGAATTTTGAGCATTACCTTTCTAGTGTGTGAGATGAGTGCAATTGTGTGGTAGTTTGAGCATTCTGTGGCATTGCCTTTCTTAGGGATTGGAATGAAAACTTATCTTTTCCAGTCCTGTGGCCACTGCTGAGTTTTCCAAATTTGCTGGCATATTGAGTGCAGCATTTTCACAGCATCATCTTTTTAAGACTTGAAATGGCTCAACTGGAATTCCATCACCTCCACTAGCTTTGTACATAGTGGAGGCCCACTTGACTTCGCGTCCCAGGATGTCTGGCTCTAGGTGAGCGATCACACCATCGTGGTTATCTGGGTCATGAAGATCTTTTTTGTATCGTTCTTTTGTGTATTCTTACCACCTCTTCTTAACATCTTCTGCTTCTGTTAGATCCCTACCATTTCTGCCCTTTATTGTGCCCATCTTTGCATGAACTAACTGTTTCCTTGGTATCTCTAATTTTCTTGAAGAGATCTCTAGTGACAAAGGTATACACAAGATATAAAAGCTTTTCATCACTCCAGAAGCTTTTTTTTGCTCCTGTGTAGTCAATTTCTACCTCCTGGCCCTGGGCAATCAGTGATCAGCTCTCTGTTACTGTAAATATTGTCTTTTCTAGATTCTCACGCAAATGGACTCCTACTGTATGTTCTCTTTTGTTTGTGACTTGTTTTCATGAGTTTAATTGTTTTAGATTCATCTTTATTGTTACAGATATCAGAAGTCTGTTTATTTCTTATTACCAAGTAGCATTCCATTGTATGAATATTCAGCAGTATGTTTATTGTTCTTCTGTTGTTTTCTTCTGTTTATTTCTATTTATTTCTTCTGTTGTGACTATGATGAATAGGTATTAGGTATCTATTGCTGTGGAAACAATCACTGTAACCCTTGGTGATTTAAGAGGGGATATGTATCATGTTACAGTTTCTGTGGGTCAGGAATTTGGGTCTAGCTTAGCTGGTGCTTCTGCCTCAAGGTCTCCTCACAAAATGGTACTTGAGGTGTTGGCCAGGCCACTAGTCCCAGCGCCCATGTTATTGGGAGGATATAGCTCCTTGTGGGCTGCTGGGCCAAGAGCCTCAGCTCCTCCCTGAATGCCTGCCAGAGGCCTCCCTTAATCCTGCAACATGTGGCGTGTGCATAAGGAGTCTCATAACACACCCACTGGCTTCACCAGAGCTTCACCAAAGCAAAGAGGGAAGAGGCCAGGAGAGAGGGGAGGATATACCGAAGTCAGTGTTTATGTGGCTTCATCTCATCACTTCTGCCATATGCTCTCTCTCCTTTTCTTCTTCTTTTTAATTGAAATATAGTTGATTCACTATGTCACGTTAGGTTCAGGCGTGCACCACAGTGACCCAGTTATATTCCTTTTCAGATTATTTTCCCTTATTGTTGTTCAGTCGTGTCTGACTCTTTGCGACCCCATGGCCTGCAGCACACCAGGCCTCCCTGTCCATCAGCAAGTCCCAGAGCCTGCTCAAACTCATGTCCTTCGAGTTGGTGATGCCATCCAACCATCTCGTCCTCTGTCGTCTCCTTCTCCTGTCTTCAGTCTTTCCCAGCATCAGGGTCTTTTCCAGCATCAGGATCTTTTCCAGTGAGTTGGCTCTTGTGTCACATTTTTCCCTTATAGATTATTACAAAATATTGAGTATAGTTCCACCTTCTATATAGTAGGTCTTTGTGGTTCATCTATTTTATATATAATAGTGTGTATTTGTTAATCCTAGCCTCCCAATTTATCCCTCCCCCTCTATTCCTTTGGTAACCATAAGGTTATTTTCTATGTCTATGGCCTCTGTTTTATAAATAAGTTTGTTTGTATCATTTTTTTTAAAGCTTCCACATACAAGCAATATCGTATAATATTTGCCTTTCTCTGTTTGACTAAACTTAATTTTGATAATCTCCAGGCCCATCCACGTTGCTGCAGCCTTATTCTTTGTGTTAGAGGGAAGTCATAGTTTCAGCCCACAGTCCAGGAGACAGTATGAACAAAGGTGTGAATTCTAAGAGATGGGGCTCGTTGGGACCCATGTCAGAGGAGGCCTACCACAGAATGCGACTGCTATGAACCTTTGTGTACATGTCTTTGGACATGTTTTCATTTCTCTTGGGTAAATACCTAGGAGTGGAACTGCTAGATCACATGAATACTTGGGCAGAAACTGTCGAGTTATTTTCTCTAGTGATTGTACCATGTACAATCCCACAAGCACTGTATGAGAATTTGAGTTGTTCTATAAGCTTGGCGACATCTTACATTGTGAGTCTTTTTAATTTCAACCCTTCTAAGTTGTTCAGTCGTGTCTGACTCTTTGCAACACTATGGACTGTAGCCCACCAGACCGCTCTGTCCTGGATTCTCCAGGCAAGAATGCTGGAGTGGGTGGCCATGCCCTCCTGCAGGGGATCTTCCCCCCCCAAGGGTCAAACCCGTGTCTCTCACGTCTCCTGCACTGGCAGGGAGGTTCTTCACCCCCAGCACCCTCTGGGAAGCCCCCTCTAATGGATATAAAGTGATATATCCTTGGGGTTTTAATTTGAATTTCTCTGATGATTAATGGTGTTTCTTTTATACTCATTGTCCACTTGTATATATCATATTTTGTGAAGTATCTGTTCAAATCTTTTACCCATTTTCTATTCAATTGTCTCCTCATTACTGAATTGCAAGAATTCACACGTGTATATACACGCAAGCATGCTCAGTTGCTTCCATTGTGTCTGACTCTTAGTTGACCCCATGGACTGCAGCCCACCAGGCTCCTCAGTCCATGAGACTCTCTAGGCAAGAGTACTGCAGTGGACTGCCACGCCCTCTCCAGGGGATCTTTCCCGCCCGGGGACTGACCCTGGGTCTCCTGCATCACAGGCAGATTCTTTACCACTGAGCCACCAAGGAATTTCCCGTGTATATATATATTATAAATATACGTATGCATACATATGTATATATGTACATATATATATGTGTCAAAGTCACCACCCCCAAGGTTGGAAGGCATCTCCAGGCTGGCAACATGTGGCTACAGACGTTTTCTGTTGCCTAGCTCTTGTAACTTGAGGGCAGCCCTCTGAACCACTAGAGTGTGGAGTGGAAGGTCTCTGTCTAAAGCGAGTAGAAGATTACCATCAAGATGCTAACCCAGCCAGAGGGGAAGTCCTGGAGGCTTTTCACTGACTCTAGTGCTAACTTGTGGGTGCCCATCAGGCAAATTACTCCTTTATAAAATAGCAGTATCAAGCCCAAGGGTCTGAGGCTTTGCTAAATTAACATCTGACATCACTGATTTTGAGATTGAGCAAGCTCGTTCACGTGAAGATTAAAAGACAGTTACGCTTTGCTAGTGTGATGTTTTATTTCTTGTTCGGTCATCATTTAACCACAGGGCATTTTATATTTTAACAAAATGACTGCATGTGTCATTGTCATCCTTCACAAAAACATCATTAGCTAGAATAATATGGAAGGGAATGAGGACGAAGAAGGGAGAAGCGGGGACGGGTGCCCAAGGAATTATGTGACTTAGATAAGTCACAAGGTAAGTTAGAACTGAAGGGGAAGGCAGACAGACCTGGAAGACTTCGTCTCCTCTGCAAGAGGCTCAGAATGTAGGTCCCACCTACCCCTCCTCTCCTGGCGCCTACAGGCAGCCTCCCTCCTCGGGCCTGAGGACCGGCCTACCACCCCAGGGTTAAACCTGAGGGAGGGTCCTGCCTGGAGGCTTCCCGTCATGGCAAGGGGAGCCACTCTGCCTGCCAGAGGGACGTGAAACTGCTAGCCTCCACCTCTCAAGTCACGCTGGGGCTTAGCACGGTAATTAAGGGCTCCACATCACGCCATGTTTGCCCTAACCTTTGCTCCATTCTTGCCATTTATATCAGGCTTTCTTTTTTTCAGCTCAGATAAGAACCCATGACGAAGGTATCTGTAAGCGCTATTCCTTTAGAAAAAAAAGCTTGTGATATTATCAAGTAAGAACTCCATTCTTACACTGGAAACCAGCTTTAACTACTCAAAAGAAAGAGCTACAATGTAACAGCATTTTCTACCTGTGTCTAAGTTTTGAAGTTAGAGGTTCCTGACCTTAACTGGAAGTTTAGGATCCTTGCTGTCACAGAGCTCATAGCCCGAGTGGCTATCTTCTTGTAAAGACTCAGCTTCAGACGAGGCAAGAACCGTGGTGCTGGTCAATGCGTGCTGTTTTGCACTGGAAGGTCTGGACCCAGAACCAGAGAATTTCTGAAAGCTGACTTCATCAGAGACTGTATCTTTTATTCCTTACAGCCTTTGGGGAGGAAAAACAAACAAATGAACAAACCTCATTTTCCCCCATATGCCTCAGACGGCATTGTTGATCTTTCTCTATGCAAATCTCCATGTGGAAAATACTTTAGATACCAGTTCTGCCTAGACAGTGCCAACATGGGAAGGGATGTGTGTTTATTGCTGCTAAAAATAAGACGAGCAAGCCACACCCCTGGAAACCAAAGGGTGCAATCACCTCAATGTTCTCTAATAAACGCTAATTACTTCCTTCTCTTTAATGGCTTATTTATCTTTGTAGTCACTGATGACTGAAGGTTGGATGTAAAAGTCATGTGGCTTGGCTAGCAGAATGTGCCGCATGAAATAAGATTGTTCAAACAGTAAAAAAAAAAAAAAAAAAAAAAGCAAACCTTTCTAAATAAGATCTGAGAGAAAAGTGTGTCTAAATCATAGGGAGATACAACTGGCAAGTTTCAGATTCCAAGGAGTCACATAAACCAAGACTTGAACTTATTACTGAGTGATTTCAATGCAGTTATAAAAGCTAAAATCTTTCTTTTTTTGAGAGAGAGTTGGTGCTATTTTAACAAAACTCTGAATTATTTTTAATCCTCTTACTCCTGGTTGAGAAATATGAATGTGCTGTTTGACAGAGTCAAAGGAGACATGTTAAAACATTAAGATACAAAAATTTATTTTCTTTCTATTTCTCAGTAGTGGAATAGTCTTGTCAGTTTTATTTTGTGTTGCTGTCAAAGAACTCTCCCTAGAAGGCTACAGGTTTTGGGAAACCATGGTTACAATGATTAAAACAGGCATACAGAATTACCAGTATATACCTTAAATACCTTTTGAAAATTTACCATACCTGGTATATTTCAATTATATGTAGCATAAGGCTACTTCCAGTGAGCTAACCATATACCTGGATGCCAAATAATATTAAACTGCAGTTCCTAGAGCTGAAAATCTGCTGCTCCAGAGGCTGACCTTGTGACTACCGCAGGTACCATTCCTATTTTGGAAGTGCGCTGACTTGGTCTGTAACGATCGGACTTTGTATGGCCCATGGTTGGAAAGCAGCTGGCCCTCGATTCCGCGTGGAAGTTCATTGCAGTTTAGAGTAGGCATGCGGGACTAGGGAAGACCAAAAGGAAAAATTAAACCAGCAGACAACACCTATAAGAGAAGATAAAGGGGTGGGGATGGGTAGCTTCAGAGCCGAGAGTGCTAAATCGGAAGTTCAGCTTTATGATGGTTCTGCGATTTTGTTGTTGTCTACTCTGGGGCGCGGTGGGGGAGCCGGCACTTTATCTTTGCAGAGCTGGGTGTCCCCTGAAAGACACAGCCCAGGGAAACGCCTGTCTTGCTCTGTAGCGTTACAGAAGCAGACCGTGGCAGCTCTGCTGTACTGCGACGTCAAGTATCAAGAAGGATGGGGCCTTAATGTGCAAGAGGAGATGCAAAGCAGTCTGCTGGGTTGAGTCTAATTCTGTAGTGACTTAATGGATTTCGTGCCTAAGTTTGGGCTGTTACATGTTCACTGTCATCAGTATTACTGGTGCCTACTGAGGCATGTTATCCATGTACATGAATGCGCTGAAGGCTATACAAGGTTCCAAAGTCGATTGAACGTTTTTGTTTTGCGCTTCATGTATATTAACTCCTTTAATCTGTGCAATTGCCTTGTGAAGTCAGGCACTATTATTATTCCCATTTTAGAGGTGAGAACTCTAAAGGCTAAATAGCTAAACTGATAAAATTATTTTAAAAAGCTGAATTATTTCCCTAAAGTCACATAAAGAGGAAATGGAATAATCTGGATTCAAACCCAGGCATTCTGAATCTAACACTTGTGCTCTTAACAACTCAGTTAATATAAATTTATCAAAATATACTTATATGTTTGTATCTGCATAGTTTATATACAAGTATGTATATACAATATATATAAAATGATATAGTTCAGTTTATATGTATGAACAATGTTGTTCAATTACATATCAGTTCAGTTCAGTCCCTCAGTCGTGTCTAACTCTGAGACTCCATGGACTGCAGCACACCCGGCCTTCCTGTCCATCACCAACTCGTAGAACTTGCTCAAACCCATGTCCATTGAGTCAGTTAGATATAGTTACATATATGTATGTATATATATATATATGTAACTATATAGCTATATATATTTGTGATAACTATAGTTTTATATATATTTTTTAATGAAAGAATCATTAAAAATTTTTATATATGTTATATATAGAGAGAGAGTCATTCAAACATTTTTGCACAGAACTGGATAAAATGCGGGTGATCTGCAGATGCCTGTTGTGAAAGCCAACATGACCGACTGGTCTGAGAACAGAGTCTGTGAATTACCTCCTTGCGTGCGTGCTCAGTCGCTCAGTCGTGTCTGACTCTTTGCGACCCCGTGGACGCTAGTTTCCCAGGCTCCTCTGTCCATGAGATTCTCTAGGCAAGAACACTGGAGTGGGTTGCCATTTCCTTCTCCAGAATTACCTCTTTAATAACCAACAATTAGCTCTTCTTTTCCCCCAGAACCTTTATGATTCTTATTTTATTTGTGAGACATCATCTTGATGTTTTATAAAGAAACCCCTTACCCTCTCCTCTAGTTATTTTAAAGAGCTGTAATGACTACCACGGTCAATGT
Source organism: Muntiacus reevesi (assembly GCF_963930625.1). Lineage (NCBI taxonomy): Eukaryota > Metazoa > Chordata > Mammalia > Artiodactyla > Cervidae > Muntiacus > Muntiacus reevesi. The sequence goes on from NC_089256.1 coordinate 93,576,005, forward strand.
CATTGAACTTTGAAGGGTCACTGAGTTGGTGGAGAAAGCTCTGGTTCTAATGCAAAACCGTAGAAAGCGCTTGACTTCCGGGGATGATACGATCTAGAGATAAAGCCCTAGAAGAACATCCTTATAAGATAGGAATTCAAAATAGTTACAATGAACTGTGAGATAAGTCAGTGCCATCTGTTATCAGAGATCCTTTTCACTTTTCTATGATCACAGTCTGTGGACTTTACCCATCCTTTCTTCCTTGCACTGTTAAAGTAGGACTGAGGAAAAAAAATTCAAGTCATATAAAATATAAGCAAATATATAGAAGTTCACTTTGTATCATATATGTCTAAGTTAATTTTTTGTTTTGGAGATGAATGAAATTTTATGAATAGAATTGTGATCTCCTTGCATTTCCCCAGTCCTAATTCCCTCTTCCCTCTAAATGCTATCACAGATCTGGTGTGTATTTTTTTAAGTTTATATTTTCTTTTATTTTTCTCATTTTATATATAATGAAACCATATATATAATGTTTTTCTTATAATTTTTAACACTGTTCCATAAATATTATATTATATATATCCTTTTTCATTCAACATTACTTTTTCAGATCTAATCATGATGATGCAGATATAGTTCATTCATTTTATCTGCTATATGAGATTATTATTATTAAAGTTTTTTCCTAACCATGGATCTATAGAATGTTTCCAAGTTCTCTCTCTTAAAAAATGTGTTTATGAACATCTTTGCTCTGATTTTTTATCCTTAAGCACATGTGAGAGAATTTTTCTAGATTATATACCTAGAAATGGATATACTAGAGAATGATATGTGCATTTTCAATTTTACTAGAAGTTTGCAAATTGTTTTCCAAAGCAGTTGATCATGTATTTTCACTTTAAGTATCTTAAAAAATGTTGCTTTTCTAACAATATTCAGATTTTAAAGATTTTGTTAAAGATGGTATCTCAAAACCCAACTTTATTTTAAAGAGAATATAAAACTGCCCCATAACCAGCCTGATTATAGCTATAAAGTATTATGAAGTAAGAAATTAGAATTTCAGTTCCTTCTTGCTTAGATTTTCCTGTTTTACATTCTGATGACTTTTGGCAAACTATAAGGAAACATATTAATTTTCTGCTAAGAATATCTATAAATGACTGTTCAGCTAGAAATAGTGCAAGTAAACAATTTAGTATAAAACAAATTTTTTTTTCAGATGACATAAAGTAAAACATATTTATTATAAAACATTAGAAAATGCAAAATGCAATAAAAAGGAAAATAGAAATCACTCAAAACCCCTACATCAAGACTAGCACTGAGAGATTTGGCAGGTGTTTTTTTCTATGCATATATATATACATGGAGAGTTTTTTTTTTTCTCCTCCGAAAATATAGATTTAAAGAGAACATGAGCATGCTCTTGAACAATGTATTATGAGCATTTTCAAAACACTAAATGCTCTTATAAAACATGACCTTTAATGACTATTTTTCCATGAGACGAAGGTAACATTTTATGTCATGAATCCTCTAGTGATTTTTCTTTCAGATGAATCTCTAGAATTGGCATTCCTAGGTTAAAAAGCAAGACTGGTTTAAAGGAGGTGTCAGGAAACTTTTTCTGTGAAGGGCCAATAAATATTTTAGGCTTTGGGGGACGTACGGTCTCTATCATAGCTATTTTAACACGAAAGCAGACATAGAAAATATGTAAATGAGTGAGCATGGCTTGTTCCAATAAAACTTTATTATAAATGCTGAAATTTGAAATTTGTATAATTTTCATATCACAAAAAGTTGTATCCTTTTGATTTTTTCTCAACCACTTAAAAATGTAAAAATCATTCTCATGGGCTATACAGAAACAGTGGTGGCCATGGTTTGTCAGAGATCTTAAACTCAGACTCTGATAGGATATCAGACTGGTTGAACTCTTACAAATCAGTTAGGACAACTTGTTCTTTTATATGTGGCTTCCCCGGTGGCTCAGTGGTAAAGAATCTGCCTGCCAATGCAGGAGGAGACTTGGATTCAATCCCTGGGTCAGGAGGGTACCCTGGAGAAGGAAATGGCCACCTGCTCTAGTGTTCTTGCCTGGAAAATCCCACGGACAGAGAAGCCTGGTGGGCTACAGTCCATGGGTCACAAAGAGCTGGATGAGACTGAGCATGTTCTTTTAAATATTAGAAAATGAGGCCTAAGTATTAATAATTGACCAGTTGTTTGCGCTGCTCATGCACACAAAGGGCGCCAAAGTCCTGACTCAGAAGTCCGCAGTATTGACTTCTTCTGAAGTCAGTTAAAAAGGTATGTTCGAACTGGGTAAAGCGTATGCAGGACTTCTTCTGTTTCTTACAATTGCATATGGACCTGTAATTGCCACAAGAAAAATTTCAATTAAAACAAGATACATTTAAGCTAAAGGAAATCCAATTTTTTAGACACCACATCCTGCTGTAGAAAGAAATCAGGAAACTCTTTCCTTCTAAATAACATTTGAAAATATTCCACTAGCAATCAATTAATTTCTTAATATAGAGACAAATGCCTATAAGAGTTAACCATATAAATGCCAAAATACCGAAGAACTGCAGAAAAATTCCCATCCCCTTAGAAATGGGCACCATTGAACACGCAATGACGCAAGCCATCAGCCTTTATAAAGTGTGTTACAGGGAAGGCTTACAGTTCCTCTTGTCATTAAGGATAAGCCAGGCTAAGGAGTGCCACTCCTGACCTATTGGCCGACATGGACGTCTCTGGGCTGTCTCAGTGTTAGCAGTCAGATTAGCACTTTCCACTTTCCACACTCTGCGACGACCATCTGTATTTTCTACGGCAAAGGCAAAGATGGAGAAGACTCCTTAGTCCCTGTTGAAATGCAGCTGTGTCTATAGTGAGACCTACTTCAGTTCCAAACCATCTGTAATAGAAATAAAATACTAGATGCCTGATTATTATTGCTGAATCTCTTACAGAAGACCTAAGCCTCCATTGGAGCTCCTAATGGCCCCGTATAGACTGGAGTTTCAAAATAATACGCCAAGGTAGCATGTTCAAAAGGAGGGTTTTATACGTTGGTTACAGAGTCTCAGTTTGCTGGGATCTAAAAATTGATTTAAGAAATGATTGATCAATTGATTGATAGATTCATCAATTGAATGATTTATTCATCATTCAACATTCACTGAACTTCATCCATGAACGTTGCCCGGGGTTAAGTACTAGATCAAATTAGAAAACTATTTTAGGAAGACATGAAGTAGTAGTTGGAGTTCTGGCTCTAAGTGTGGCTAGAATTTGTTCAAAAGTGATAAGATGGTATAAAGCAACCCCAATATCTCTTGAAGTTCTGTTAAGCCTTCTCAAACTGCATGTGTAGTCTTCTCTGTGAGCTTTCCCCGCCTGGACAGTGAAGGAAAGTCAAGGTAGCCTGGAGTTAAAACTCCCCTCCAGGCCCTCCCCACCATTCTAGGCAAAACAAAGGACTCTCTCACCCAGAGTCCTAGGTTTCAGTCCAAAGACAAATTAACTCATCAGCTTCTGTGGGCCTACAAGGCAAGCCCTGGACCTTCTCACGGGAGAAAAGGGAGGGACCTGCTTTTTTCTAGGGGAAGGCTGCTGCTATTTTGTTAATGAAAGGGACATAGTCCAGGACAGAGTCAAAGAACTTAGAGACAAAATTGAAGCTGCAAAAAAGTTACAAAACCTTTACACTCCCCAAAACCTGTTCCAACAGGCGCTCCCTTGGTTCCTCCCCTTCTTGGGAACACTGATACTTATCATTTTATTCCTCTTATTTAGACCCTGTCTCTTCAATCTCTTTCAAAGCTTTCTCTAAAAACAGATTTGGGCCAGCTCTCGAGACCAAGTCAAGACTGTTCTTTTGCTTGAAACCCTGACAGCGAAAATAAAAAATCAACACTACGGGCCTTAGACTTCCTTCCTTCCTCCCAGACTACAAATCCCTGACACTCATTTATCAACATGAAGAAGACCTGAACATTAATGGCACCCACATCTCTTTCTCTTTTCATATATGTATATTCCTTAAGGTCTGGAATGAAGGAAAGTTGCATGGCTCAAGGTAGCCTGGAGTTAAAACTCACCTCCAGGTCCTCCCCACCATTCTAGGCAAAACAAAGAACTCTCTCACCCGAAGAAAAAACAGACATTAGGTTGATTACGCCTAGCTCCAAGCTGGCCCAGCCTCTGGCCGACCTCCAGAACTCCTTGCCCCAGCCGTTTTAAGAGATAACTACTCCCAGCAACCTTGGAGAAGAACAGGCCCCCTTAGACAGCAGCTTTCCACGTGCATTCCTGTATATACTTACTCTTTTCTTCGCTAAGGGCGGCAGCTCGCTAATCTGCCTGCCGCCCCTTCTCGCCTCATCACAGGTGGTCTGTTTCCGTAGAGTGCCGGTCTCGTTCTTTTTCTGAACCTCGCCCCTCTCACTCCGTACCTTACGGGCAGAAGGAGAGATTGTACAGTGATGTTCTGTCTTGTGCTCGTTCTGTTGTGTCTGACTCTTTGTGACCCTTTGGACTATAGCCCATCAGGCTCCTCTGTCCACAGAATTGTCCAAGAAGAACACTGGAGTGGATTGCCGTTTCCTACTCCAGGCGATCCTCCTGACCCAGGGATCAAAGCTGCACCTCCGGTGTCTGCTGCGTTGCAGGCAGATTCTTTACTCTCTGAGGTATGGGGGAAGCCCCTGTACAGAGATGCAGACATTTTAATAAACTTTTATAAGTCACCTCATTTAAAACCTTCCAGCTCTCTCTTAGATGATCTTATAGAATAGATGTTCTTTAATATATTTGACACTGGAGAGCAAATTAGATCTAGAGACGGATAGAGACTTGCTGATACCAAGTCAGGGAAGCGACCAGTCATTCAGGTAGGCAGTATAGTATAGTAGAAGCAAAACGTGGGCTTTCGGTTCAAGCTGTCCTGTTTGCGTTTATAAACAAGGCAACTTGGGCAAATTTCTCAGCTGTCTTGAGCCTCAGTTTTCTTGTCTTTAAATGAGAATAATACCCATCGCTTTGAGTTGCTATGAGAATTAAATGAGAAAATGTGTGTCAAATGCTTGGTATGCAGTGGTGAATCGAGAAGCAGAGAGCTTATGTGTCCCCGCTTTTCCTCTTGCCCCCAGAAGGAGGACACTGAAGGTACAGGCTTTCTGTCTTTGAGTCAGAAGTATGAATCTACGTCTCGCGTTGTGCCCACGGGACATGATTTGGTGGGTTCAGTGGAGGAAGAGGGCTGTGGGGTCGGGGGTTTCTTAGTATCCAATAGCTCAGTCTTCACTCTGTCCCTTCTCCCCAGTGTGTGCTTCTATATTCAACTGCACCTGGCCGCCCCCAAGTCCAGACACCTGTTTCTCCAGAGCAGGGCTGTCCAGTCAAACTTTCTATCATACAATGATGGAAATGTCCTCTATCTATACTTTCCAATACAACAGTCACTTACCACCTGAGGCTTAGGCACTTGAAACACAGCTAGTGTGAATGAGGAGCTGAATGCTTAATTTCATTTAATTTTAATTAGCTAGCATTTAAACATAATTAGCCCCATTTGGCAAGTGGCCCCCCTATTGGACTGCTCAGCTCCAGAGAATTAGCCTCCAGCAAGGGAGGGGTAAGTCCAACCTCCTAGCTGCTCACACAGCTTTCATCCTATCCTGCCGGTTGCAGTCTGGCTCCTTCACCTTCAATTCCAGAGGCAGCCCGTGGCACTTTTGTGGAATTCTGGGAGATTCTGTGTTGTAAATTGCTTTGGGTCTCAGCTTTCCTACGGTAGGCTTGGCGTTGTGTTGGTTTGTGATTCCCCCCCACCAAGTTTCATACGTTGGAGCCCTATCTCCAGTATCTCAGAGCGTGACCTTATTCGGAAGCAAGGCCTTTGTTAAGATGAGGTCATGAGAGTGGGCCCTAATCCAAGATGACTGGTGTCCTTATTAAAAGGGGAAATTTGTTCACAGAGACAGGCACACTGGGAGAACAAGATGTGAAGAGGGAGGCAGGGATCAGGTCATGCTTCCACAAGCCTAGAAACTCCAAAGATCGCCTGAAAACCACCGGAAGCTAGGAGACGAGCAGGGAAGAGATTATCTTTCACAGCTCTCAGAAAGAAGCAACCGTGTCCACACCCTGATCGTGGACTTCTGGCCTCCAGAACTCCACGGAGATAAATTTCTGTTGTTTAAGCCACCCACTTTATGCACTGTGTTGTAGCAGTTTAGGAGACAAACTCATCCAGGATTCGGTTCTTTCCTGTCTGCATCCTTGGCCGCCACTTGTCCTGTTTTAGCGTTTTCACACTTCTCTTGTCTCCTCTCTCATTGTCCACATCTTTGTGATCAGGTGGCACTGGTGGTGAAGAACCTGCCTGCCGGTTCACGAGACATAAGAGACTTGGGTTCGATCCCTGGGTAGAGAAGACGCCCTGGAGGAAGAAATGGCAGCCCACTCCAGTACTCTTGCCTGGAGAATTCCATGGACAGGGGAGCCTGGTGGGCTACAGTCCAGGGGGTCACAAAGAGTCGGACGCGACTGAAGCAACTGAGTACACGTGAAAACCTTAAAGAACAGCAATGAAAAACAGTCTTTACTGTCATATAAGTGAGGATTAGGAGCGGGCGACCCTGGCTGGGTTCCATCGGCCATCTTTTCTGGTAGGGGCTTCCCTGGTGGCTCAGAGAGTAAAGTGTCTGCCTGCAATGCAAGAGACCCGGGTTTGATCCCTGGGTTGGGAAGATCCCCTGGAGAAGGAAGTGGAAACCCACTCCAGGACTGTTGCCTGGAAAACTCCATGGATGCAGGAGCCTGGCAGGCTACAGTCCATGGGGTCACAAAGAGTCAGACACGACTAAGTAACTTCATTTCTCTCTTTTCTCAAGCTTTGGATTTTAGAAGTCTTATTTGCAAATATGGGTCCTTCCTATGTTCCCTTAGCATTTCAGAGAAATGATGATGCCCTTAGAACAAGATTCCCTTATTGAGAAAATAAATTAAAAAATTTCCCAAGGGGCTAACTGCTGCGTGGAAGAAGGAAAGAAAATCATTTTTAGGGAAGAAATGTCTCCACGAACATCTCTCTTCTATTTAAAATAAATGAAGAAAGTTAAAATTCCAAATGTATGGGGGTGGCAGGGAAGTGTAAGAAGGTTGTAACATATACATTTTTGCTTAGAGAAGGTGCTCTATCTAGAAATCTGGTAAGTGATCACTGCAATGTCTACTTAGATAGCAATTGCACAAAGTTGCAAGTCAGGAAGAAAAGCAAGAATATGACAAGACATGTGTTTAAAAGCCATTTGATGGAAGCAAGGTTTTAGGTTGAATAAGAAATAAACAATTGAGTGAATCAGATTTCACCTTGGAGATTTCAACCATTCATAGCAGCAATGCTTTTCCAGGTTGAAACTGAAAAACTGAAGTTTTTATTTTACCTAATAAAGACAGAAATCTATAAAGGATGAAAGAGAATTTTCTTCATCATCCCATCCTTATTCCCATTTCCCATATAACCAAAAGTTTCCTGCTGACAATTTGTTCTAAATAAATGTCATTATCCTTTATACAAGACTTCTGAATAGTAGTAATAATATACTAAACATTATATTTATGAACATTAATATGTTTCAACATTTCAATAGTTTACTGTTGAGTAGTAGAATGCACAAAAATGTAATGGCCTAAAACACAACCTAACTTACTATTTATCATGATAATGAAGGTTGAATGGGCAGTTGGTCCTGCCTGGAATTGCCCATGTGGCCGCATTCAACTGGCAGATTGCCTGGGGACCAGGCTCAGCTCAGGTGTCTCTTCAGGGCACCTTAGTTCTTTGCGTGGTTGACTTGGGCTGCCTCATAGCATGGTGTCTCAAGCATTCCAAGAGGGATCATTTTTGTTTGTTTGTTTGTTTAAGAGGGATCATTTTAACAGCAAAGAAGTAGAAAACTGTTAGTCTTCTTAAGACTGGGCTTAGAAGTCCCAGAATATCTATTTCACTGTATTGTGTCCATCATAAGTATTGCACACTTCAAATTTCCTCATCTGATCTCAATACTTGTTGAAGTTATCTTTACAATTATATTTCAGTAGATTTACCATGTACAAATTTATGTGTTAATATTCTTATTTTATAAGATTTTTTTTTTCATGTGGACCATTGATAAAGTCTTTATTGGATTTGTTACAATATTGCTTGTTTTTTGTTTTGGTTTTTTGGCTGTGAGGCAGGTGGTATCTTAGCTCCCCAACCAGGGATTGAAACCTACTCCCTGCCTTAGAAGGGCAAGTCTTAACCACTGGAGCACCAGGGAAATCCCTGTATTTTACTCTTAATCAGGGAAAAAGCCTTTTGAATTCAGTGATTATGGAGATTATTATTTATAAGTATACCTAAAAAGTGTGTCAGTCAAATTAATAATTTTCACAACAATAACCAAATGTGCAGCTGGCATCCCACCAGAGTTTTTTTAAAATGTCTTCATATAAATTTTAGAAATGAGTTGAAGCCCACCCAGCTTCAAGGAGAGTAGAAACGGACTGCTTGGCTTGTGTGAGGAGCAGCTCTGTGCCCAGGGACGGGAGGCATCACTTGGAGGCCATATTTAGAGATGATCACAGACAGGTACTGTGCGTACTGCTTCATGTCTGTTATCTCACTTCATCTTCACCGCGACCTGACCAGACAATTACTCACCTTGCCACTTTGTGGTGGCTGAGTCCTGTGACTGTGGGATCTTAGTGCCCTGACTAGGAATAGAACTCATGTCCTGCACGCTGGGTCACCAGGGAATTCCCTGCCTCTAATTCTTAATGCTCAGCCAGAGCCAGGGCTTTCTCCAGACCCAATAGTATCTTGCCCTTTTTTACCAACTCTGAAAGCAGAAAGGACTCCAGATTTAGCTAGAGAATTGTGGGTCTGAATCTAGCTCTATTACTTTTTGAGGGTGTTTCATATCTTTCTGTTTCAAGCACTTCATCTGTGACATGAGAATTTTAGCATCTTGTCCAAAGGGTTCTGGCAAGGAGTAAATTCAACAAAATATAACAAAATAAACAAAGTATATAGAGTTGGGGAAGAGGGCCAGTAGTTTTAAAAACTGGGATTAAGAATACTTCTTTATGACTTCCACTAGTGTTTCTTTTAGTAAATCATACCTACTGGAAAGGAGTTTATAAAAAAGACAAATAAAGGCTGAGGATAGATCACAAAGCTTGCTGCATAATAAACCACTCTAAATTTTCATCTATTAAAACAATAGGTTATTATTCCTCACAGATGTATGGGTTTACTGGATCAAGAAATCCTTCAGGATTTATTGCTGTGGTTATCTTCAGAAAATACAATCTGCCATCATAGGTGTTTTGGTATTTAGATTGGTATTTACAGCAATCTAATTGCTGTATTTTTGATTAGGAAAACCTGAGAATTAAAAGGGGTCTGGTGACATCACAGTGATCAATTTCTTTTAGATGCCTACAAACCTTGATAGAAAATACTGGTTGATTGACCAACTTCCTCAAAAAATCTGCCACCAACTCCCTCTGTGTCCTTGGGAAAATCTCTCTACCTTCCTGAGCTTCAGCTTGTTTCTCTGGGAAACTAGGGAGAGATGGTTGAACTTCATGGTCTCTAAACTCCTTTCCACTGCCAACATTCTATCATTAAAAAAAAAAGATCATAGGCGCTATGTATATGTGTGTGTTCGTCACTTCAGTCGTGTCTAACTCTTTGAGACCCCATGGACTACCAGGCTCCTCCATCCTTGAGAATACTGGAGTAGGTTGGCATTCCCTTCTCCAGGGGATTGTCCTGATTCAGGGATCAAACCTGGGTCTCTCACATTGCAGACAGATTCTTTACCATCTGAGCCACCAAGGAAGCCCATTAGACACTATATGAAGTGAAAATATTTCATAATCTAATTTTTGCAGAACCCTCAAAGGCCAGGAGAATATACACTGACAATCATACTCTAACACAAAAGCATGCACATGGTATAAATCAATGTCTTGGGTGTGTAGAGTATCTGAACAACTTTTTAATTTCTGCTGTTTAAATTTGATAAAAAATGTCACAGTATTATATATTTAGGAAGTAAGATGATTTATAATGACCTCATTCTAATTTTATTATAGAAGCTTGATTCCATGTTAAAGGTTGGCTTACATCTAGAGACTATTTTAAAGAGTTTTTTAAAATGCTAAATTATAATCAATTTCTCAGAGCAGGAGGACAACAATGATAGTATTACCCCTTTTGTTCTGAGAACCATTTTGTAGATGGAGAAATTAGGAGACTGAGAGAGACATTTTATTAGGAGCGTTGACTTTGGGTATGTCTAGAAGAGAAAGGTCAAAATAATGAGGAGCTTAGAAATGACAGTAAACGAGTGATTGAAGGAGCTGGAATGTTGGCCTGAATGTAGGAAACTATACTGTTATCAGAAATTTAAAGGGATCCATCTGCTGAGAATGATATTTCGGGTTGCTTCCTCAGAGAGAACCAGGTAGAGGTTACTACTAATAAGTTCAATATAAAGACTTCCATTCAATGTAAGACATTTTCCAATTACTATAGCCCATATTCAAACCTGACGCCCTTAAAATAGTGAGGTTTCTATTACTAGAAATGTTTAAACAGAAGCCAGATACACCTTGGCAGAGACGTGGCAGGATCGATTCATGCAAAGTACTAAAGTACAGGGTGGACATAGGGCTGGGTGGCTTTGGGAGGAGTTTTAATTTCAGGTTTTTTTTTTTCCTTTCAGTGACAACCACTGACGATGGTAAGAGGCTAAGTAAGCAATCAGTGGAAAAATAGTAGCTCCATCTCTAACAAACTTTCATGTAGATCTCATAAAAGAAACACTAAGATTGCAGCTGGTGAATGTTCAAAGGCCAGGAGTAGATAGAGCACTCACAAGGAAATATAAATAATTCATAAGCTTATGAAAAAATATGCAACCCACTGATAAAAGAAATGCAAATTCAAATATCAACGAGATAGTGTGGATCATTTATTAAATTGGTGAAGGAAAGAAAACTAATACATAATACTGATGAAAATGCAGTAAACAGTCTCAAACATGGTTGGTGAAAATATAAATTTGTTTAGAGACTTCGAAAAGCAGTTTAACATATCTAAACCACTCTATACGGACATTTAACCATATTAAAGAATTATTATCATTAGATACAATTACTGCATTGAAATTAAGGTCAGAAACAAAAAACATTTTTATATTCCAGAAATACAGATCGAAATATTAACAGATGAAATCATGGTGTTTAGAATTTGCTTGAAAATTATCCATTGAAGATTACAAGTGCCTACATGGGACTATGAATGAAAAGTGATTGATTACACATTGATCTTTGTTGAAGTTGGGAAATGGCTACACAGGGATCCATTTTGCTTTTCATTTTTTTATGCGTTTAAAATTTCCTATAATAAAAAGTAGAAACAGTGATCAAAAACACCCCACTTTCCATCCTCTGACTTAAATAAATTTCCACCTAGGAAAATGTCCTGATGAAGTGTGCTGATGGGCATGCAAAGCTTCGCGCACAAAGATAATTTCTCACTGTGTCCTGGTCACTCTTCTGCAGTGTCACTCACCTGTTGAAACCATTCAGGGGCACCCCGTTGCTGTCAGTATTAAAATAAAAAACTTGAACCAATCTGCAAGGTCTTAGATCCCTCTGACCTCTGCATACTCAGCTTGGCAGGTGTCCAGAGCACACCGTGCCCCACGACCGTGGCCTTCTCTTAGGGAATACCCTCTTCCGACCTCCTCCTTCAGGTCAATTCCACTCCTACTCCAAACCCCAGCTCAATGCTGTTCTTCGGGGAGGCATTTCTGCATTTCCCCAGATGGCGTTAAGCCTTCATCAGATGCTCTCACAGGACTCTTCTCAATTCTAAGGCATGTGTGCTCAGCCGTGTCTGACTCTTTGTGATGCCACGGCTGTAGCCCGCCAGGTTCCTCTGTCCATGGAATTTTCCAGGCAAGAAAACTGGAGTGGGTGGCCATTTCCTCCTCCAGAGGATCTTCCCAACCCAGGGATCAAACCCACATCTTTGTGTCTCCTGCATTGGCAGGAGAGTTCTTTACTAACTGAGCCACCAGACAAGCAGCTAATTAGATAATTATAACCTAGTTGCATAATGACTGCCTACCCTTGTCAGTGACCTTCACTCTCTTACTCACAGCTGTATCAGCCAGAATTTCCAAATATAGTAGGAATTCAGTAAATGCAGGTTGAACTAACTAACTAGTAAAAATAATCTAAACCCAGTTTAGCTATCTTAATTCTCTGATGAACTTACTTGGTTATATTTTAGCACATTAAAATGGAATGGCAGATTTTTAACCTTTCAAAGGTAATGGTAGGATGAGGAGCTTGAAAGAGAGGGTGCCTCCTTTGAGAAAACCACATCTCAGAACTTTCCCAAAGGAAAACTGCCTTCACACTATAGCTAGGACCGCTTTGCAGTAGAGCTCACGAAGAGGAAAGAAATTCCAAAATGTCTAATCTTGTCAGGTAATGAGTGGATGAAAGAGATGAGATGATTAGGGGTAAAAAAGAGTGAACTTTAAACTGCACAGTAAAATCCTGGCTTTTAGTTCATTATTTCAGGAATACATGTTCTAGGGAGAGCTGCATTCACTTGGCTTCTGGTCCAAGCTAATGAGGTCAACAAATTTTCATCAAGGAGAGAGATGTTCCTGTTAATTAGGTAATGAATGGGACTTTGCCATTCTCTATATTAAATTACTTTAATTTTCAGAACAAAAGAGTTTACTTCCTGGCTAGCTCGCTTTGATAATCTAGACAGTGAAAATAGGAGGCAATAGGGAAAAAAAAGCAGTAAATTGTACTGCATTTCCTGGGGATTCACGTACACATGCCGGCTCATTTTTCAGGAGTCTGAGCCAGAATGCCCCTCAGCTGGGGTTTGTCTGTTTCTCACAGTTAAGATTCAGGTGTGACTTTTTGTGTGTGTCTGAAAATTCTACATAGATGATGGTGGGAGACGCTTGATGTCATTTGTTCTCCACCTTAATCCCCTAGCCCCCACCCCGCTACACACACTCACTTTAAAAAGGCAACGCTCAAGCAAGTTGTAAGGCTCAGCTTTTGCGACTTAAATGGGCAGCTTTTTATTCCTTTATATCCAGCTACTTAACAGTTTTGCCTCTGAATAAGCAAGATTCTTACCATTGACTTAGCTTTTCAATTAAACCCCATAAACTTTGGCTAAAGACCCTGGACATGACCGTAAAGGCTCCAAGGCACTGTTTAAAGATTTCCCTGAATGGGGAGGCTATAATTTGTTTAGAAGTGCCCAAGGATTGCACATAGGGAAACAGGAAAGAAAAAAAAACATGAACAAGTTGATAGTCTCAATATAGAGTTTCTTTCTTGTTTAACAGAGAGATGTTATTTGCTTTCATTCATTCAAACCGTTAATTATTTAGCCAAGCGCTGTTCTAACTGTGGGGTTATAGCCATGAACTAAACCGACAAACTGTCCTCCCTCTGCTCGAACGAAAAACGTGCTCCTTCTTTTAAAACTTAAATGCTTGTGGCAGTCTACAAGATATTTCCTTTTGAAAATGCATCATTGCTCTTTGTATACTCGTAGAGATAAATAAGTACAGAGAAAACAAACAGTTCCTGGAGGTCGATGCCAGAATGTGGATGCTAATTTTTTCCCCAGGGGGAGGCAGTGGTTTCAGTGCTCAGACTTGCCTGGTGGGCATTTTTCTGTATTTTCCGTGTATTACCATGTTTCTGTGTAACCATGAACAAAACTAATGTCTTGTTACCTGAGAAATGAAAATCTGTTCTTGAGAACTTCACTCCAGGTAAGGTGTCCAAAGGCCAGGTCTGAGGCTGAGTGGTGTGGAATAAAGGAACCCCCAACCCCCCACCTCCCACTCACAGGCTGAGGAGAACAAGAACTGGCTTTGAAGCAAAAACTGTCTCTGGAGTCCTGTAAGAGAGGAGAGATGAGGAAGGGCACAGAGAAATCTCCTCAGGTTCTAATCCAGGTGAATACCACAAAGGTACCACTTAAATTTTTCCTTCATTTTGTCAATGAGCTGTTACTTTTAGTCTTACTTTGTTGAGCCACCAAAGGCATGGGGGCACCTTAGTTTAGCTCTGCGTTTACTCTGAGCAAATACTAGTGTGGAGTAAGGAGCGAGCATGCGACCACGTTACTCCATGGGAATCCATTTATTTTGCCTCTCCCCAGGGAAGCCCGTGAGAGAGAGTCATAGAGTTTAGGAGAGCTGATAAGAGCCTGAGCTGAGCATATCTGGAGAACTTTCAAATGTGGATTCCCCGCAAGGACAAAGGGAGCCATCATGAAAAGAGGAGAGTCAGCACAGAGGGGCAGAGATCGCTGATCTGAGCTGTCAGCTCACCTCCGGAGTTGTCTCACCAACAGGTGTACCTGGAGGAGATGCATGGAGTTTCTGCCTCGTGTCTGGCCCCGAGTTGGATGCTGAGACCTGGGTCTTGTCCTCATGGAAAGTCCATCCCAGGAAAGAGGACAGATGATGGGCATGCAGCACAAATAATCAATGAAGAACATGTTAAACATTGGAACCAAACAGGAAGTGGAGGAAAGCGATGGGCAAGGAACTGAACAGTCTGGAAGGCCTCTGAGACAAGACCATTGAGATGAGATGACAGAGAGTAAGAAGAGCCAGCATTTGTAAGAGAACCACCAGGAACTGCTGCATAGTTTAGAGATGACTTTTGTTTCTTCACAAAGGTCCAGACTTCACCTCCTGTGTTTGTTTTCTGGATATGAGCTGGCCAGGAAGTAGTCTCTTTTATTCTAGAAATCTGACATGTTGAGAAAGAGGAGCATAAATACTGTTTTAAAGTCTATCTAGTGCCATTTTAATTCACTGAAAGAATTCAGGTCAAGTCACTGATCAGAATCTGGTTGCTAACATCTGTATTTTAAGCCCCCGCAGTGCCATGAGACGTGCCATGTTGGGTTTTTACACAGGAGCAAGCGCTTCTCCACCCATCAGCAATTGCTATGGGGATCCCAGGTTAATTTTTCTTATAATATTTTATCACAGTTCCATAAAAGGATCAAATGTAAGTCTGCACAGAGCAGAACCCTCTTAGGGTTCCTGGTTGGAAGGATTTTCTAAAGATGCTCGAGAAGCCGAATCGCCATGAAGCAGCATATCCCAGCCACAGATCACCTCTGCAGTGGTACTGCACCCCCTGAGCCCAGGCCCTCCTTAGG
Source organism: Muntiacus reevesi (assembly GCF_963930625.1). Classification (NCBI taxonomy): domain Eukaryota; kingdom Metazoa; phylum Chordata; class Mammalia; order Artiodactyla; family Cervidae; genus Muntiacus; species Muntiacus reevesi. The sequence goes on from NC_089256.1 coordinate 93,591,312, forward strand.
GGCGCTGCCATGTGTGAGGCCTGGAACTAAAGCACTGCATGCACCCCTCATTTAGCCTCACAGAACCCCCCCAGACTGCTTGCCCGTTTAACAGAGGAAGAAACCACAACCCAGAGAGGAAATGCGGGCCACAGACACATTGCTGGCTAGTAATCAGGGCTTTCTAGCTCCAAACCTGCAACCACATTTAATCACGATGAAATGCTCTCATCTTAGTTCATTGAAAAAAAAGGGACAGAGTGCAGAAAAGCAACACAGCTCATCTGCCATTCACTTTTTAACCCTTCACATTCCGTGAAGAAATCCACAGGCAATGAAATGCCATCCAGCAATCATAGTTGTGAATCTTTAACTAGAGTGAAAAATAAGAAAAAGAATACCTGGAGTCAATATTGAAGCATGAAGCAATAATGATGGTGATGATGATAATGTCTTCTGGCACTTTTTTTTTTTCCCCTTCTGGCACTTAAAATATACAGTCAACAAAGAGGAACAAATAGAAATATTTACAAATAGTTATCACTCTTCAATATCTGCAACATGCTATTTAGGTTTGGCTACTCTCCCTGTAAATTTTTTAAAAATTAAAAGCCAAGATGGCAGGTAAATATGAATGTACTTGATATTTTAAAAATAACTCCAAATTAATAAAAGCATGATTATCATATTAAATAAAATAACTAAGGACATGAATATTTCAGAGTGGAAATATATGTGAACTATAATGCCACTAAAAGAACCAACCTTGAAGATAATAAAAGAAATGCAAATTAAAATCTACAACTCTATACCCTATTTTCCCTATCAAATTGACAATGATGGAAAAAATGATAACATCACAGCTTGTGAGAGTGTGGTGAAGCAGGACTGGTCTATTACTGATGGGAAAGAAATTGATATAATTTTTCTAGAAAGTAATCTGAAAACATTTCACTAGCCTTGAAAAATGTAACATCTATTTAGGGATTTTTAGGTACCAAAGTGTTACTTATAATATTTAATGCCATGATAAAATGCTATAATATTAAGTGGAAAAGATCACATTGCAAAATGGTGATCAGTTCCGTAGCAAAAATGCTTTCCATAAATATGTGGCAGTCAGACTGGAAGTAGACGCTGAAAACGTTAGAGGGATTACCCGCAGGGTGACGGCAAAGAGGTGAGAGATGCTATTTCCTTACTGCAGTCCGGCTTCCTCTCTGCCAGCCCTAGTTTCCCCAGCCCTGTCACATCTGAGACATCCTAACCTGGCCAGTTCTCCCTCACCCGGCTGTTTCCCTGGGTCTGTGAACAGATACTGGGAGCCCCAACGTAAAACCTCTCCTATGGTCCCTCTAGTCATCTCTGTCCTTGGGTCCCAAATGCTTTCATTTTGCATTTTAAACAATTTTCCTACTATTGTCAATACAGGTTTATTTTCTTAAAGTTGAAATTGAAGAAAAATTTTTTTTGGGTTTCATTAATTTTCTCTAAATCATACCTCACAAATAAGATTTTGTCACAGATGGATTTAGTAGATGCAGAGAAATCAAGTTCACTCTTTCCTGAAACACTGACAAGAAAAGAAGAGAACAAGTCACTTAGAAAAGGTTTTCATAAGAAACCAGCTAAGTAATCATTAAGTTTATTTCTAATTGGTAACGGGTTTTATCACAATTAGCTGGTATTAAGTTTCTTGCCTGAGTTCACAAATCTGCCCCTAAAATGGCTCCTTTGTTACAGCACAAACGGATGAACTCAGCAATACTTAATGGCATGGCTAGGTATTGGAGCATTCCACAGAAAAAAGGAAAATAATTTTCTAAGAACCTGATGGCAACAGTCAACAGCCAACAGTCTTAGACTTCCAGGTTACCAAAAGTATATACAATTTTAGTGTAGAAAAATAAATCAATTTTATAAAATTAATCTTGTAGATTGAAAAGTGCCTCTTCGTCTTTTAAGATACCGAGTGTACCTTTTTCATTCCCACAGCTGATCTGCCCCTGCATGAAGGTAAGACCTCAGTTTACCTTTTTCCTGTGTCCATCCCAGGTTAAGGGGGGCAAACCTGCTCCCCCAGCTTTCTCCTTCTCCGGCACCGCCCTCTCAATGAAAACAATGCTTACTCAAGTGCATTCTTACTAAAGTGCAGCCCGAGAGGAAGAAAAGGAGTCAGGAAATGAAAGAGACTTGGAACCCAGCTACTCAGAGGTGAGCGCGGTGAACATCTCGGTGGATGTTTTTCCTGTTTATTTTGTCAAGGCTGAGCCTGCCAGAAAAGGCCTTCACTCTCCGCCTCCATCTCCTCGACTCTTTTCTCCGCAGTCTGAGGAGACTGGCTTTCCCCTCCCCGACTCCACCTTCCTGGGCAAGGTAAAAAATTACCTCCTTCGCCAAATTCAATGGGTAATTTATTTTAATGAGCTCTTTACTGCTCTTAAATTTACTCCTTCTGGTAATTCAGCTTGCTTCGTTTATAAAATGTTTGTCTCTCCCGATTCTCCTAGAACCTCTCTGACGCCCAGGGCCTTTTTATCCACTGCCCGCATTTCAAAACAGGAACACCGCTCCATCTCTGACCAAATACTCTTCTCTCTCTGCAGGTTTTCTCCTTGGGCAGTCTAAAGCAAATTTTCATTTCAAATCCTTATTTCCAGCCCTGACCTGTGATTCAACCCAACTCGGGTGCTCCCGCCTGTGGGGACATATCCGCTCAACAGACTATAGAACATTGTTGGAAGAACAAGGGCTTTGGGGGAAGGGGTGTCTGGGTCTAAACACCCAGATCTGCTCTCTCTCTTAACTCTGTTCGCTTACGTAATTGGAGGATAGTTACTTTACAGCACTGTGATGGCTTTTGCCACATACCAACAGGAATCAGCCGTAGGTATGCACGTGTTCCCCGGGCCTGAAGCCCCACCCGCCTCCCTCCGGCCTCATCCCTCCCGGCTGTCACCACACCGGCCCTGGGTGGAACTTGCGCTGGTCGTCTATTTTACATTTGGTGATGTACGCATTTCAGTGCCGTTCTCCCAAGTCATGCTACCCTCTCCTCCTTCCACTGAGTCCAGAAGTCTGCCCTTGACGTCTGTGTCTCCTTTGCTGTTCTGTACGTCCATGTCATCCTAGATTCTATTTATATGCATTAATATACAGTATTTTTCTGTCTCTTTCTGACTTACTTCATTCTGTATGATAGGTTCTAGGTTCATCCATCCCATTAGAACTGACTCAAATGCACTCCTTTTTAGAGCTGAGCGGTATCCCATTATGTGCATGTACCATGACTTCCTTATCCATTCATCTCCCCGTGGACATCTGGGTTGCTTCCGTATCCTAGGTGTTGTAAATAGCGCTGCCACAAACACTGGAGTACATCTGTCTCTTTCAATCCTCCTTTTTTGGTGTATATGCCAAGCAGTGGAATTCCCGGCAGCTCTTTTCCCAGCGTTTTAAGGAATCTCCACACTGTTCTCCATAGTGGCTGTACTAGTTTGCATTCCCACCAGCAGTGTAGGAGGGTTCCCTTTTCTCCACACCCTCTCCAGCATTTATTGCTTGTCGACTTTTTGTTGATGGCCATTCTTACTGGGGTGAGATGGTACCTCTTTGCGGTTTTGATTTGCATCTCTTATAATAGGTGATGTTGGGCACATCCTTTCATGCATTTATTAGCCGTCGGTATATCTTCTTTGGAGAAATGTGGATCCGTTGCCCACTTTCCTGGGTTGTTTTTCTGGCATTGACTGCATGTGCTGCTTGTATATTTTGGAGATTAATTCTTTGACAGTTGTTTCGTTTGCTACTATTTTCTCCCATTCTGAGGGCTGTCTTTTCACCTTGTTTATAGTTTCCTTTGTTGTGCAAAAGCTTTTAAGTTTAATTAGGTCCCATTTGCTTATTTTTGTTTTTATTTCCATTCTTCTGGGAGGTGGGTCATAGAGGATCTTGCTATGTTTTATGTCAGAGAGGGTTCTACCTATGTTTTCCTCTAAGAGTTTTGGTTTCTGGTCTTATATTTATGTCTTTGATTCATTTTGAGTTTACTATTGTGCATGGTGTTAGAAAATGTTCTAGTTTCATTCTATTTCACATAGTTGACCATTTTTCCCAGCACCACTTTTTGAAGAGATTGTCTTTTCTGCATTGTATATTTTTGCCTCCTTTGTCAAAGATAAGGTGTCCATAGGTGCATGGATTAATCTCTGGACTTTCTATTTTGTTCTATTGATCTATTTTTACTAGTTGTGTAATTAATGGAAAATGATTTACTGTCCCTATCACTCAATTTACTCATTTTCAAAAGGAGTATTGCAATAGTAATTCCCTTATATGGATGTTTTATGGATTAAATTAAATAGTGCATGTGAAGCACCAGTATAAAGTAAATGCTCAATAGATTTAGTCACTATTGTTTTTTTAAATATTTATTTTAATGTAATTTATTTACGTGGTTATGCTGGGTCTTAGTTGTGGTGAGATCTAATTCCCTGACCAAGGATAGAACCCAGGCCCCCTGCATTGAGAGCTCGGAGTCTTAGCCCCTGGACCACCAGGGAAGTCCTATCACCATTGTTGTTATGCTCCAAATTCAACATACCTAAAACTGAAGTCAGTGAATTCCATTACCCTTACCCAATACCCCAAGCCAGAGACATAAACTGAATCACTTTGCTGTATGCCTGAAAATAACACAATATTGTAAATCAACTACACTTCAGTAAAAAAATAAAAAATACTAATCATACACACACACAAAATGACAGATCCTTGGATCTCACCCTAAACTTATTAAGTCGGAATCTTCAGTAAAGAGGCTGGGAAGGCTCTGTTTATTAGGCTTTGCAGGTGATTTGGAGCAGAGCAGATTGGGAAACTTTGTGCCCTTCCCTTCCTTCCCACCAGTCGCTGTCTCTTGCCAATTATGTAGCCCGCCAGGCTCCTCCGTCCACGGGATTCTCCAGGCAGGAATACTGGAGTGGGTCGCCATTTCCTCCTCCAGGGGATCTTTCCAACCCAGGGACGGAGCCCAGGTCCCCCGCGTTGCAGGTGGATTCTTTACAGTCTGAGCCACCAGGGAAGCCACACCAATGATTAGTCAAGATTAATTCTTGTGCTCGCTTCGGCAGCACATATACTAAAATTGGAACGATACAGAGAAGATTAGCATGGCCCCTGCACAAGGATGACATGCAAATTCGTGAAGCGTTCCACATTTAAAAAAAAAAAAAGATTAATTCTTGAATTGACCCCCTCTTCTTCATCACTACCGCTACTGATCTAATTCAGCATCCTCAGCCTGGAGCTAGCCTGGGGTTAACCTTATCCTTGATAGATGAGCCCCTGAGCTGATTGGAAGTGGTTGTTAAGGGCCCCCCCCTTTCTCCCTGGGACTCTCACACAGCCACTCCTTGCAGGATCTAGCCCCACTCTGACCCTGAGGCCGGGGTTCTGACTCCTTCTGAGCCAGGTCCCTGTCCCCATACCACACACCCCACCAACGGATGTCCTGTAAAATAAGGATGGGCTTGTTAGTATCAGGCCAGCTTGCCCACTGACTTTCAGCTAGGTAACTGCCCCCAGAGTCTACACAGTGTGCTCAGGGCTGCCTGCCTGTTTAGACAATCTCAGATCCAACCCTCATCCCCGGCTGCCTTCAAGATTAGTCGTTGCAGTCTCTTTTTTCTGTGCCAGGCGTCTTCCCCATCAACTAGTGGACTAGCCAACTGTCTCATCCTCACTGAACTAATCCTTTAGATATACTGTTAGTGAGAAGAATATAGATAAGAATTTAGATATAATAGAATTTCTGTTGAGAAGAGAAAAACACTGTATTTATACATATAAAAATAGTAAACAAAATTCCATTGCTCTCAGAGGGACATCAGTATGTAAAGTGGTTACCAGTGGGTGATGGGATTTCACACATGTTATATATGGCTTATTTGTTTATTTCGTAGTTAAAACTAATGCATGAATAAGGGAAGTCAGGTGGTAGATTGAAACGCTGTCTACATGCTTGCCCTCCTGGTTTCTCCTGTCTCCCACTCCCCACCCCTGTTTCCAGCTGAGAACTCAGTTCAGTTCAGTCACTCAGTCGTGTCCTACTCTTGGCGACCCCATGAACTGTAGCATGCCAAGCTTCCCTGTCCATCTCCAACTCCTGGAGCTTGCTCGAACTCATGTCCATCAAGTCTGTGATGACATCCAACCATCTCATCTTCTGTTGTTCCTTCTCCTGCTGCCTTCAACCTTTCCCAGCATCAGGGTCTTTTCTTCACATCAGGTGGTCAAAGTACTGAAGTTTCCGCTTCAGTATCAGTCCTTCCAATGAATATTCAAGACTGATCTCCTTTAGGATTGACTGGTTGGATCTCCTTGCAGTCCAAGGGACTCTCAAGAGTCTTCAGCATCACAATTCAAAAACATCAATTCTTCAGCATTCAACTTTCTTTATAGTCCAACTCTCACATCCATACATGACTACTGGAAAAACCGTAGCTTTGACTAGACACAACTTTTGCCAGCAAAGTAATATTTCTGTTTTTTAATATGTTGTCTAGTTTTGTCATAACTTTTCTTCCAAGGAGCAAGTGTCTTTTAATTTCATGGCTGCAGTCATCATCCGGAGAAGGCAATGGCACCCCACTCCAGTACTCTTGCCTGGAAAATCCCATGGATGGCGGAGCCTGGTAGGCTGCAGTCCATGGGGTCGCTAAGAGTTGGACACGACTGAGTGACTTCACTTTCACTTTTCACTTTCATGCATTGGAGAAGGAAATGGAAATCCACTCCAGTGTTCTTGCCTGGAGAATCCCAGCGACGGGGGAGCCTGGTGGGCTGCCATCTATGGGGTCACACAGAGTCGGACACGACTGAACTGACTTAGCAGCAGCAGCAGCAGCAGCAGTCAGCATCTGCAGCGATTTTGGAGCCCAAGAAAATAAAGTCTCTCACTGTTTCCATTGTTTCCCCATCTATTTGCCATGAAGTGATGGGACTGTATGCCATGGTCTTCGTTTTTTGAATGTTGAGTTTTAAGTCAGCTTTTTCACTCTCTTTCACTTTCATGAAGAAGCTCTATAGTTCTGCTTTGCTTTCTGCCATAAAGGTGGTGTCATCTTTATGTCTGAGGTTATTGATATTTCTCCTGGCAATCTTGATTCCAGCTTGTGCTTTATGCAGCCTGGCATTTCAGATGATGTAGTCAAGGCTATGGTTTCTCCAGTGGTCATGTATGGATGTGAGAGTTGGACTATAAAGAGAGCTGAGCGCAGAAAAATTGATGCTTTTGAACTGTGGTGTTGGAGAAGACTCTTGAGAGTCCCTTGGACTGCAAGGAGATCCAACCAGTCAATCCTAAAGGAAATCAGTCCTGGGTGTTCATTGGAAGGACTGATGTTGAAGCTGAAACTCCAGTACTTTGGCCACCTGATGCGAAGAGCTGACTCATTTGAAAAGACCCTGATGCTGGGAAATATTGAGGGCAGGAGGAGAAGGGAACGACAGAGGATGAGATGGTTGGATGGCAACACAGACTCAGTGAACATGGGTTTGGGTGAACTCCAGGAGTTGGTGATGGACAGGGAGGCCTGGTATGCTGCGGTTCATGGGGTCGCAAAGAGTCGGATATGACTGAGCAACTGAACTGAGCTGAATTGACCCTGCATATATGTTAAATTAGCAGGGTGACAATATACAGCCTTGATGTATTCCTTTCCCAGTTTGGAACCAGTCTGTTGTTCCATGTCCAGTTCTAACTGTTGCTTCTTGACCTGCATACAGATTTCTCAGGAGGCAGGTAAGGTGGTCTGGTATTCCCATCTCTTTAAAAATGTTTCACGGTTTGTTGTGATCCACACAGTCAAAGGCTTTGGTGTAGTCAGTAAAGCAGAAGTAGATGTTTTTCTGGAATTCTCTTGCTTTTTCTATGATCCAATGGATGTTGGCAATTTGATCTTTGGTTCCTCTACCTTTTCTAAATCCAGCTTGAACATCTGGAAGTTCTTGGTTTATGTATGATTGGAGACTGGCTTGGGGAATTTTGAGCATTACTTTGCTAATGTGTGAAATGAGTGCAATTGTGCAGTAGTTTGAGTATTCTTTGGCATTGCCTTTCTTTGGGATTGGAATGAAAACTGAGCTTTTCAAGTCCGGTGGCCACTGCTGAGTTTTCCAAATTTGCTGGCATATTGAGTGCAGCACTTTCACAGCATCATCTTTTAGGATTTGAAATAGCTCAACTGTAATTCCATCACCTCCACTAGCTTTGTTTGTAGTGATGCTTCCTAAGGCCCACTTGACTTTGCATTCCAGGATGTCTAGCTCTAGGTAAGTGATCACACTATTGTGATTATCTGGGTCGTTAAGATATTTTTTGTGTAGTTCTTCTGTGTATTCTTGTCACCTCTTAATATCTTCTGCTTCTGTTAGGTCCCTACCATTTCTGTTCTTTATTGTGCCCATCTTTGCATGAAATGTTCATTTGGTATTTCTAATTTTCTTGATGAGGTTTCTAGTCTTTCCCATTCTATTGTTTTCCTCTATTTCTTTGCATTGATCACTGAGGAAAGCTTTCTTATCTCTCCTTGCTATTCTTTGGAACTCTGCATTCAGATGGGTATATCTTTCCCTTTCTCCTTTGCCTTTCACTTCTCTTCTTGTCTCAGTTATTTGTAAGGCCTCCTCAGACAACCATTTTGCCTTTTTGCATTTCTTTTTCTTGGGGATGGTCTTGATCCCTGTCTCCTGTACAATGTCATGAACCTCCATCCATAGTTCTTCAGGGACTCTTGTCTATCAGATCTAATCCCTTGAATCTATTTGTCACTTCCACTGCATAATTGAAAGGCTTCCTAATTCCTGACTCAGGAAGTTTGGACAAAGATATCTACTTTTGATGACTGAAAAACTCAAGAGGATAAGATTATGCCAGGTCAGTGCTTCTCAAAATTCTGTGTGCAATGAGTCACAAGGATATGTTAAAACACAAATTGCTGGGGTTTACTTATTTTTTTAATTAATTAATTTTATTTTTGTTTGAGCTGGCTCTTCCTTGCTGCTGAAAGACTTCCTCTAGTTGAGGTCCTTGGGCTTCTCACTGCGGTGGCTTCTCGTGTTGTGGAGCATGGGCTCTGGGTATGTGGGCGGCGGTAGTTGGGGCTGTCAGGCTCTAGGGCATTTTGGCCCAACAGCTGTTTCTGCTTGTGGAATCTTCCTGGACTAAAGATCAAACCTGTGTCCCCTGCATTGGCAGGCTGATTCTTATCCACTGTACCACCAAGGAAGTTCAAATTGCTGGGTTTTAATAGAGGGAGAGGGAAGAATATACATATACATTGGTTTTTTTCTATATCTGGAAGCACAGCAGGGGATGACCAGGAATGGCAAGAAATGGTGGGGGCTGCCCTTGGGCTTTTTGCAATGTACTTTTTCATATTCACATATATCAGGTGAGTAATTTTACCTCAAAAATAAAATAATTTATAATATATGTACATAAATATATAAATAATTGAGCAGCTTGAATCTTCAGAAACACTGACTTGGGCTAATTCTGTCATTTAACTTAGTCATATAAAAGATTTTAGTTTTTTCTTTCCCAGAAACTAGGTCTGTAACTGGCAAAGAGCAGATTGTAGCACAAGTAATTCGTGAACTCCTGTGAAATGTGGGTGGGGTCATGAGAAGGGAATTTTTAGCCAGGAATTTAAAACAACGAATGCACAGTACAAGCTTCTTGCAAGTACTTGAATGTTTAAAACGTGATCCTTATGATCTTTTGTCATGAGAACTGATCTCTTGTGACACCATAGGGTGAAAACTGTTAGAAAACTGCCTTTCCTTTGTGGTGGGAAAGGATTGCTAACAAAACTGATTCATAACTATTAGCATCCTCTTGAATGACAAGATCATAATGAATTCAGAGCAAAACCCTGCTTCTTGGTCTCTCCTGTCTTTTAAAAGCTTATTGAGATATAACTGGCAAATAATAAGCTGCATATATTTAAAGTGTTCAATTTGATAAGTCTTGACACATGTGTACACCCACGGAGCCATCACCACCATCAAGATAACAAACATTTCCATCCCTTCTCAGTCTATCTGGGTTCCTTGTGGTCCTGCCCTCTCACCCCTTCCCTACATCTCCCACTCACAACGACTGAACTGTTTTCTGTTCTCACATTAGTTTGCATTTTATAGAATTTTACACAAATGGTTTGCACAGTATGTACACTTTTTAAATCTCTCTTCTTTAATTTGGGTCATGATTTTGAGATCCAAAAATTGTGTGTATAAGAGTCAACTCCTATCTGTTGCTAAATGGTAGGTATTAGTGAGAGTAAGCCTCGATGTGTCTGTCTATTCATCTGCTGATTGAACTGGGATGTTTCTGACAAACCATTGATAGCATTTTATTTCCTCATAACCATCCACAGGTCATTCACTCTCCCCATTTTACAGATGAAAAAATGCAGGCTTAGAAAGGCCATGGAACTTGTCCAAGGTGCGCTCACAGTGGCTGGAGATAGAACCTTAAATTTTAGGACGTTTGAGCCAAACGGGGCATTAGGACGCCTGTCTTTCTCTTTAAGTGACTACTCGCTGTTGAGGTTTGAATTGTCATCAGTAAGCGATAGGTTTTTTCCCTTTATTCAGGATAGCATCAGCAGGTCTTACCCTGACTGTTAAATACCGATATCCCTTTATTGAAATTCATTCTTAACGTGCTTCTGGGAAATTTTCTGTAATGCTCTATCAACTTAAGGTGAACATCCCCCCCCATAACACAGCATTGTGCAGGGCTGACTTGCATAGGGTCACAGAGTTGCCTATTAGATTTCCAGAACTTACATGTTGTTATTATAGAAGCTTGCCTCTCCGAGATGCCCGGCTGCCATAGCCTATCCTGTACCCCCTCAGGCCCTGGTTTTCCTGGCCTCACAGTTCTGGACCTGGTGCCCTCCCCTGGGTACCCTGATCGTCCCCATCATAGAACAGCCCTTACCAGGTCAGGCGGGAGGGGACTTTTTGTCTGGTTCACACTTGTATCTCAAGCCCCCAATTCATGTTTAGGGAATGAGTGAATGAATGAGTGAACTCTGAGACAATAAGGTGAAAACAAACCAATTGCGTGTCCTAGAGTCAAGAAGATCCTTACCTACATTCTCTTCATTGATCCTCACCATAACTCTATGAGATAGGACTTATTATTCCCATTTTACAAACTCAGGAAGTTAAATGATGTTGGAACCCAATACTGGCAGAACCTTAAAACTCTTTTCTCAATATCAATGTATCCTTCCATAATATCACCCTTTCCTAATGCACTGGCAATCACTGTCCGATAATTATGTGCTGTAGCCAGAAACAGCTGCATATATCATCTTATTCAGTCTCCACAAACCGCCCTAAGATGTAGGGGAGGTCACTCATTTGCAGGTAAGGAAATGAGGATGATCAGAGGAGAACTGACTTGTTAAAAAGTGCTGTCGCTTTGCAAAAATGAATAATCACTGTGATCTGAGTACATTGAGAAGACTTTACGGTCAAAGATTGGAGTTGATACTTGAAGGAATGGTAGTTTTCAGATAGAATTAAAGCCATTCAAAATAGGGATTTCCAGCTGGAGAAAAGAGATAGAGCATGGGTGTTTGATGGTGAGGAGACCAGAAGATGAGAATGAAAGGTCATGATTAAGAGTTAGAAAAACATAAAAACTGAGAACTTGGTTGAGCCAGTATCATGGAGAGACTGCAAAAAGAGTGTTTCAGAGGTTGCATCCTAAAGGAAATTGGAATAGCTTTGTAGAAGCAACACGACATAGGGTGTATTTGATTTTTTTTTCCCTTTCCTTTTAAAATAGAATGTATTTTAAAAAATTCTAACTTTCTTGCGTATTTCTTAAACTACTTTTTTTTCCTTGACAGGAATCATTCTAGCCTAGAGTTCCCACTTTCTGAGAGACAGAAACCATGAGAAATGGAAAGTGCTGAGAACTTGAACTCTGCTATTTCAGGGTGGAGCAGGACATACCATTCCACTCTGTGAGGAAGACTTGCTGAGTTTTTGTAGCTGAGAAAACACTGGAGTCCTGTGTGATTGGTGGAGTAAATCTTACGGCTTATGAGGGAAATTCTGTTTCCTTTACTCTCCTTAATCGTTTTCAAACAGCTCAGAAACTCTCAGCAATGATCCGCAACGAGATCCCATGGTTGCTTTGTTTTCCCCTTATATTTGGCCTTTCTTTCAAAACACTCTCTCTTTTTTATTTTTTTTTCAATCTTTAGACTTTTTATTTTGTACTGGGATTTTCCCCGTGGCTCAACTTATAAAGAACTTGACTGCCAATGCAGGAGATGTGGGAGATCTCCTGAGACACAAGTTTGATTCCTGAATTGGGAAGAGTCCCTGGAGAAGGAAACAGCAGTATTCTTGTATCCTTGCCCTGAAAATGCCATGGACAGAGGAGCCTGGCAGATTACAGTCCTTGGGGTCACGCATGCATGCCCACAGTGGATTAACAGTGTTGTGACGGTTTCGGGCGAACAGCGAAGGGACTCAGCCATACATGGACATGTATCCATTCTCCCCCAAGCCCCCCTCCCATCCAGGCTGACAAGTCACGTTGAGTGGAGTTCCATGTGCTCTACAGCAGGTCCTTGTTGGTTATCCATCTTGAATATAGCAGTGCGTACATGACCTTCCCAAACTCCCTGCCAGTGTTTTCAAAATAGGGCTTCCGTGGGATTGTTACCTGCCTTTCTTTCTCTTTCTTTCTTCCTTTCTTAGTTTTTTTTTTTTTTTGCTGTGCCGCAGGGCACGCAGCATCTCAGTTCCCCAAGGAGGGATCGAACCTGCATCCCTTAAGTGGGAACCCGGAGTCTTAACCACTGGACTGCCAGGGAAGTCCCCTCTTGCCCGTTTTTCATTGGCATGCTTCCTCCCACTCGCCTTACTTTCCGCAGGAGACGGGACCCAGGAAAGGCAGACCGGCCCACTATCTGCTCTTTATTAACGAGGGGCCTTGGGGTCATATGAACTTCACCTTCTGTAGACGGAGGCCAGCCTTGGAGAGAAGCAAAGTTTGGTCAGGATTTCTCAGGCTCCTCTCCTGATAGAGCCACGTACCAGGGGAAGCTTTTGGAGGGGGATGTTTTAAATGCAGAAGGCCTGAGAGCAAGTGGAGCCAGGCATTTGTGCTCCTGAGGCCTGGTGTCCCTGGAGGGGCTCCCAGCGGGCTTGGACATCCAGAAACTTCAGTCCCTGTTCTTCGACTCACTCCTGCAGGGAGACACCGTCCTAACTGGGGCGCTATACGATTTATCATACAGACTAGGACACTTTTAAGAATAAATAGGCTATCAGAATAATTAATATAGTTTTAAAAGTATTTTTGAATGACAAATTATTGAATTTATAAGGTAGTAATGGGTTGGCTGGTAAAGAATCTGCCTGCAATGTGGGTTGGGATGCAGATGCAATCCCTGGGTTGGGAAGATCCCCTGGAGAAGGGATAGGCTGCCCATTCCAGTATTCTGAAATTGGCCTAAAGAATTCCATGGACTAAAGAAATACTAAAGAATTCCATGGACTATATAGTCCATGGGGTTGCAAAGGGTTGGACATTACTGAGAGACTTTCACGTCACACACTCAAAAACTATTTTCAGAAATAAAAATACATGTTCATATGTATTAAAGATTAAAAAATTTATGCTATTTGAGTATAAAAAAATATAATAATTTTTTTGGTACATAGTAACATACTTTAAAGTTCTCTTAGATATAATCTGTCTCTAATAATATATCATAGGTGTTTTTTTCCTAAAGACTATATTCTTTTTCAATAAGGTCCCTTTATTTTTAATTTTTCATAAAACTTCCTAAAACCCTCAAATTTGCATTTTATAGTTAATTTGAATTATTAGCAGCTTTTTTCTTCATAGTTATAATCTAAATTGAAAAGTTAAAAATTTTAAGGTCTGCATAGTACCTGATAAGCTCAGAACAAAGTGAAAGAGTTTCAATTCTAATTTTATTTTATTTTTTTCATTTAAATATATAAATACTTAAATCCAAATATTTTCATAGGTACTTTCTTTTTTTCTTCTTTAACTGTCAATTTTGCACCTTTATATGACAAATATTTTTTAAAGGAAAAAATCATCAAGAATTATCTGTCATGATTTTTTTGAGTATTTAAACAAATACACATATTACAAAAATATAGGCCTTTTAATTTCAGTCTATTATGGTACAGAATGCAAATTTAGGCAGTTAAAAATAAAATATTTATCTAACAATTCTTTGTGTAAGTCAAAATAATGGAAAGCACAATTATGAAATTTTGTTTTATTTATTTTTTTAACAGATTTCTTTATTTTTTTTAATTTTTTTTTTTAAATATTATTTTATTAGTTGGAGGCCAATCACTTCACAACATTTCAGTGGGTTTTGTCATACATTGACATGAATCAGCCATATAGTTACACGTATTCCCCATCCCGATCCCCCCTCCCACCTCCCTCTCCACCCGACTCCTCAGGGTCCTCCCAGTGCACCAGGCCCGAGCACTTGATTCATGCATCCCACCTGGGCTGGTGGTCTGTTTCACCATAGATAATATACATGCTGTTCTTTCAAAACATCCCACCCTCACGTTCTCCCCCCGAGTTCAATTATGAAATTTTAAAATTAAATCTTATAAACCATTTAAACTCACTGTTTATTTCGTTCAATTCCTCCCTTGCTTTTATGTGGCTTAGTTTCAGTATCTTCTTGTTCGCTTTAGTTTCAATAATTGCAATTTGTTAAAATGTACAGGCTGAAGTTTTGAGGAGCTCCTCTTATTGAATACTTTGAATAAGCACTTCCAAATGATTTTAAACAAAACATTGCAAAATTTAAACAGTATATTTACAAAAATGTTCAGTGTCATTATAGGACACTTATGTTGAGTTAGAAATTTGTTCTTAAAAGATTCAAATGTTTCTAAAATCTAACTAATTTTGGACAACAAAAAGTGAATTTATATGCCACCTTACCTAAGCATTTTCTTGCTTCAACATCATGGTCGCCTTGAAAATTGTGTAGCTCAGTTATTTTATCTTTATATTTATAAAAATATTCATAAATTTTGATAACACAGTTTCTATTACAATTGGTAGAGTATCACAGCTTGTTTGAACACAGTTATGAATCATCTGTATAGAAATCAATTCTAGTACATTTTTGTTCCATAGCACTGTTTTATTTTCCCATAATTCTGAACACCACCAAAATTTATAAACATACAATAACTGCAAAAAACAAGTAATTTAATCCTTAGTGTTGCACTTTGTAACTGAATTTACAATAATAGCATTCACAATAATTTCAGGCATTTCAAAAATCCTGAAAGTTTTTGTTTGATTCCATGAAAAATTTTTCGGAAGTTTTCAACTATTGCTAGAACTAATGGGAATTTTTGGTGACACCAGATGACACAGATATAAAATTGGTATCATTTAATAGTTTGACTGGATCATCGAAAAAGCAAGAGAGTTCCAGAAAACATCTATTTCTGCTTTATTGACTATGTCAAAGCCTTTGACTGTGTGGATCACAATAAACTGTGGAAAATTCTGAAAGAGATGGGAATACCAGACCACCTGACCTGCCTCTTGAGAAACCTATATGCAGGTCAGGAAACAACAGTTAGAACTGGACATGGAACAACAGACTGGTTCCAAATAGGAAAAGGAGTCTGTCAAGGCTGTATATTGCCACCCTGCTTATTTAACTTATATGCAGAGTAAATCGTGAGAAACACTGGGCTGGAGGAAGCACAAGCTGGAATCAAGATTGCCAGGAGAAATATCAATAACCTCAGATATGCAGATGACATCACCCTTATGTCAGAAAGTGAAGACCTAAAGAGACTCTTGATGAAAAGTGAAAAAGGAGAGTGAAAAAGTTGGCTTAAAGTTCAACATTCAGAAAACTAAGATCATGGCATCTGGTCCCATCACTTCATGGCAAACAGATGGGGAAACAGTGGAAACAGTGTCAGACTTTATTTTTCTGGGCTCCAAAATCACTGCAGATGGTGATTGCAGCCATGAAATTAAAAGACGCTTGCTCCTTGGAAGGAAAGTTATGACCAACCTAGTTAGCATATTAAAAAGCAGAGTCATTACTTTGCCAACAAAGGTCTGTTTAGTCAAGGCTATGGTTTTTCCAGTGGTCATGTATGGATGTGAAAGTTGAACTATAAAGAAAGCTGAGTGCCGAAGAATTGATGCTTTTGAACTGTGGTGTTGGAGAAGACTCTTGAGAGTCCCTTGGACTGCAAGGAGATCCAATCAGTCCATCCTAAAGGATATCAGTCCTGGGTGTTTATTGGAAGGACTGATGCTGAAGCTGAAACTTCAATAATTTGGCCACCTGATGCGAAGAGCTGACTCATTGGAAAAGACCCTGATGCTGGGAGGGGTTGGCGGCAGGAGGAGAAGGGGGTGACAGAGGATGAGATGGTTGGATGGCATCACCGACTCGATGGGCATGAGTTTGGGTAAACTCTGGGAGTTGGTGACGGACAGGGAGGCCCGGCGTGCTGTGGTTCATGGGGTCGCAAAGAGTCAGACATGACTGAACGACTGAACTGAGCTGAATAGTTTTGCAAATTCTGCTTATGTTAATATAGTCAAAATATTATCAGCTATCTCTTTACACATGTATGTATATAAAGAAGCTTGGAATTTAAAAAGGACAAGATTAAAATAGAAAAATCTCATCGCTGCTATTGCTGCTAAGTCACTTCAATCCTGTCCGAGTCTATGCAATCCCATAGACATCAGCCCACCAGGCTCCCCCGTCCCTGGGATTCTCCAGGCAAGAACGCTGGAGTGGGTTGCCGTTTCCTTCTCCAATGCCTGAAAGTGAAAACTGAAAGTGAAGTCGCTCAGTTGTGTCCAACTCTTAGCGACCCCATGGACTGCAGCCCACCAGGCCCCTCCGTCTATGGGATTTTCCAGGCAAGAGTACTGGAGTGGGTGCCATTGCCTTCTCCAAAAGGTCACTGGAGCTACATCAAAAGACATGTTTCAAAACGGGTTGTACAAATATACCTTCTGAAGCTGCACCGGCTTAACTCTTGTATTCAGTCCCAGTCTTCTTAGACAAACTATTAACTTTTGAAGCAGCCTCTGGTGCTTTATTAGATCTGTAGCTCCTCATTTTCAAGTGGTCAGTGATTTCACTGTGGGTCCCATTGTGGGTCATAAATGTGTACGTTTTGTGCAAGTTTCGCTCTCTTAATTAACTTCCTTGAAAAATGGAAGTTCTGTGCTTAAGTTTTCATTAAACTCATACTTTCGCATCCTTGAGGTCATTGCTCTTGGATGGGTTTCTTGAAAAATATAAAAACATTGTCAAACAATAAAATTAACAGTTGTGCCTTTGCATCATTCAATAAATGGCAAAGCCTCCATAGGTTCAGACGACACAGCTCTACAGCAGACCTGCTTGTGGTCTGTTTCCTGGGTATAATTATCTAGCCCATAACTCTGCATGTTTCCCATTGTCATGATGCTCGATGGCTGCATTACAGAGAATGTCACAAGATGACACAGTGGCTGGCAAGGTCAACACCGTGGAAAATTTGACTCACCATGGCCTGAGACCTTTTGTCCCTAGCAACTTGTGACTAGTATACCTCATTTTATCAGTGAGGGCCCTACATGGTGGCAAGGAAGTATTAGCTATCTTGCTTCTGGAAAAAATTGGGAAAAGAAAAATGAGATGTTGCTGGTTTCTTTCAGATTTCCCATATGTTAAAGTGAAAACTACTTTGCCCAACCATCCCATATACTATTCAAGTGTCCACCCAATCCATTCTGGTTTGTTTTGACACAGCTACTAATAAAGACAGGATTGAAAACTGAAGTGTCTGAGACGAATGCTTACACCAAAAGGATGCTGAGAATATAAGTGTAAACTGGGACTCTTCTGAACAACCTGAGAAATATAATCACCCTCGGTAAGTATTTGTTGCTCAGTCATTTCTGACTCTCTGCGACCCCATGGGCTGTATAGCCCACCAGGCTCCTCTGTTAATGGAATTCTCCAGGCAAGCATACCGGAGTGGGTAACCACTCCCTTCTTCAGGGGGGATCCTCCCAACCCAAGGATCACACCTGTGTCTCCTGGATTGTAGACAGATTCTTTACCACCTGAGCCACCAGGAAACGTCTTAAACCATGATGTTGTTTATAGTGTTGATCACTCAGTCATGTTCAATTCTTTGCAGCCCCGTGGACTGTAGCCCGCCAGGCTCTTCTGTCCGTGGGATTTCCCAGGCAAGAATACCGAGTGGGTTGCCATTCCCTTCTCCAGGGCATCTTCCCAATCCTGAGACGGAAACCGGGTGTCCTGTATTGCAGGCAGATTCTTTACTGTCTGAGCCAACAGAAGCCCAGTAATCACCCGTAACCTCAGTCATTTCTTTCTTTTTTGGGGGGGGGGGGCGGTGTGTGGTGAATTTGGCTACATGACACAGTCTGCTTGTCTTTAGAGTTGTCATTAGATAAACCTTATCCTGTGTTTCGGAGAAGGCAATGGCAGCCCACTCCAGTACTCTTGCCTGGAAAATCCCATGGACAGGGGAGCCTGGTGGGCTGCGGTCCGTGGGGTCGCTAAGAGTCGGACACGACTGAGCGACTTCACTCACTTTCACTTATCATGTATCTATTCTTAAAGTAAAGCAATTCACTGACTTCTGAGTTTATTTAACTTTCGGAACAGGACCTTTAATGAAGCATATTACAGACATTGTGTTTGGCCTCATGCTATGAAAAAAATCCCAGTTCCCATCCGGCCCACAAGGCCTTGTGGGAGAGGGCCCCCCACTCCCTCTCTTCAGCTCCATCTTGTTCCATTTCTCTACACCATGACCTTCTGCCAAGCTTGTCTTGGTTCAGTCCTTCACATAGACCAAGTCTTCTCTGTACTCAGAGCCCTCACAGGCTGCTCCCTCTGCTAGGCTTGGCCTCCCTCCCTTGCTTCCAAGCTTGGCTCCATGTCTTCTTGGGGATGATCTCAGCTCCAGCTTCATGTCTTTAGAGAGCTCCCCACTGGCTGCTTACCTAGGAGAGGTCTCCTTTGGTTTTTCTCAATCTCAATTCATATTTGTTTCCTTCATAGCACTTATTGCTTTTTGTTGCAGTTAATATGTTGGCGTCTTTATTTTATACAGTAACAGTCCCTACCATGAGAATGTAAGATCCAGCCCCTTTTCATCTTCATATCCCCAGGGATGAAAAGGGTGGCTGGCACTATGCACAGATAAATATTTGTTGGAGGAATGAATAACATACATTAATATTGTGATTAAGATGCCAAATACATATCAAAAGATTTATAAACAGCTGGGTCAAATATACCATATATGAAAATGTTGATTATAATACCAAGTTTCTAAAAAAAGTCTTATTTTAATCATGGTTTCTATCTTATATTTAGTAAGTTATTCCCAAGGGTACCACTTCTGTTCATTAAAGAAACACTTCCCAGACTCTCTAAGTCTGAAAAAAAAAAAAAACGGGCAGTTGCTCAGGTCTACTTGCTGAGATGGTCCTGTGGCAATCAACATCCCTCCAAACACACAGGGTTTAGACACCGGGGAACTGAGAATTTAAGCCAAGCACGTCCTTTCAGCTTTTTACCTTTATAAACCTGCCCTTGTATGGAATTGCGGTTTTTGAACAGATGGTTGAAATGGCTTCGGTAATGGAAGAGTTTGCTATGTTGTTTTCATAAGCTACAAACCATTGATAACTTTATTTGCATTATTTGATAAACATGCTCCGTTCTTCTCTGCATTTCTGCTCTGCAAATGTTCTGGTTTCTGGAAAAAATTTACTCTAACTCTATTAAACCTTTTGTAAAACAAAATGAACATCTCCTCATACTTTATCATTTAAAAAGATAATTCCTTGAGTTTGGTTTTAAACTATGCTCATTCTTTTAGTTCCAAAGAATGTCATAATCACAAACAGATAATTTGTGAAATATTTTTAATGCACTGCATTTTTTCAATTATTCATTGGAAATAAAAAGATTCTTTATAATTAAATATTCCATGTATGGTTTTGGCTAAGGGAGGTAACTTAGGTTATGAGAAATTAGAGAGACTGTGTTAAATGTCCATGAATAAGGGACAGAAACTAGTATCTCAAAATGAAAGCCAGTCTCATTTCTATAGTGTTCATGTTTTCAACTCTCAACAATAGTGGTAAGGCTAAAAATCTAATAGTAAAGGGTTAATGGATAAATCACAGTACGCCCATGCTCTGGAATATAATAAGGCATTAAACATGTTGTAGAAGAATGTGCCGTGTGCTGTGGTTAATCACTCAGCCGTGTCTGAAACCTTGTGACCCCATGGATTGCAGCCCACCAGGCGCCTCTGTCCTTGAGGATTCTTCAGGCAAGAATATTGGAGTGGGTTTCCATGCCCTCCTGCAGGGGATCTTCCCAACCCAGGGATCAAACCCAGGGCTTGCGCATTGCAGCCATTTTTCACTGCCTGCGCCACCAGGGAAGCCCAAGAATACTGGAGTGGGTAGCCTAGCCCTTCCACACGGGATCTTTCTGGCCCAGGAATCAAACCAGGGTCTCCTGCATTGCAGGTAGATTCTTTACCAACTGAGCTACCAGGGAAACCCTACAGAAGAATAATTAATGACAAAAATCTATAAGTGAAAAAGGTAGGAAATACAAGCATATGTGCAAACATGGTATCATTTTTAAAATATAAGAAGTCAGAGAAATGTTTGTGCACAGGGAGAAAAGACTGGCTGGTAATGTCAATATGTCAAAATACTAATGATGGTTTTCCCCGAGGGGCGGGATTCTTCGTGCCTTCCCCTCTTTCCTTCTTTCTCTTTTCCCTCCTTCTTTCCTTATTAAGATTAATGAAGAAAAGAAAGTGGAATAGGGAACAGTTAGAGTCAGCAACATTAATTTTCTCACTTAAAAATACACATTAATATCATTTAAAAAATTGGAAAATTACCAGGGGAGATATGAGAGGGAGAGTATGAATTACTCACTATACTCCTACCTCCCTGCCCTCCAATTTTCTTCCCTAGAAACCACCTCTGTTAATACCTTTCTGTATTTAAATATATATTTAGAAGTTTGACCATCTTTTTTTTTTCTTTTCTCACAAAATTGATAAGCCCTAATAACGCACAAAAGCAGATGGCTTGCTATATACCTTTCACTGGCAGTTTTCTTTCCTGGCTTTTTCCCCTTGTCTTTGAGTATTGCCTTCAGAGTTCCAAATAAACTACTTGCATACAAATCAACATCCCAGTCCTCTTCTGGGAACCCAGATTATGACACAAAAGATGTTATTTAATTTTTGTGAAGCTCTGTGAGGTTGATCACACCATGATGGTGTGATCGCTCACCTAGAGTCAGACATCTTGGAGTGCAAAGTCAAGCAGGCCTCAGGAAGCATCACTATGAAGAAAGCTAGTGGAAGTGATAGAATGCCAGCTGAGCTATTTCAAATTCTAGAAGATGATGCCATGAAAGTGCTGCACTCAATATGCCAGCAAATTTGGAAAACTCAGCAGTGGCCCCAGGACTGGAAAATGTCAGTTTTCATTCTAATCGCAAAGAAAGGCAGTACCAAAGAATGTTCAAACTGCTACACAATTGCACTCATTTTACATGTTAGCAAATTAATGCTCAAAATTTTCGTAGCTAGGCTTCAACAGTTCGTGAACCAAGAATTTACAGATGTTCAAGCTGGATTTCAAAAAGGCAGAGGAACCAGAGATCAAATTGCTGACATCCATTGAATCAAAGATAAAGCAAGAGAATTCCAGAAAACCATTTATTTCTGCTTCATTGGCTGTGCTAAAGCCTTGACTGTGTGGATCACAATAAACTGTGGGAAATTCTTAAAGAGATGGGAATACCAAACCACCTTATCTGCCTCCTGAAAAACCTGTATGGAGGTCAAGAAGCAACAGTTAGAACTGGACATGAACAACAGACTGGTTCCAAATTGGGAAAGGAGTACATCAAGGCTGTATATTGTCACCCTGCTTATTTAACTTATATGCAGAGTACATCACGCAAAATGTCAGGCTGGATGAAGCACAAGCTGGAATCAAGATTGCCAGGAGAAATATCAATAACCTCAGATATGAAGATGACACCACCTTTATAGCAGAAGTGGAAGAAGAACTAAAAAGTCTCTTGATGAAGATGAAAGAGGACAGTAAAAAAGCTGGCTTAAAACTCAACATTCAAAAAATGAAGATCATGGTATCCAGTCCCATCAATCATGGCAAATAGATGCAGAAACAGCGGAAACAGTGACAGATTTTATTTTCATGGGCTCCAAAATCACTGCAGATGGTGGCAGCAGTCATGAAAATAAAAGACGCTTGCTCACTGGAAGAAAAGCTACAACAAACCTAGACAGCGGATCCAAAAGGAGAGACATTACATTGCCAACAAAGGTTTGTCTAGTCAAAGCTGTGGTTTTTCCAGTAGCCATGTCAGATGTGAGAGTTAGACCATAAAGACTGAGTGATGAAGAACTGATGCTTCTGAACTGTTGTGTTGGAGAAGACTGTTGAGAGTGCCTTGGACTGCAGGGAGATCAAACCAGGGAATCCTAAGGAAATCAGTCCTGAATATTCATTGGAAAGACTGATCCTAAAGCTGAAGCTCCAATACTTTGGCTGCCTGATGTGAAGAGCCAGTTCACTGAAAAAGACCCTGATGCTGGGAGGGATTGGGAGCAAGAGGAGAAGGGGACGACAGAGGATGAGATGGCTGGATGGCATCACCGACTCAATGGACATGAGTTTGAATGTATCTAAATATGGACACTTTATTTTTCTGGGCTCCAAAATCACTGCAGATGGTGATTGCAGCCATGAAATTAAAAGATGCTTACTCCTTGGAAGGAAAGTAATGACCAACCTAGACAGCATATTGAAAAGTAGAGACGTTACCTTGCCAACAAAGTTCCATCTAGTCAAGGCTGGGTTTTTCCAGGTGTCATGTATGGATGTGAGAGTTGGACTATAAAGAAAGCTGAGCACCAAAGAATTGATGCTTTTGAACTGTGGTGTGGAAGACTCTTGAGAGTCCCTTGGACTGAAAGGAGATCCAACCAGTCCATCCTAAAGGAGATCAAATCCTGAGTGTTCATTGGAGGGACTGATGTTGAAGCTGAAACTCCAATACTTTGGGCACCTGATGTGAAGAACTGACTCATTGAAAAAACCCCTGATGCTAGGACAGATTGAAGGCAGGAGGAGAAGGGGATGACAGAGAATGAGATGATTGGATGGCATCATTGACTCAATGGACATGAGTTTGGGTAAACTCGAGGAGTTGATGATGGACAGGGAGGCCTGACGTGCTGCAGTTCATGGGGTCACAAAGAGTCGGACATGACTGAGCAACTGGACTGAACTGAACTGAAATTTGGAGATACTAAGACTCCCTTGAGGCCCTTACCCCACAGTTAAAGTACATTGAATGGAATGCTCACTTAAAAAAAAATGCCTGAGAGAGACCCTGGGAAATTGAACAATTTTCTGTAATTTCTTAAGTGTTAAGTGACTCTCCTAAAACTAACACACATTGTTAATCAACTATACTCCAATATAAAATAAAAAGTTTTAAAAAACACACTGATTCAAATACTTTGGAATGATAGGCTAATTTGAGGATAACCCTACTATCATAATTAAGTGAATTTAAATAATCTGAACTTACATTAGGTTTCCATTCATTTAGGCCTTTGTTATCTAAGATTATTCTACATCTCAAAAATACTATAAATATACAAAGACACACATATATTAAAACACATATTATATATATGTCTACATATAAGTTTACATATATAAATATATATATACACACACATATAATCTTAGAGGAAATACTTCTGAGATCAAAGAATTACAGACACGACAATATAAAATGATTTGGAGGTTGTCTTTATCGTAGTTAGTCCAACAAAATAATATTAGCTTGTCAGTCAGTTCAGTCGCTCAGTCGTGTCCGACTCTTTGCGACCCCATGAATCGCAGCACGCCAGGCCTCTCTGTCCATCACCAGCTTTCGGAGTTTACTCAAACTCATGCCCATTGAGGTGGTGATGCCATCCAGCCATCTCATCCTCTGTCGTCCCCTTCTCCTTAATTCTCAAGTGTAGGAAATGGTGTTGTGTACTGAAGACTAAAGACAGATCTTCAATAAATTCTTAAATTTTAACTTTTCTGAAAAAGCCAAAGGAAAAGGACAAATAAAATCATTAGTACGTTGAGATGATGTCAGGGGAGGAAAACCAGTTGAATAACATTAAGAGTCCTCCAGAGCATGCATATTCATCTGTGGGGCCCCAGGATGAGCCCGTTGATGAACTTAAGTATTTCTTGATGGTGTGTTAGAATTTTCAAAAACTCAGTTATTTTCATGTTAGGGGAAATCAGAGTCTGATGGAACTGGCTTGTACTAACCAAATTTATAAGAGCCTGATTAATGACCAGGTTGCTGATTAAGTAATTTGAAGTGAAAAAAAAATAGACCTAGTAAGGGCCCTAGAATATTTATGTTCTCGGGTCAAGGTTTTCTCTCACTTGTGCAAAAGTGCCGGGAATTTGAGCTACTGTTTTAAGATGCTTGGTAAAAACAAATTCAGAATAGAAGAGGCTAGATCATCTTAATGAAAAGTATCATTATAAAGAATCAACTGAAGTGGAAATGATTTGGAGAAAATGTATATGTATATTTTTTTCAGAGCTCAGACTGTATATTCTCAATGGAATTTAAAAAATTCTCTTTTTAATACATTCTGGTGATAACGCTCAAGTCCCCACAGAAAAATTCACCTCTAAATTATGTGTTAAAGATCATTTGTCACTGGTTCATTTGCTAGTGGTGGTTTAGGGGCTAAGTTGTGTCTGACTCTTGCAACCCCTTGGACTGTAGCCTGCCAGGCTCCTCTGTCCATGGGATTTTCCAGTATCTTTCAAGATACTGTTCTTTCAAGAATACTGAAGTGTGTTGCCATTTCCTCTGGACCCAGGATTTGAATCCCAGTCTCCTGCATTGCAGGCGTTTTCTTTACCAACCGAGTGACGAGGGAATCCCTGGTAAGACTTTGCTATAAAAGAAATTAGATTCAGCCCACACCAAATTCAAGCCCAAATAGTTGGCGCTAGCAGATGAGTCAGAGCTTCTTTCCAGCTCAGTCAGTAAAGAATCCACCTGCAATGCAGGAGACCTGCTTTCGGTCTCTGGGTCAGGAAGGTCCCCTGGAGGAGGGCAAGGCAACCCACTCCAGTGCTCTTGCTGGAGAATCCCACGGACAGAGGAGCCTGGCGGGCTACAGTCCACGGGGTCTCGAGAGTCGGACACGACTTAGCAACTAAAGCTCCACCCATCAGGACAATTGAGAGAGGTTTCCCTCATAATATTTTCCTTCTTTATCGTTTACTTCATAATATTTTCCTATCAATTTCCACTTCTTTCTTTAAACATTGTTATCTACTTCCCCTGCCAATGACCTTTACCTTTATGTCATCTGGATCATTATGCCACAGACTGGATGCTTTGGAAATGCTGAAACACTGCACTTTTATGCAATTGCAATGTGTTAGTTCCATTTTGCTGGCACTTACCACTAAAACACTTGACTAACAAACAAATTGAGAAACAAAGGATGGAATTTCTGCCTTATGAATCACCCCAATGTTCTTCATTGTAAGAATCAAGTTGGGGGAGATGCTAAAGAAACTGTACTCCCCACGTTTTCTGTGGACAGAATTTAAGAGTTCAGTGTCATGCACTGTCAGATATATCAGGAACAAGACAGCATGTTCTTCCTTTCAATCTTCATATCGTTAGCATTTATCTAGTGTCTGACGGAGGAGAAGTGTCAGGAGGTAATGGTCCTTAGATTTCTCACGTTTCTAAACATCTTCCATGTAGAGGCATTGACTGTCTTTGTTCTGGAGTAATTTTTCAGGGATGTTGGTAAAGCAAACTACCTTAGAGGGAGGAAGTATCTCCTTCAACTGCAAAAAGCCACCATGCTTGCTGTTCAGTATAAAAGGCCTGGTTCCTGAAGCTCAGACTTCTCTCAAATGCTGACGCTAGCTACTGCTGCAGCTCTAGGTAATAAAGTCTTCTGTCTCTGACCCAGGAATATCACCACTTGTGCCAGCATCTATGAAACTGGCAAGCTAACTCGTTAACTCGAAAGTAGGACAAAATCTCCTGCCCTTCACAGTTCCTGAGAGTAAGTGCTCAAAAAAAAAAAAATCTGTTGAATGAATAAATTTAAAAAAATGTTTAGGGGGTCTTATCATTCTTCTGAATAATGAACAGTTACCCAGAGAAAGAGCCCAAGAACGTCTCTTTGCAAGGAGCTATTTCACAATATATTTTCATCAAAGTACCAGTGTGTGTTAGTCAGCCTGTGTTTATTTTAGATATCAGTGTTGACTTTAAAATGTTGGCAGCAGTGTGTTTGGACTTGGCTAAACATTGAGTTGTACGATGGGAACCGTGTGTTTATTTTAGCATTACCTAGTCATATAGGAACTCCAGACCTTCGACAGTCTTGCTTCTGCATCAGTGACCCTAATGGACAAGGCCCCAGGGTTGGTACACGGAGCTGAAATTCTATTCTCTTTCTAGAAACAACCATTTATCTTAAAAACAACGCTTTCACTTGGGACACAGAATGCTAACTTAGATGTTTATTTTTCCATCTGCTCCATTTTAGAACACCTGACAAATCCGGGCCTAGAAGCTCTTTTCCAAAGGGACGTGACCTAGTCTCTCTGTGGGGCAGATGGCCAAGCTGCCACCTGCTCCCCCCACCTCTGTCACCCGCCCTGGTGAATCATGACTCCAGGAGTCTGAAGAGAGAGCTGGTGCCAGGCAGTTGGGGATCCAGGAAGAAAAAAAAAATGCTTCCCAAAGATAGACAAGTAATTTAAGGTCAATCATCACTCATAACTACCTTAGAAACTGTCCAGTATGTCAGGAGGGAGAAAGGACTGGGACCCAGGGGACATACATTTTCTCCTAGATTTGCCACATTTTCTGTGCACTGGGGCAAGTCGTTTGAGCTCTCTGGGTCTTAGTTTTCCCAGTTGTCAAATGGTAACGATACATGCTCTGCATATACATAATACTGCTTCATGCATCAAATGAAAGCGCTCAGGCTTAACTGGTGGTTCAGTGGTGAAGAATCCGCCTGCCAGTGGAAGAGACATGGGCTCCAGCCCTGGTCCGGGAAAGAGTCCACATGCTGCAGAGCAGCTAAGCTGGTGTGCCGCAGCTACCGAGCCTGCGCGCTAGAGCCCGGAGCCGCAACGAGAGAAGAACTGCAGTGAAGAGCCCGTGCACTAGAGAGTAGCCCCCGATTGCTGCAACGGAAGAAAGGCCACTCAGCAACAAAGAGCCAGCATGACCAAAAGTAAACAAATTCAATTATTTAAAAAATAAAGTAGCGCAGTTCAGTTCACTTCAGTTGCTCAGTCGTATCTGACTCTTTGCGGCCCGATGGACTGCAGCACACCAGGCCTCCCTGTCCATCACCAACTCCTGGAGTTTGCTCAAACTCATGTCCATTGAGTTGGGGATGCCATCCAGCCATCTCATCCTCTGTGGTCCCCTTCTCCTCTCACCTTCAATCTTTCCCAGCATCAGGGTCTTCTCAAATGAATCAGTTCTTCGCATCAGGTGGCAAAAGCATTGGAGTTACAGCTTCAGCATCAGTCCTTCCAGTGAATATTCAGGACTGATCTCCTTTAGGATGGACTGGTTGGATCTCCTTGCAGTCCAAGGGACTCTCAAGAGTCTTCTCCAACACCACAGTTCAGAAGTGTCAATTCTTCGGTGCTCAACTTTCTCTACAGTCCAACTCTCACATCCATCCATGACCACTGGAAAACTTTGACTAGACGGACCTTTGTTGGCAAAGTAATGTCTCTCCTTTTTAATATGCTGGTCATAACTTTTCTTCCAAGGAGTAAGCATCTTTTAATTTCATGGCAAGTCTGGTAAATAAATGTAGCAATCGTATCACCCTTTTCTCAACGTTTTGGTTATAAAGTTAGAAAGGCTTTGAAGACCCTGGTGGCTCAGTCAGTAAAGAATCTGCCTGCAATGTGGGAGACCTGGCTTTGATCCCTGGGTCGGGAAGATCCCATGGAGAAGGAAATGGCAACCCACTCCAGTATTCTTGCCCGGAGATTTCCGTAGACAGAGGAGCCTGGCGGGCTATAGTCCACGTGGCAACAAAGAGCTGGACACGACTGAGGACTAAGCACAGAAGACCTTTAGACAGGTTTACACAAATGGAGGTGTTATTAGTATGGAGTTTATCCACCATATTCCTTTTGAGTTTTTGCTTCACTTTTTTTGCACTGAACAAAAAAATATTACTCTAAGGAAACAAATACAGTTGGAAATACCACGTACACATGATTGAAATATTTAGATCCTGGCAAAACTGACTTGCTTTTTTGGGCACTTTTTTTTTTTTTTGGCACTTTTTATGTGATAATCTGGATCAAAGCAATCAAAACTAAAACAGAATCAAATAATTAAATCAGCATTTGATAAAGATACAGAAGTGATGATTTCTTTCTGACTCATTAGATATTCTTAAAGGAGTTAATCAATTAAACTGGACTCAATTTGCCCCAGTAAGACCCTGAACAGGATAAAGAATGCTCTCTAATAGCTTGTTGATTTCTGCCATGAATCAGCTTCCTGGGTGGTGTAGGAGGACTTTTTCTGATTCATAGAGAAGAGGAACTGATTACACAGAGTCTTTATGGTACCAACTCACTATTGCTATAATAAAAAATTGTATGTTTTCACATGGAGTGGGAGAAAAGAATTCATATTCATATTTCAGTTTTCACTGGGTGGTGTAACTGACATTAAGACTAGTTTTCAGGGAAATATGGACTAAAATTCATAAATATGTGCTGACAGAGATGTTCATAAAATTGACAGAAGTGATAAATATTCCTTTTTTATAACTTAAATAGCATGCAGAAACTAATACGCTTCATTTGGATTTTAACAATCACTCCTAAATGTGGTATATTTGTCCTAATATAAAAATGCAATGTTACTGAGCAAAATAGAGGTGAAACAACCTCCAGAAAAGCATTTTTTAAACTTCATATTTCATCTTTAGGCTCATCTGTAAATGGGTTATTGTCATTTTACAGTGCTTCCTTAATAAACTGTAATCACAAGTTTCATGTTCTTATGAGATAATCCTTTCAATAATGGATCTATGACTTGACTATAAGATAAAGTGGTGAATTATTTACGTATAGATATATTATCTCTAATTGTGATTCATTTGTGGCTTTCTGTTGAAGGATATCTTTATAGTACTGAGTCTGCCATATGCGTTTCAAGATATGATGATTTCCTAAAACACTCAGTAAATAACAGCGTCTCCATTGTGAATTTTAATTCTACTTTAAACATATACTATATATTTTGGACACAAGACTCTTGAATCAATCATCTTGTTAATCGCTCATATGTGTTTTCAGAAAAGACAGATATTCTAGTTTTTGCTATTGAAAAAACAGCAAATACTTTTGAGCAGACACAACTGGAGAATATCCTCATTGGCAGTCAGATCAAGTTAGTTGAAAAGGTGCTGGCAGAACAACAACAACAAAAACCCCATGTGTTTTCCTGCCTAATTTAATGTTTATTACCTTATCTATAATATAAGAACATCAATATTAGTAAAATAAATTTTAGGGCAAGCTAAAGTGCATAGCAACCATCTCTCCAGATGAATCTGAGTCTAAATTTTCACTAATTCACTTTCACTTATTTCCACAAATTTAACATTAATGTGGAATACCTTTTTGTTTTTTCCTTTTGTATGGGTGAAGCTTCTAAATATCTTCATAATGAAAAAACTGAAACATACACAATGGTAGAAAAAAACAGAGTAATAAACCCACATGTACCCATCAAGCAACTTCAACAAATATAAACATGTGGTCAATCTCATTTTATCTATACTTCATTTCATTCAAAAATGCTTCAATGTGTTTCTCTAAAAAGCATGTAAATCTTAAGAGAATAACCACTCACATAAATGGAATATGGTTTCTGTATTGGTGGAGTTTGGCAGAATACAGGCTGAAGGGTAAACATGGGGACTTAATGAAATGCCCGCAAATATTTGCAGGTTTAAATATTTATTTCAAAACAGAAGAGCCATTGTATTTCCTGGTGGCTCTATAATTCCAGTTGGTTGGCACCTGCAAAGCCATTTCTAATACCTTTCATAACTAGTTGTGGGAGGATGGAGGAATACTTTGGGGGTTTGAGAAAACCTGGGAAGCTTCATGTGTTCTTGGGGGACTGGTGGAGCAGCATGGTTTTATCCAGTCACAGAACAGCAGGGAAAGAAGTCCTGAGACGCCCTGTATGCAGAGGAAAGTTTCTGCTTTTCTCACACTCTGTACCAGACTCGAGTCAGGAGGACGTCTTCCTTCATGTACTGTCATCGACTCTGTCTTTCTCTGGTCTGGCCCCATGGTCTGTACACACAGTGAGAAAAGACATATAAGAGACCCAGCCCTACGTAAATACATAGTGGACTTCTGCAGTGTTTGCTCAGCTCTTCAGAACTTGCAGATTTCATAGATACTGCCACCTTTAAACTTCACCGTAACCCTGCCAGGTGGCTACTATTTTGCCTGTTTTATGGTGATTGAGCCAGAGATCAAAGTCGAGGGACTGAGCAAGGTCATGGAGGAGATGACGCTGGGGCACAAGGCTTCTCTGGCAGGCTCGCGTGTGTTCAGTTTTTCTGTGCTCATTTGTTTGTTTCTTTTTAAATAAACTTTTAAAGTTGTGAAGGATTAGGAAAGGAGTATGGAATGAGTTTGCAGTGTTTAAGAGCTTAAATACAGAGTTCAGATATACAGGCTTTAAAGGAGCAAGAGAGTAGTAGACCTTCCTCTTCCTTCTCCCACCTACTGACTGGGAGCAAAGACGCCTCTTGCCTTCTCATGGAGGGATGGGTCCCATTAATGTGATCTCCACATTAATAGGAGAAATGGAGTCAATGTATTGATCCCAGGTCCCTGTAAAAACAAAGGTCTTTTGTCTGGGTGCAGGAACAGGGTTTGGATGAAGAAAAAAATTTTTCCTGAACCTTTAGCACTTCCTTCAAATATGAATATGGATTCCAAGCCACAGCAATTATTAACTGTTTCTGTGAGTCTGTCACCAAAGTAAACGATTCCTCTCACTTTACAATTGTTGTAAATATCTTGAAGATATCCTTTATGCTCATCACTATCTCAAAATGTTACTAGATTTGAAACTGGATTTTATTGCTACTGTGCTAATAAAGACACATGTATTACGTTATTAGGAAGTTTAAAAACCATCTTGATCATTGTATTTATTTAATCACCTATTTAATTGTAATAATATGTATTTTATTTTATGCACTTAAAAACATTACTCCTAGAAGAAGCATAAGTATCAGGATGCTGTCATGGGGTCTGTGGTACAAATAAAAGTTTTAGAAACTTGCTTTAAAGGAACATTCACTGAAAATCTTAAATTATTCTTAAAAGATCACATTTTCAAAACTTTTTTTTGTTTAAGGAAGAAACTAGGTTGAGGGAATAATTCCTTGATTTCATCGTCTCTTCCATCTCTCTACTTGGTCCATTGAACCGCTAAACAGCACAATTGCAATAAACTTTCATTGAGAATGATGCTCCTTTTTCTCCTTGGGAAAATGACCAACCTGCTAAAAACAGACCAAATTTGGTTCATGGGACACTTCCCAAAAGGAGAGATGGCTTAAGCTGGAGAAAGTGGAAAGGAAAGGAATATCTGAGTGGAGGAATTAGCCAAGGACAAGACCTGACCTTTAAAAGGACATTCTGAGTTAAATCTGAAAACAGCATTTGTCTTTATGTGGAAAACCATGCCCTTTACTAAATCTTCTGTGTCCTCTCCACCACAGGTAATCAAATTATGCAGGAAATAATTTAATAATTTTATTTTCGGTTGACAAGCAGTAAATTATATGCTAAATTTGTTTGCCTAAGGGAAGATATTTGTTGCACGATAACATTTGCTAATATGTGTTCTTCTCAGAAAACCATTATATTGCAAATTTTAAATTTATGTACAGAAATGAAAGGGCCTAAGCATTTGGCTAATGTATACCTTCTTTAATATTTATTTAGTTAGTTATTTCTGGCTGCATCGGGTCTTAATTATGGCATGTTGAATCTTTCATTGTGGTGCACAGGCTTAGTTGCCAAGACATGTGGGATCTTTGTTCCCTGACCAGGGATTGAACCCAAGTCCCAGCTTTGGAAAGTGGATTCTCAACCACTGGACCACGAGGGAAGTTTCTTGACTAATATATTTTGATTATCCATATATATCCAGAGGAATTCAGAACTTCCATGTGATTGTCTGAAAAAACCCGTAATAGTTCAGCCTTCTACTTTATGGCTAGAAATCCTTTTGCTTCGTTTGCTATTTCTTCTTACAGGTATCCACACTAGGCAAAATCTCTGAGAAATTAGTTAGGTGACTGTCAAGGGAAATATATAGAGCATAATGTTTAGAAACAGAAATAGCCAGAAAGAATGTATGGCTGTTCCTCTTAGAACTTGAATCTTCACAGTGTCAAATTCTGTGTTTTATTGAGCCGATGATACTCTTCATATTCCCATGTGTGTGCCCTGGCTGATCCTTCTTCCTGCAATATTCTTCCTGTTCCCGTTTACTCTCTACAACCTCAAGATCTGCTAGGGCTTCATTTTCTTGCAAAACTTAGCCTGACCCTTCTTCTTATTCCAGGTGGGATTAATTGCCCCTCTGAACTACTGAAGTCCTCCTTCCCTCCTTCCAGGGTTGTGAACTGGTCTTGATGTCCACCCTCCCCCCGCCCCCACCAATCCTCCTCCTCTCTGCTTAGTATCATGCTCTAGGCTGTGACCATCTCAAGACTAGAACTATGCCTTTGAGTTACAGGCATCAGGCCCTCAAGATTTTCTGTAGAATTAAATAAGTGAATGAAGCCAACAAATAAAAGGACTAATGTGACAGGCAATGTGAAGACTAAAGGATGTGTATGGAAGACAGGGGAGGCAAGTTGATCCCAAGCAGTCTCAGTCCCAAAAAGTTCTTGCAAATGTATGTGTGTATGTGTGTGTGTGTGCATGGGAGGAGGAGTAGAACAGGGGAGGTGAACTTTATACCTGACTGTATCTCAACGTGTTGTTGTTGTTCAGTTGCTAAGTCATTTTGACTCTGTGACCCAACTGACTGCAGCACGTCAGGCTCCTGTATCCATCAATTTGTCACAGAGCTTGCTCAAACTCTTGTCCCTTGAGTGGGTGATCTCATCCAGTCATCTCATCCTCTGCTGTCCCCTTCTCCTTTTGCCCTCAGTCTTTCCCAGCATCAGCATCTTTTTTAGTGAGTTAGCTCTTCACATCAGGTGGCCAAAGTATTGGAGCTTCAGCTTCAACATCAGTCCTTCCAGTGAATATTCAGGATTGATTTCCTTTAGGATGGACTGGTTGGATCTCCTTGCAGTCCAAGGGGCTCTCAAGAGTCTTTTCTAGCACCACAGTTCAAAAGCATCAATTCTTTGGCTCTCAGCCTTCTTTATGGTCCAACACTCATTTCTGCACATGACTACTGAAAAAACCATGGCTTTGACTACATGGACCATTGTTGGCGAAGTGATGTCTCGGCTTCTTAATACACAGTCTAGGTTCGTCATAGCTTTCCTTCCAATGAGCAAGTGTCTTTTAATTCATGGCTGCAATCACCATCCACAGTGACTTTGGAGCCCAATAAAATAAAATCTGTCACTGCTTCCACTTTTTCCCCTTCTTTTTGTCAGGAAGTGATGGGACCAGAGGCCATGATCTTCAGTTTTTGAATGTTGAGTATTATGCCAACTTTTTAAGTCTCCTCTTTCACCTTCATCAAGAGGCTCTTTAGTTCCTCTTCACTTTCTGCCATTAGAGTGGTACTATCTGCATATTTGAGGTTATTGATATTTCTCCCAGCAGTATTGATTCCAGCTTGTGATTCCTCCAGTGGTATTTCACGTGATGTATTCTACATAGAAGTTAAATAAGCAGGGTGACAATATATAGCCTTGACATACTCCTTTCTCAATTTTGAACCAGTCAGTTGTTCCATGTCTGGTTCTAACTTTTTTTTCTTGACCTGCATACAGATTTCTCAGGAGACAGGTAAGGTGATCTGGTATTCCCATCTCTTTAATAATTTTCCACAGTTTGTTGTGATCCACACAAAGGCTTTAGTGTAGTCAATGAAGCAGAAGTAGATGTTTTTCTGGAATTCCCTTGCTTTCTCTATGATCCAACGAAAGTTGGCAATTTGATCTCTGGTTCCTCTGCCTTTTCTAAACCCAGCTTGTATATCTGGAAATTCTTAGTTCACATACTGCTGAAGTCTAACATGAAGGATTTTGAGCATAACCTTGCTAGCATGTGAAATGAGCACAATTGTAGGCTAGTTTGAACAATGCCCGTTGGCATTTTCCTTCTTTTGTAGTAAGTATGAAAGTGACTCTGTCACTTTCTAGTATGTAAATGCTACATTTCTCAAAATCAGAAAAATTGTTTCTATACTTTCACCTACATGACTGGCAGAAAATTCAGTCTCAATCATTCTTGGGGGATTCTCTCTTATCCTCCAGGGGTTCATTCAAGAATTTCCTGGTATCTAGGATGCCATAGCCTGTAGAGTGCTTATCAGCTGTGGCTCACCACTTTTCCAAAGCACTGGTCAGGCAGTATGTTCCAGGCACACCAGAGATGCCTCTCAGGGTGGTCTATTCCTCTACCACACACAGGCCCACAGGGTCTCCTATGAACCTGGGGGTAAGTGTTGAGCCTCCAGTGGACATCCTGAAATGATTTGTGTTAGGCACTTACATGCAAGGGACCCCAAGTCCCAGGTCCTTCCAAAAACCTGCTTACTTCCTAGGCACACGTACCCTCCCAGCCTGAGGGAAGTCTAACATTCCACCTCGATTAGGCAGTTTCTGTGGCTTTTATTGCAAAGCGCCAACTTCCACGTGCTCCTCTGGGGAATACATCCAGGGGAATTGCTAGATGGTGTGTCATGGGGAGGAAAAGGAACTGAAAATACTGGCTATGTCTTCCTTAACTCACCTTGCTACACTGGACTTCAGAAGCAACAGAGGCTTTACCTCCCTCCTCCCACGGCCTGTCCCCATCCTGACTGTCCCCACGCGGCCAGCCCCGAGTGTCCCCACGCGGCCAGCCCTGACTGTCCCCACACTGCCAGCCCTGAGTGTCCCCACCCTGACTGTCCCCACCCTGACTGTCCCCACGCTGCCAGCCCCGAGTGTCCCCATGCGGCCAACCCTGAGTGTCCCCACGCGGCCAGCCCTGACTGTCCCCACGCTGCCAGCCCTGAGTGTCCCCACCCTGACTGTCCCCACGCTGCCAGCCCTGAGTGTCCCCACGCGGCCAGCCCTGACTGTCCCCACGCTGCCAGCCCTGAGTGTCCCCACCCTGAGTGTCCCCACACTGCCAGCCCTGAGTGTCCCCACGCGGCCAACCCTGAGTGTCCCCATGCTGCCAGCCCTGAGTGTCCCCATGCTGCCAGCCCTGAGTGTCCCCACCCTGACTGTCCCCACGCTGCCAGCCCTGAGTGTCCCCACGCTGCCAGCCCTGAGTGTCCCCACCCTGAGTGTCCCCACGTTGCCACCACTGTCTCACTTTGCAGCCTGGAAGAGCTCAAAGCGCAGGGTCTTGGCGGTTATCCCGGTTTTCTACATCCTGTTCATGACTCCAAAGAAAACACAATTTCTAACTCAAAAACAAGCTGGAGGTTTCTGTTGAGACCTCAAATATTTTCCCAGAGTCCACCATAAAAACAATAATGTTATGTTTTAATTTAAAATGATTTGTTCAAGTTTTTGTGGCAAAACCCTGCTGTAGTTTTGTTTATCGTACAAAGAACCTCAGGTTCACTTCTAAACAAAATATTTTCTAAAAAATAAAACAGACTTCCCTCTGCTGACCTAAATCTCAGTTTGTTATAAAGTGCCAAAAAATATTTATAAACAATATTCTTTTGCCACTTGCATAATCTTGGCAATTATTACTCATGTTAGCATTGCTACTCAAAACCCAGCATTAATGTTTTCTTCACAATATTTTACTTGGGTAGTATAAAGATACCCTATATTGCCAAAGACCTATTGGACAAGTGCGGTCTTTGGTAGATTATGCTTACACTTGCCTTCTTTTTTTGGAAACAGTAGGAAATTTATGAGAGGGGTTTTGGAAAGAAGAAATATTTTAGTGCTCTAACCCCATAATATTTATGTTCTCTTACAAACACTAGCAACTAGACCCCATTTGTAAGTAACACAGCTAAAAATCTGCCCCATTCTATGAGTAAGACTTCACTTTAAAATAAACATATTATTGAAAGATGAACAAATAATAGGAGACAAAAATGATTAACTTGTGAATATGAATATGAATGTTCATATACTTCCTTTCACTGCCCATTAAGAGTAATTCCACCAGTGCCAACGAGGTTCGTGAGCATTTCTGACACAACACAGAATCAGAGACAAGATGGGAACGTGTGTGTTTGTTTTGGAATAGGCTAAGTTTGGGGCTTCCTGGTGGTTCAGTTGGTAAAGAATCTGGCTGCAATGCAGGAGACATGGGTTTGATTTCTGGGTCGGGAAGATCCCCTGGAAAAGGGAATGGCTACCCACTCCAGTATTCTTGTCCCATGGGCAGGGAGCCTGGCGGGCTACAGTTGCAAAAGATTCGGACTTTGCAACCAAACAACTACCACCAGGCTAAACGTTACTTCTGGAAGGCAATAGGCTAAAGGAGGAAGGAAAGGGAAAAACCAAGTAAGTCTTAGAATAAATTTCTTGGGAGTTTGGACTGAATAGGGAGTTAAATAACATAACTTTCTGGGCTTATTGCAGGACAGGCTAAGGTTCCAAAGACAAGGTGGGAACTGGAATTTAAGATGTGCTGCCAAGTACTGTATATCAGTCCCCTTGACAGACTCTACTAAGGAGTTTTCAAATGTTAGATTTTATTTATTTAATTTTTTAAATAGACTGTACGTTCACAGGTTTCAATTTTTTAATGTACTATGTGCTACGATGTTAACCAGGAAGAAGTCCCTAATACTCTAGGCCCCAGACACTCAGTTCTCACCCTTGGGGACCACCGATATTACCAGTTTGTCTCTCTTCCAGAGACATTTCATCCACGTCCAAGCAGAGAGACATTTGTATTATATGTCCTTTCCCACCTCACTTTTATACAAGTAGTAGAGTATTACACAAAGCGTTCTGCAGTTTTATTGCCTTTACAATATCTTGTAAAGACATTATTTAGATAGAGATTTCTCTCTCGCTCTCTTTTTTTGTTTTTTTGGCAGCTGCAGAGTGTTCCATTGTAGAAACATACAAATACTTTTAACCCAGTCTACTTTTGAGGTTACCTCCAATCAGTTACCATTATATACATGATGTTATGAATTCAGTTCAGTTCAGTCGCTCAGTTGTGTTCGACTCTTTGTGACCCCATGAACCACAGCACGCCAGGCCTCCCTGTCCATCACCAACTCCCGGAGTTTACTCAAGCTCATGCCCATTGTGTCGGTGATGCCATCCAGCCATCTCATCCTCTGTCGTCCCTTCTCCTCCTGCCCCCAATCCCTCCCAGCATCAGGGTCTTTTCAAATGAGTCAACTCTTTGCATGAGGTGGCCAAAAAGTATTGGAGTTTCAGCTTCAGCATCAGTCCTTCTAATGAACACCCAGGACTGATCTCCTTTAGGATGGACTGGTTGGATCTCCTTGCAGTCCAAGGGACTCTCAAGAGTCTTCTCCAACACCACAGTTCAAAAGCATCAATTCTTTGGCGCTCAGCTTTCTTTATAATCCAACTCTCACATCCATACATGACTATTGGAAAAACCACAGCCTTGACCAGATGGACCTTTGTTGGCAAAGTAACGTCTCTACTTTTCAATATGCTGTCTAGGTTGGTCATAACTTTCCTTCCAAGGAGCAAGTATTTTTTAATTTCATGGCTGCAGTCACCATCTGCAGTGATTTTGGAGCCCCCCAAAATAAAGTCAGTCACTATTTCCACTGTTTCCCCATCTATTTGCCATGAAGTGATGGGACCAGATGCCATGATCTTAGTTTTCTGAATGTTGAGTTTTAAGCCAACTTTTTCACTCTCCTTGTACTTAACTTAGTTTGTGCCCACACACCCCTTTGACAGTCTGGTGAAGCCAGACTTTGAAGTCTGTTGAAAATATTTTCTCACCATGATATTTTCAAGAAGATAAAATAAAATCCTTAAGATCAAAATTAAACTAATTATATGCATGCTAAGTCGCTTCAGTTATATTTGACTCTTTGTGACCCCATGGACTGTAACCTGCCAAGCTCCTCTATACACGGGATTCTCCAGGCAAGAACACTGGAGTGGGCTGCCATGCCCTCCTCCAGGGGATCTTCTTGACCCAGGGATCGAACCCATGTGTCTCTTAAGTCTCCTGCACTTGCAGGTGGGTTCTTTACCACTAATGCCACCTGGGAATAATTATAAAAAATTTTTATTTAGAAATATGTGTTTATTAATTGATGAATTAAATAATAAGATCTAGTACTGGGTCTAACTACTCTAATTTCAAGCTATGGATTAACATAAATGATACTTCAAAATATCAGCAGCAACTGTAATATGACATAAAATATCTGACTTCTACTGGTAACAAAGGCACAGACTGATACATTGTGGCTTCCTGTCTACTTTCATAATTAAAGGAAATGATAAATTTTAGTTAGAGTTTAATGAAACCCAAAACGCAAAAATTATTTTTTCCATTCAAGTTGATAAATTCTTTGAATTTTTCTGTGGAGTCCTTGTTAAGAAGTTCTGCCTTGCACACACATTGTTTTCTAAACATTCAAGCAAGCTTGTATATATTTGTAAATACCCAGAAGTACTTTCAATTAGCAACTGCTAATAAATTTTAAATGAATGCATATTGTCAAACATGACTGTCAAACAGTCATTCCTATAGCTTTGAATGAGGATGTGCTAGTAAGCATTTTAATCTTTGCCAAGCTGAGAGGTGAGAAATGGTAGCTTGGTGTAGATTTATTTTGAATCTGCCTTCTTAGAAGCCAGTCTGAGCATCTTTTCATATATTCAAGAAC
The DNA here is from genome assembly GCF_963930625.1 of Muntiacus reevesi. Classification (NCBI taxonomy): domain Eukaryota; kingdom Metazoa; phylum Chordata; class Mammalia; order Artiodactyla; family Cervidae; genus Muntiacus; species Muntiacus reevesi. Next base: position 93,630,659 of record NC_089256.1, read on the forward strand.
CATTTTCTCCATGTTCTGTCCTTCGCTTTTCTCCCTATTGGTTTGTCAGCAGGTCTGTCTTGTGCTGCAATTCCAGAAGAAATCAATCACTGAATCTGTGTTGTAAACAGCACCCCCTGGAGTCAGCAACACAGGAGGCCTAGTTATTGATTCCTGGTGGCTCAGTGGTAAAGAATCTGCCTGCCAATGCAGGAGATTCAGGAGACACAGTTTCGATCCCTAGGTTGAGAGGATCCCCTGGAGGAGGAAATGGTATCCCATTCCAGTATTTTTACCTGGGAAATCCCAAGAACAGAGGAGCCTGGCAGGCTACAGTCCATGGGGTCGCCAAGAGTTGGACATTACTTGGTGACTAAACAACAACAATAAAAGAGTTTAATTGCTATCCTTTGAAATTTTACCTCAGATAACTTTCTTTGCATCATCTGAATGGAGTAAAATAGAATCTGGAATCCTTAAGTCAGGAGCCTTATTTAGGTAACAACGCTGCTGAGACAAAATCTGGAAGAATTCACGACAAATTGATGACTGAAGTTATCTCTAGCAGGGAAGTGGTACCAGAAGTGTGAGAAAGATTTTTTTTTTACTTTTTCTAAAAAGTGTATTATGCATTATCATATGGCATAAATAAATGAAAAGAATAAATACACATGATGAAAATTCAAATAATACAGAAGAGTATAAAAGAATCCCTTTATCCAAATTCTTCCCAACCTAAGAATTAGAAAAAAAAATTTGTGATTGGTTTCTTCAGCCCATATTGTGGTTTTGAAATATCTTTTCCACTACACAGAACCAAAGCTTATTGGGGAAATAACTGATTGCATGTCTGGGGCAGGAAATGTACAAGATGAGCCTGGTACATCTTGTTATATCAGATAGCAAGGAAGTTATCAAAGATGACTAGGGCCATGGAAAAGGACCAGGATTCAACTAGAAGAAGTTGCCAGTGACCAGAGAGAGAGCAAGTTGAGTATCAGTAAAGATAATAACACAATGGCCTGACATGCATCATGAACTCCAGGAGTTCATCATGGTATTAGAGAAAATAAAAATTAATTGATCATTCCATGAGGATGATGGGGAGCCCACTTGCTATTTTACAAGCTTGTAAATCAGGACAGAATGTAGCATTACTCTTTCTTGTACAAACTGTGACATTGAGTCACCAAATAATGGACAAGGGAAAGGTTCTTTTTTAAAAAAGTAGACCAGCTGGAGTTTCCCTGGTGTTCAGTGATGTCCAGTGGCTAAGACCCTGCACTCCCAATGTAGGGGGCTCAGGTTTGATCCCTGCTCAGGGAACTAGATCCCACATGCTGCAACTAAGCGTCTGCATATTGCAGCTAAAGATCCTATATGCTGCAATGAAGATGGAAGATCCCATGTGCTGCAACTAAGACCTAGCACAGCCAAATAAATAAATAAGTTTTAAAAATAAAATAAAAGTAGGCCAGCTAAGAAGTGAAAATGCAACAACCATATACACCATTTTGTAACTCCTAATGAATCTGGACGTTGATCACTCACAGTGGTGAGCATCATCAAATGGGTGGCTCCTAATGAAAGAATACAATCCCACCTAAAAAGTTGTCTTGTCAAAAAAGGGAAAAAAAAGATCTTGCATCTGATGAAGCCTCCAGGTCCAACTACCAATTTGTAGGAAATGTAGTGTGTGCTCAGTCATGTGACTCTTTGTGATTCCATGGAATGCAGCCCGCCAGGCTCCTCTGTCCATGGAATTTTCCAGGCAAGAATACTGGAGTGGGGTGCCGTTTTCCCCTCCGGGGGGTCTTCCTGACTCAGGGATCAAACTCGTGTCTCCTCTGTCTCCTGCACGGGCAGGTGTATCTGTACCACTGAGCCAGCTGGGATGTCCATGCCATGGCTAACTGTCGAAGCTGGCTGGAGGAATCTGCGGGGGCCTTATTTTATATTATTCTGTCTAATTTTGTTATGTTTAAAGTAAACAAAATCATTAGAGATCAATTTTTCCTGAATGACCACATTGAAAGACTGAAAAACAGCTCACTTCCGTTAGGCTCTGTTGCCACGTTGCTTAAAGAGCAGAAGCTGAATTTTAAAGTTCACATTTGTTAGGGATCAGAAGCATTCCTATCAGCAGTCCATAGGAGAGAGAAGCTATGTAGCCAGGCAGCCTAGCCATGTGATCAGGAGGCAGCTCTGTGGGCTTGAAGAAGCAGCTGCTGAAGATCAGCTTCCCTGGAAAACAGACTTGGGGTGGAGATGGCCTTGGAGAAGGTTTCTTAGGGAGGGCTCTAGGGAAGTGGCAGCCCACTCCAGTGTTCTTGCCTGCAGAATCCCAGGGACGGAGGAGCCCGGCGGGCTACAGTCAGACCCAACTGAGTGACTGCGTACGCTGGCATCGCCGCTTGTGAGGTTCGTGGAGGAGACAGGCCTGGGGAACGGGGGAAACTGAGCCATGGTGCCGCTCCTGCAGGAGCTTCGGCTAACCCCACTGGGGGCCCTCGGAGCAGAACGGCCCTTCCAAGTTGTCTTTATGGAAGCAAGGGTCTGTCCCTGCTCCTCAGTCATCAGAAGTGGGTTGCCCTCTGGCAGGGCCTTTCCTCAGCTGAGGCAGCTTCGTTAGGCTGGAGCAAGGCCCACAGACATCCTCAGCTGGGCTGGCTGTCACGCCCAGCGCACTCTCAGCAGACAGGGAGCCAGGGTCTCGGGCCCAGAGAGAATCCGGGCGATGCCCCTAGTGAGCTCATTACATGTCACCACCCTAACTCCTGCGCACCAACCCAGGACCGTGGCTCCTAAGTGAATAATGTGTGAGGCTCAGTCCCAAAGGGCAAGTCTCTACGTCAAATTTCTGATAACAGGCACCAAGCCCATACAAGGTGGTCAAAGGTTCTGTATTATTCACATTCTTCCTATCTATGTAACTCGGTAGTGAGTATCTTATACGACATAGTCCCTAAGTCCCCTGAATTTCCCAAAGTGGCAATAGAGCTGGAATTATTTCCGGTACCATTTTGAAATGAAATCTCACACTAAAATTTTTTAACATTCTTTTTATTTTGAAATAATTTCAGGTTTACTGAAAAGTTGCAAAGATAATGCCAAATACTCATGTGTAGGCTTTATCTAGATTCACCAGTAGTTAACATTTTGCTATCTTCCTTTATTATTTTCTTATATAACTGCCACACAATGCTTAAAATCGGGAAATTCAATATTCATAAGATGTTATTATCTAATCCACAGTCTATATTCAAATTTCCCAATAATGTTCTCAATAACAAGAGTTTTCCCCCAGGTCCCAATCCAAGATTGTCCTTTGTGTTTAGTTGCTGTGTGCCCTAGTTTCCTTTAATTCAGCTTCTTTCATCTTTCTCTCCTTCCATTACCTTGGCACATTTTAATATTGCAGGCATCTTTGGCAGGAATATTGTGGAAGCGACTGTACTCACTTTCTCTCTGGTACAGTAAATTACCGTGACCTGAGCAGATGGAAACAGCACACGTTTATTATCTCAGGGTCTGTGGGCCAGGACTTCGGGCTCAGTGTAGCCGAGTGCTCTGTGAGGCTGTTTCAAGGTGCAGTCGAGGGCTGGGTTGTCATCTTCTGATTTTCCTGGGGAAGAACCTGCTTCCAAACTCACCCAGGTTGCCGGCAGGATTTACTTCGTTTTGGTTGTAGAGCTTATGCCTCTTCAAAGTCAGCAAGACTCTAGAATGGTTCTGCTGGTAACACAGAGGTTTACACGATGTAAGACAGCTGCAGGATGACACCCCAGCCCCTTCGTCCTAGCCTCCTTATTAGAAGGAAGTCACAGTCCCACTCACACTCATGATGAGGAGGTGCTACAAGGGCGTGAATACAAGGAGGTGGGCTTATGGGGGCCGTGTTCAAGTCCACCAAGGGATGCTGTGTCCTCCTTGCATGCCACCCAGTGGCTCACGGTACCCGTGAGTCTCACTACCAGTGATGTTAACTTGGATCACTTCATTAAGTTTGTGTCCACTAGGCTTATCCAGTCACTCTTTTCCCCTTTGTGAAGAGTAAGCATTTTGTACAGAGATACTTTAATACAATGTCAATAGTACATTTTCATCAAACTTTTAATGAACTAATATCTCCATAAACTTGTGAATTTCTATTTTGTTCATTGACTCATAATTCATTACTGATGTTCAAACTGTTCCAGATTTGGCCTGGAAAAACCCTTTAAACTAGCCCATGGAACTTCCCTCATGGGCCAGTGGCTAAGAATCTGTCTACCAATGTAGCGGACACGGGCTCCCTTCCTGATCTGGGGAGATCCCACATGTCACAGAGCAACTAGGCCCATGTGCCAACTAGTGAGCCTGCGCTCTAGAGCCCAGGAGTGGCCACTACCGAAGCCCACGTGTCCCAGAGCCGACGCTCCACAGCAAGAGAAGCCTCTGCAGTGAGGAGCCTGTGCACCGCAGCTGGAGGAAGCCCGTGCAGCCACAAAGACCCAGGACAGCCAGAAATATGAATAAATAAAATTAATAGTTAATATATAGCTGAAAAACGAAGGGCTTCTCTGATGGCTCAGACAATAAAGAATCTGCCTGCAATGCGGGAGACCTGGATTTCAATCCCTGGGTCAAGAAGGTCCCCTGCAGAAGGGAATGGCAACCTACTCCAGTATTCTTGCCTGGAGAATTCCACAGAGGAGTCTGGCGGGCCACAGTCCGTAGAGTCTCAGAAAGTCAGACATGACTGAGCGACTAACACCTTCACTTTCACTTTTATTCGATTAATAAATAAAGTTAAAAAGAAAGCAAAACTGGGCCCTGTGTCCCTTTGACAGGTATCCATCACCCCGTAAGTAATCCCTTACTTTCTGGCTGTATGGCTTGTACTTTTTATTTTCTATATATACAGGAGTATATGTTATGAAGCTTCAGTATCTTAATAACCTTTCTGGCTGGGGAGATACTAGTCCTCCTAGGGCCAGTCAGCTCTTAGAGATAACAAAGGTCCAGCATGCCTTTGATGTGCAAACTAATCAATCCAAGGCCAGATGTCCCTTATCTGGCCCTGGAGGGCCCAGGAGGCATTATACCTCCGTCTTCATCATCCCAGGGCCAGGTGCCAGGCAACTAGGAAATACCCTGTAGCTCAGAGCCTGCTGATAGTATTCAAGCTAGCCAGTCCGAGCTTGCTTGCCCTGCCTGCGTTGCGCTGCCCTTGGATTTCCACCAGTGGTGGCCTAGGCCCTCCCCTCACTCCCGCCTCTTTTGGCTCCTGACCAGCCTGGTGTCTCTTCCACATGGCGCTGTATGACATCCTGCCTCTAGGACTGTGAGTATGACAGATTTAGTGTTCCCGAGCTTCTCTTGTGCCTCCTCTTGTGGCCACACCTGGCTGATCGTTACAAAAAGAACACAGAACACAGAGCACAAGATACTCCAGAATCATCTCATGTTCGGCTGCTTCAGCCCTGGAATCAGCCAGCTCTGCAAAAGGCCTTGGTTCCCTCGATCAGAGAATGGTATTTAGAAACCAATAGGGGTCTTCCCTGATGGCGGGACTGGTAAAGAATCTGCCTGCAATGCAGGAGACCTGGGTTCAATTCATGGGTCAAGGAGGTCCCCTGGAGAAGGAAATGAGAACCCACTCCATTATTCTTGCCTGGGAAATCCCATGGACAAGGGGCCTGACGGGCTACAGTCCACGGGGTCACAAACATGGGAAATGACTGGGTGACTAACACTAATGCCAGCAGGTGGATGTACCATATAATGTGCATCTGGGCTCCAGGTGTATTTTACTTAAAATGGTATTAGCATTTGTGGCAATACCTTTTCTCATCTGAGCAAGCACCCTGGGTTGGAGGCATTATAGTGGTTAAAAGAGTGGGCTCTGGATCCAGACTGTCTGAACCCAAGTTCTGCCACTGTGACAAACTGCAATACCTTGGGACAGTCCCTTACAACTGACCACCTGTGTGATGGTGTTTATAACAGTGCCTCCTCTGAAAGGTTGCTGTGGGAGGGCGGTGAGATGTGCATGTAAAGCTCCCAGGCTCACGCACGCCACCGCACTGCTCGGTAAATATTTACTGAATGAAGGATCCTCATGTTGCTCAGAAACTCTGAAGGAAGAATGAAAATGAGGGGAAAACTCTTATCTCTATCCTTTAAGAGCCAGACATCCTGGAATGTAAAGTCAAGTGGGCCTTAGGAAGCATCACTATGAACAGAGCTAGTGGAGGTGATGGAATTCCAGTTGAGCTATTTCGAATCCTAAAAGATGATGCTGTGAAAGTGCTGCACTCAATATGCCAGCAATTTGGAAAACTCATCAGTGGCCACAGGACTGGAAAAGGTCCATTTTCACTCCAATCCCTAAGAAAGGCAATGTCAAAGAATGCTCAAACTATTGCACAATTATACTCATCTCACATGCTAGTAAAATAATGCTCAAAATTCTCCAAGCCAGGCTTTAACAGTACGTGAATTGCGAACCTCCAGATGTTCAAGTGGGTTTATAAAAGGCAGAGGAACCAGAGATCAAATTGTCAACATCTGCTGGATCACTGAAAAAGCAAGAGAGTTCTGGAAAAACATCTATTTCTGCTTTACTGACTATGTAAAAGCCTTTGACTGTGTGGATCACAATGAACTGTGGAAAGTTCTGAAAAAGATGGGAATACCAGACTACCTGACCTGCATCTTGAGAAACCTGTATGCAGGTCAGGAAGCAACAGTTAGAACTGGACATGGAATAACAGACTGGTTCCAAATAGGAAAAGGAGTATGTCAAGGCTGTATATTGTCACCCTGCTTATTTAACTTATATGCAGAGTACATCATGAGAAACGCTGGGCTGGATGAGCACAAGCTGGAATCAAGATTGCTGGGGGAAATATCAATAACCTCAGATATGCAGATGACACCACCCTTATGGCAGAAAGTGAAGAAGAATTAAAGAGCCTCTTGATGAAAGTGAAAGAGGAGAGTGAAAAAATTGGCTTAAAGCTCAACATTCAGAAAACTAAGATCATGGCATCCTGTCCCATCACTTCATGGGAAATAGATGGGGAAACAGCAGAAACAGTGGCAGGCTTTATTTTTCTGGGATCCAAAATCACTGTAGATGGTGATGGCAGCCACGGAATTAAAAGACGCTTATTCCTTGGCAGGAAAGCTATGACCAACCTGGATAGCACATTAAAAAGCAGAGACATTAGTTTGTCAACAAAGGTCCGTCTGGTCAAGGCTGTGGTTTTTTCAGTGGTCATGTATGGATGTGAGAGCTGGACTGTGAAGAAGGCTGAGTGCCGAAGAATTGATGCTTTTGAACTGTGGTGTTGGAGAAGACTCTTGAGAGTCCCTTGGACTGCAAGGAGATCCAACCAGTCCATCCTAAAGGAAATCAGTCCTGGGTGTTCATTGGAAAGACTCATGTTGAAGCTGACACTCCAATACTTTGGCCACTTGATGCGAAGAGCTGACTCATTTGAAAAGACCCTGATGCTGGGAAAGACTGAGGGCAGGAGGAGAAGGGGACGACAGGATGAGATGGCTGGATGGCATCAGTGACTCAATGGACATGGGTTTGGGTAAATTCCGGGAGTTGGGGTGATGGACAGGGAGGCCTGGCGTGCTGCGGTTCATGGACTCGCAAAGAGTCGGACACGACTGAGCGACTGAACTGAACTAAACATCCTTTTCAGAAAACACATAAAAAGTGAATTTGTCAAGGATCTTCATCCTCTTGTGTAAATATTTTTCCTTATGAATTCCCCAGCATACACTTTCTTTCTTTCTTTATATTTATCTTAGCCGTGCTGGGTCTCGGCTGCTGAGCGCGGGCGCTCTCGTTGCGGTGAGTGTGGGCCACCCTCCGTGGAGGCTCCCGAGCCTCCCGCTGCGGCTCCCCTCCCGGCGCGGAGCACAGGCTGCAGGGCCGCCGGCTTCATGAGCTGCAGCCCACGGCCCGCGGTTCTGCGGAAGGAGCTTAGCCGCTCCACGCATGTGAAATCTTCCCAGGCCGGACACTGAACCTGTGTGCCCCCATTGTCACGAGAATTCTTACCCACCTCGCCACTGGGGAAGTCCCCCCATAACATTTTTTTTTCTGGTTTTATGCACTCTTAATACTATTTTTTCCTATCCTCTGTGTTCACTCAACAAGATTTAAAATTTTTTATAAAGCTACTTTTCATAACTTTTTGCTTTCCATTCATATTTATCATATTTTTAAAGTCTTCTCTAAAGAAGAATTCTCTGAATCTGTGTCTTCCAATTTGATCCAGTGCCTTTTGAGGCCACTATGGCCATGAAGAGCCCTGCTGCTGTCTGTGTCTGGGGGTCAGTGGGGTCATCTTTCCATTCCAGCATGGGGGGGTGGGGCGCCTCAAAGGCCACTGCAAATCCACAGCATCTTTGTGCAGGAGTGTTCCCATCAGAGACCAGTTATCACGGTCCGTGTCTGCATGTCCTACAGAAGAGCAGGCCCCTGCCTTCAGCTCCCCAAACTTCTGCCCATTGTTGTGTGGGAGAGGGGGCAAGGGTCCAAGCGTCCACTGTTATGGTTGGCACAGATGGTTTTGAGGCTCCTCTCCGCACTGACAGTTGCCAGATCTGATGCTGAGAAACACCAGAACTTTCAAATCAGTTTTACTACCTTGTAAGAAACTAGAAGTGTGTGTGTTAGTCGCTGAGTCACATCTGACTCTTTGTGACCCCACGATCTGGAAGCCCACCAGGCTCCTCTGCCCATGGAATTCTTCAAGTAAGAATACTGGAGTGGGTTGCCATTCCATTCTCCAGGAAATCTTCCTGACACAAGATTAAACCCTGATCTTCCGATTACAGGCAGATTGTTTACTGCTAGAAGCTAGAAGACCACCTATGAAATGTCATATATATGATTCAAAGAAAAAGATACTTTCCACTTATTTGTGTTCATGTTCTTCCTCTTTTGTTTAAAAAAAAAGTCAAAAAGGGAACTCACACAAACCTCACGCCAAACCTGTGTCTGAGACTCTGATTCTTACAAACATGTAGTCGTCACAGAAGACGCCGAGGCCATCGAGAAGACAGCCCGGGAACTGGAGGAGGAGGCAGTCGAGAGAGACAAGGTCCCGCAATCAAGCACCCCTGTGCTCTCGTCCGCGGGCAGGAGGGCAGCCAGGACCACTTCTGCGAAGGCAGATGCAAGGAGGGCAGGAGTTCCACATCCTACGCCGGAGTTAATAACGTCTTCTTGACAGCTGGCATCTCTAGCCCAGATTCCTGATTTAACGACTCAGATAGACAGCGATCCTGAAGGCTCTCACAAAGGAGCTTATTTGGTTTTTATTAGGCAAGGAGCAAATACATTAAAAATACTCTAGACAGGGGGACTTCCCTGGTGGTCCAATAGTTAAGACTTCACCTTCCAGTGTAGGACTTTATAGGTTCAATCCTTGGTCAGGAAGCTAAAATCCCACATGCTTCATGCCCCAAAACAAAACATACATTAAAAATGATCCACATCAAAAAAATTTTTAATCTTAAAAACAGAGAAATACTCTGGATGATTTTTATCTTTCAATTTGGTATTTCAGGCCCTTTGCAATTTTTACTCAAGTTCTCCTCACCGTTTAGGTCTGAGAAAGTAATTTCTGAATCACTGTGAAGGCCTTGTTGAAAAACCATGACTCTCTAAAGAACCTTTTAGTCATTTGAAATAGGTCAGGCTAACGGTTTAACTTGAAAACGGAATGGATTTCCCAGCAGGGTTCCCGTGGTGCATGACTGTGTTTTTGTAAGGTAAGACAATGAAGGGAGTTGTTACTAGGTGATTCAGCTAATTTAGAGTCTCGGGTCCCTTTCTGGGAAGGAAATCTGAGGCGTGGTGTTTGTACTAGATCCTGGGATCATGCTAACTCAGACTGCAGTTCTCCTGCTTTGGGCCAGATGGAGACTATGAACAGGGAGTTAGAAAGTAAGATCAGCATCCACTTTAGCCAGAACTGAGCCTTGGATCCAAGGAAGTCTGTGAGGTTTCTTTGAATCTGTCTGTCTGTCTGTCTGTCTGTCTCTCTCTCTCTCTCTCTCTCTCACACACACACACACACACACACCCCAAGTCTTCTATTCTGGGTAAAATTCCCTAGGGCAAAATCCACAGTAACCCAAGGTTTCAGCTCGTTGGGTATCGGTGGGAATTGTGCCATGCTGGCATTTGACTGACAGCCTCAAAACCAGTTTGACTGAGAGTGAAGCCTGTGAGGGCTAGGTGGAGGATTAACTCACCAACTTGGAAAGGTTACTTGGAGAAAGTTCACGTTGCCTCTTATTTATGCTTCAGTCTGTCTCAGAGAGTGCTGAAGTCACAGTAACGACTGAAAACTGAACAACAGGAGGAGTGTTTTTAATTCAGAGTTCAACCACACACACATACAAGCTCTGCTGTTGCCAGGGGTCTCTGGAAAGTGATGCCTAAAAATCAGCTCAGAGTCAGCCTCCCTTGGCTTCTCTTGTGTGGTCTTCTATTGCTACCTGACAGAAGCTCCACTGGGCTGAATTTTAAATGACAGGAAAGGAGGGGAGAGGGTTCCACCCCAACCTTTCTGGAAAAATGAAAGGCAAATATGTATTTCTTTTAATATAAGCTCAAAGGGCCAATGGGGAAATCCTTTACATGTTAGACCAGGGTTAAGGAAATGAAAATAGGTTTTATTACTTCTCTCCTACACTGAATCTAGAAAAATAAATAAATTATTCTTAGTTTTACCTACTGTGATTGTTGTTAAGTAGCTAAGTCGTGTCCAACTCTACGACCCCATGAACTGCAGCATGCCAGGCTTTCACTGTCTCCTGGAGTTTGCTGAAATTCATGTCCATTGAGTAGATGATGCTATCTAACCATCTCTTCCTCTGCCACCCTCTTCTCCTTTTGCCTTAAATCTTTCCCAGCATAAGGATCTTTCCCAGTGAGTCAGCTCTTTGACATCAAGTGGCCTAAGTATTAGAGCTTCAGCTTCAGCATCTGTCCTTCCAATGAGTATTCAGGGTTGATTTCCTTTAGGATTGATTAGCTTGATCTCCTTGCAGTCTAAGGGACTCCCAAGAGGCACCTCCAGCACTACAGTTCAAAAACATCAATTCTCTGGTGCTCAGCCTTCTTTATGGTCCAACTCTCACATCCATACATGACTACTGGAAAAAACATGGCTTTGACTATATGGACCTTTGCCGGCAAAGTGATGTCTTCGCCTTTAATACACTGTTGAGGTTTGTCACATCTTTCCTTCCAAGGAGTAAGCATCTTTTAATTTCAGGGCTGCAGTCATTGTTCACAGCAGTTTTGGAGTCCAAGAAAATAAAATCTGTCACTGCTTCTACTTTTCTGCCTTCTTCTTCATGATATGTGCACCACTAATTTTTAACTATTAATGGTCCACATATCTTGATTGTTGATAAACAAAGCCAAGTTCATGAAATACCGGCTCTAACCTTCATTCTATGCTGTCTACCAGGGTTCTGCCCAAACAATCCGCGTTGGTGGAAAGTCTTCTCATTTGAAAACATCAAGTTACCTTAATTTTAAAACTTTGCTTATTTTTAAATTAAGGTCTAATTGATACAATATTGAATTAGCTTCAAGTGTATAGAAAAGCGATTTAGCTATACATATATATGTATATGGGTTTCCCAGGTGGCTCTGGTGATACAGAACCCACCTGCCAATGCAGGAGAGAGAAGAGACGTGGGTTTGATCCCTGGGTCGGGAAGATCGCCTGGAGGAGGGTATGGCAACCCACCCCAGTATTCTTGCCTGGAGAGTCCCATGGACAGAGGAATCTGATGGGCTACAGTCCATGGGGTCACAAAGAGTCAGCTACGACTGAAGTGACTTAACACACACTCATACATGTATGTATATAGCTATATTCTTTTTAAAAATTCTTTTCCATTATAGGTTATTATAATATACTGAATATAGTTCCCTGTGCTATAATCCTTATTGTTTACCTATTTTATATACAGTAGTATGTATCTGTTAATCCCATACTCCTAATTTATTCCAAGTGAACTTCAAAATCATTTATCTAATTCAAGTAGAACCCAAACAATTAATGTCTGGGAATTATGTTATTCAGAAATGCCAAGTAAAAAGCCCTCAAATCTGGTCAACATTTTTCACTGGAAAGGGTGTGGTGAAATAATAGAGAAAAGCCCAGCGTGTGGAGGGAAGAGCATGAGTGTCTGAGTCATGAGCTCCTGAGCAGGAGGAGTCCAGAGCGTGTCACTCCCCAGCCGTGTGACCTCAGGCTGCATCGCAACCCTGACGAGGCTCAGCCCTTCACGGCTGTAAAGTTCAGTTACAGCCCGAGAAGACGGGCGCATGTCTGCGTGGTATTTAAGTGTCCCTCCCTCCTTCCTCCAATGCACAGTAACTGGATAATAGTTTCTCTCATTCTCCCCAAAGGCAACTGGGATCTGAGGAAGATTAAAAAAAAAAACCACAAAGGGAATCGCCCGGTTGACCAGGTGCAAAATGAATTCATTCACGCACGAACAGATGAGTTCATCACTTTTCACTGCTGAGGGCTTGTTTTTGTTTTAATTATCGATGGCTTTTCTTCTGAACTGAAATGAAACCTTCTGGATCTCAATGGCCTCATTTCTAAAATGACTAGAAAGTTGGGCCACCTGCATCAGTGGATTTAAACTCAGGCTGTGCGTTAGACTCACTTGGGGAGCTTTCTTACAATGCAGAGTCCTGGTCCCAACTTAGGAGAGTCCTTGTTCCCTTTGGGCTAAATCAGGGTGTTTGGTTTTAGATACCCACAGCCCATTGAGACCCACTCGTCTCTCCTTACCATCTCACACGGCAGGCTCTATTACAAACCACAAGAAATGACACTCAGATCAGAAAACAAGAGCCCTTTTCCCTAGAAGTTTTTGTGCACTGGTTTCACAGGCATGCTCTGAACCTTCGGCTCACTCATCCCTTTCCGGAGCAGCCAGCCTCCAAGAAGGAAGGGCCAGATCCACACCTTGGGCTTCAGAACATGGATGAGGCATCCCAGGAGGTGTCTTGTCTGAAAATGTCTGTGAGGCCAAGGAGATTCCCCGGCTCAATGAGGGGGAAAGATGATGGCTGTGAGATGTTGAACTAAAACTACCAGATGAGGATGAGGGTATTGAGGAGGAAATGGATGAGGGTAAAGGTAAATTCTAGTTTAATCCTGGGTCAAGAAGCTTATTTATTTTTTGTTTGCATTTCCATTTGTTTTATATTTAGATTTCCACAGTGATAACATAGAGTATTTGTCTTTCTGTTTGACTTTTTTAACCAAGTATATTACTCTCTAGGTCCATCTATATCATTGAAAGTGGCAGAATTTCACTCCTTTGTATGGCTGAGTAATATTTATATATGTATATATATATATGTATATGTATACACGTGTGTCTGTGTGTGTGTGAATACATCTTTATCCTTTCATCTGTTGATGGACACTTAGATTGCATCCAGATCTTGGCAATTTTAAATAATGCTGCTATAAACATTGGGGTGCATGAATCTTTTTGAGTTAGTGTTCTCATTTTCTTCAGATATATACCTAGGAATGGAATTGTTGGATCATATAGTAGTTCTATTTTAAATTCTTTGAGGGACTGCCATACAGTTTTCCATAGAGTATAATACCATCAAGGTAAAGTCCCCTTTTCTCCACATCCTCATCCAAGATGGCTCGCCGCTGCTCCCGCTCTCTGCCTGCCTCTCACTGTGGTTGTGCACCCTGCTCACAGTTCCACGTGCAGAACAGCGCCTGGCTCCTCCACCTGCCCCAGCGCTCGCCTCTTCCTGAGGATGCCTGCTCCTCCATCCGCCCGGCTGCAGAGCTGGCTCCTGGCAGGACATTGTTCAGGCCCCCAGCCACGGGCGAGTGTCGCAGTCCAGTCTTGTCCAATGCAGCTGCCCCCTTCCCTCAGAACCTGGAGTTGGGAGGGTCTCTTGAACAGAGGAAAAGCTAAACTTGGGTATTGTCAGTAGCCATACTTTTTCACACAACAGAGGAAAGAATTCTTTTCTTTCATTACAAAGAATAAAGTTATACACAGAAGAGTCAAAGATATAAGACGGAGAGTAAGAAGGACACCCTGGAGCTCCTGCAGAGTTTGGTTCTCCTTGTCCATAGTTCCATCATCCTAGCTACATCCCTACCTTGGAATTCACAACTAATGTCCCTTCAGTTAAAGAAGCGGGAACTGGCTTCTGTTACTTATAATCAAAAAAGCTCTAGGGACTTCCCTGGTGGTCCAGAGGCTAAGACTCTGTGTTCCCAATGCAGAGAGTCTGGGTTTGACCCCTGACTCAGGGAACTAGCTCCCACATACTGCAACTAAAGATCCCACATGCTGCATGAAGATCAAATATCCCACGTGCTATAACTAAGACTCAGAGCAGGTCAAATAAATAAATATTAAAAAACAAAGTGGCAGGGGAGGCAAAAATCCCAGAAATAAAAACTCTGAGTATGGTTACTATGTACGAATGGTTATGTTTCTCAAGGGTCAAATGACTGAGAATCCAGTGCTTTTCCAACAACAAAGGCAAAATACATGTGGCAGAAAGCAACCAAAAGGTAAGAGATCTGAGTTCAAATCTTCCTCTTAGAATCCTCAACCACATAAAATCATCGATCACTGATATTAGTTCTTAAACGTAACTCCTTTCTATTGCCCACTAGTTGGATGACATTGGAAAGAGTCTCGTGGATTTAACTATAAAATTTAACCCTTGTGGATTTAATTATAAAATGACCATAAAGATTCTGTGACGGGGTGGAAGCTGAACCATTCATTCTATCGAGGCTTCTTCCAACATTACAACCCATGCTTACATTGCTATTATCTTGATACAATCAAAAGCAATTTTCCCTGGAGTTATTCTTGAAGGTACATTACACACAGCAAATAGTTAGGAGAGCTCGCTGTAAGAGGCAGATGACAACTACTCATGTGCATGACGGGCAAAAAAGGAATTTGAGGAGCTTAAGTATAACAAACACCAATTTTGCCCAACTTTTCATATGACCTTCGGGCACTGCTTAAAAGCAAATCATCTTAGAACTGAGCAGATTCAACTTGTCTGTGTACTTGAACAAAACTTAGCAGATCTTTATTGGGACCCAACTAAACGCCTGACTGTGCTAGATGTTGTGCCCTCAAAGAAGAAAAGACAGCCTGCTCTCTGGGACCCCGGTGGGGCTCGGCAGGCGGCTGGCTGTGCGCCTTAATGCTCCGTGGCCTGACTGGTACCCAGTGGGGTGTGTTCAAGGACAAGGTAGGAGGGATGAGCCGGTCTGGGAGGCAGGCAGGGATGTGATGGGCGGTGTCACGGAGAAGTGATGACTTCACTAGCTTGGTCTAGGGAACAAAGCCGAGGGGGACGGACCAGGGCAGGATGGAAGAACAGGGCCTCTCCGGCATCGGGGGACGGCATACATAAGACGTGAGGTTGAGAACCAGTTCCAGTGTTTGGAGGCTGGCCGTCCTCGTAGTGCAGTAAAAAAACACTCTTTCCAAAGGTATTCATGGGATGGCGTTGATTCCTGAGTGAACGAGGGAGATAAAAGTGAGCTTTTAAATATCTGTGGGAACTCCAGTATTTAAAAATTAGTCACAAAAAATACTAAAGGGATCTAGTATTTATTGGAGTGATGGAATCCCAGGCATGGAGATATAAGGAATCATAAATGGAGTACAGACACCCTGCCCGGGAGAGTGTGTTGATGAGAAGAGTAATAATAAGTAACATTTGTGGAGTGATTGTTAAATGCCAAGTGCTTCGTGCCTTAGACACAGTGACTCACTTCACACGTGGCAACTCCGTGATGTAGGTTCTGTTATTACCCTGACTCAGAGGCCCTCTTCCTCACCCAGTCATTCCCCTTTCCTGCACTCATCACCAGTACACAATACATTTTTTAAAGCGCTGCTTTTTTAATTTGTCTCTCTCCTTCTGATGGACTGCACTCTCCTTAAGACCGGGAAGTCTTGTTTATTGCCACATCCCCAGCACTTGGAAGACATAGTACTAGCTCAATAAACAGTGGTGAACGCATGAATGACGGAAAATGAGGCGCGGGACTGTTGATAACGCACCCCAGACCAAATAGCCAGGCAGAGTCGGGATCAAGGAGCAGTACCGTGGACTCTCAAACTCCGGAGTGAGACCGTGTGCTCAAAGGGAGGAAAGCAGAGCTGAGGGTGGAGGGACGGGAGCACCAGCCTGCTAAGAATAGGCTTGAGAGGTCATCATCGGTTCATTACTTTATTCATTCAACTTTCAGTAAAAATTTATGGCGCACCTACTGCGCACCAGGCCCTGGGGGAGCAACAGTGGACAAGGCAGAAGGGGTTTCACAGTCAGAGGGGAGGAGGGGGGAGAAAGAAGAAAGGAAACGAGTGAACACACAGAATAATTTCAAGGATGACAACAGATCAGGGGTATGTGATACGTGCACACATCTGGCCTCCGTGAGGGAGTGTATGAGCAGAATCCTACAGCCTGAAGCTCCAAAAGAAGATAAGGCTCAGAACAAGGAAGACAGGAAGGCAGAGTTGGTGGGAGAGCTATGGATGGGGGTTGGAGAGTGGAAAGAAACCCAGGACAATGACAGTTCTGCACAGGAAACTGAGGGTTCACAGCCAAGAGGAAGGCCAGGGTCATCTCTTGGGCAATGTCTGGCTAGGACCAGAGCCAAGTGGTTGAAGGAATTGTCTAGAAAACCGTATCTGCTCTTAAGCCAAAAATTCAAGCCAGAAAAGACCCTGCTTTAGGTTACCCACAGCAGGATAGAAACAGGGTGGTCAGGGGAAAGGGACTCCATATTACAGGATAATTTTGTCAGCTTGAGCCTGAAAGTGCCTATAACAAATTGTGACATGTCCCCACAGTTCATAAAGGCACTCTCTGGTAGAGCTGAGAAGCCGTTGGAGGTGACAGTGGCCTTAAAAAAAAAAAAGTATTGCTGTTCAGTCATGTCGGACTCTCTGCGACCCCATGGAGTGTACCCCGCCAGGCATGGCATTCCTCTGTGCATGGACTTCTCCAGGAAAAATACTGAAGTGCGTTGCCATGCCCTCCTCCATGGTTCTTCCCAACATAGGTTAACATCAAACACAAATGATACTTAACCTGGGCTGTGGGCCGGACCAGTGATCCCCAAATCTTATGGAGCGAACACAAGATCCACTTGAAATGTTTGTAAAACATGCAGATGTCTGGCCCCAACCCTTGTTGTTCAGTTGCTGAGTTGGGGACTCTTTGAACCCCACGGACTGCAGTCAGACCTCCCTGTCTTTCACCACCTTCCGGAGTTTACTCAAACTCATGTCTGTTGAGTCAGTGATGCCATCTAACCATCTCATCCTCTGTCGCCCCCTTCTCCTCCTGTTCTCAATTTTTCCCAGCATCAGGGCCTTTTTCAATGAGTTGGTTCTTTGCACCAGGTGGCCAAAGAATTGGAGCTTTGACTTCAGCATCAGTCCTTTGACCCTCACACTGACAAACTGCTGTTCGGCATGTCCAGTGGGGGACCGGAATATGTGTCTGACATGCAGGTGATCTCTGAACAGGCCACATCTTGGGAAATGTGGGGCAGAATCCACTAATGGGCTTCAAGGAGTCCATGAATCCCCAGGAATGGAGTGAAAAATGTGTGTGTGTTAGTCGTTCAGTCATCTCTGACTCTTTGCAAATGCATATTAGCATAATAAATGTATATTTCTTTTTCTGGGGAAAGTCCTTATCATTACAAGACTCAAAAACTGAAGAACCACCAATTGAGTTCTGCCCTTTAGCTCAGAGAGCAGGAAACACAGAGTCCCAGGAATATAAGGGACTCGCCTGATCCTCAAAGCTGGCAGAGAGCAGAGCTGGGCTGTCATCCCAGATTTTCTCTTTCTTTTTCTCTTTCCCAGATTTTCCCCTGCTCTCCTCTCCTGGCTCTGCTGACTGTAAGGGTTGGGGGAGAAGGAGGAAGGGGATCTAAGCACGTGGAGGCAGAGTCATCAAAGGGTCGCTCACCTCCTTTGTGGCCACAGGTGGGACAGATCTGCAGAGCGGAGAGTTAGAAGGATGATGCCTCGGCAAAGGACCCAGTCACTCACCTGCACTACCACCCCATATTCTGACCCCTGTGGAATTCATCCCCAGTAGGACCTAAAGCCATGACAGAGGGCATCCATGCCTGGTTGTTGGATACCTGGTGGTGATGGAGGGCTGTTCTTTTTTTTTTTTAAAGCTCCTTCTGCTTTAGTCATTTATTTAATTTAATTTGGCGCTGCCGGGCTTTCGTGGTGGTATGCAGGCTTCTCTAGCCATCCCGCAGGCTTCATTGCCCCGCAGCATATGGGATCTTAGTTCTCCAACCGCAGCTCAAACCTGCGTCTTCTGCACTGGAAGGTGGATTCTTTAGCCCTGGACCACCAGGGAAGTCCTGTGATGGTCTTACACAAAGACCTGCCTCCCTATCCGTGAGCAGGTGGGTGATTCTGGGCCTCCCTGTCTGCACTGTTTTCCATCCATCTCTTTCTTAGGCCAGTCTGAATATTCACCCTTTCCAGTATGCGCAGGCCATGCTTCCTCTTGGATCCTTCTCCCAGTCTGGATCCCATGTCATTAACACCAGCTGGCTCCTCAATTTTGACATGTGTTCTGCCCTCTAGATCTGGTCCAAATCCTTTAAATCTTGGCCTCAGCCTGAGCTTCTAGATTCATCAGCTGGGTTCACCTTCCTCTTTTTTTTTAAATTATTTATTTGTCTGCACCAGGTCTTACCTGCAACATGAAGCATCATTGGTTGTAGCATGTGGGATCCAGTTCCCTGACCAGGGATTGAACCCAGGCCCCCTACATTGGGAACACGGAGTCTTAGCCTCTGGACCCCTAGGGAAGTTCCTCACTTTCCTCTTGTGAACTAACGCCCCTCATCTTGGCCTTTGGTTTCTATTTTGTATTCACTATTTGCCCTGGTCATGGAGTCCAGCCAGTCCTGGCCCCACTTAGCCAATAAGTCCTCCCCTTTCCCACCTGGCCAGAGCCACCTGCTATTCAAGGGCTAGACCTATTCAGAATCCAATCCCTCCTTTTGTAGGATCATCAGACCAGAAAGTTAGTCTAACGTGCTTTCAGGCCTGCAAAAGCTCATCGTGGGGTCTGGCTGGCAGACCGCCGCTTGCCCCGTGCCCTCTTCTCTCAGTAACCCCAGCCTCTCCCAATCTTGCCTGCCCACTCCGCTTGCCAAGTCCCTTTCTCTTCTGATCCTTTGTCTTTCTCCCTTTCTTCTTCTTTTCTAGTGTTTTCCCAGGCTCTAGGTCTCCCTCGGCCCAAGCTGGCCTCGCTCCCCTGAGAGCAGCACTGGGGGATAGAAAGGCGTCTGAGCCCTTCGTGCTGACGGATGCCACCTCTGCGTGGGTGCCAGACTAGTTTCGGGGCAGATGTCCGGGAAGGCGGGCAGCAGGCGCGGTCCTGCTAGCTCGCCGGAGGCAGAGGAAAGAAGGCGGCCCCGTCCTTTGCCCAGCGGCCTCCTTGAGTCTGTGAGCGACGGCCCCTGCACGCTTTGGCAGACAGGGGCGCGAGCTTCCCCCTGCGGAGGCCGCTTCGGGTCCCAGTGAATCAGCGCCGAGGTGCAAGCGAACACCCAGCCCTCCGCCTGGGAGCCGTCCGGGAGCTGCGCCTCCGCCAGCGCTGCGGGACGGCGGGCGCCGGGCGCTCACTGGGAGGTCGGGTTAGACTTTCCTGCGGGCTTCTTTAAATCCTGGGAAGGAGTTACACGGTGAACTCCTTGCGGAGGATGAGTCATCTGCTCTCTCGCCGGTAACAGCGGCTGTTGCCCAGCTCCGGCCCCGGGCCTCGCTCGTCCGGAGGGTTTCATCTGCAGGGCGGGACATTCTCCCTCCCACGCCGGAGCCTGCAGTCGGGACCAATGAAAACCCCCGGTGGTGACTAAGAATCGGAGTACTTAAGAGTTTGCAGGAATGGGCTGAGAGCGGTGCTTGCTTCCTCCGGCAGCCGGGCACGCTCTCAGGACCAGGGCATCACTGAGCCAAGTCTCAGTAAAGCGGAGGGAGAAGAAACCGCAGCGCCATGTGCTACGGGAGGTGCGCGCGGTGCATCGGGCACTCGCTGGTGTGGCTCGCCACCCTCTGCATTGTTGCTAATATTCTGCTCTACTTTCCTAATGGGGAAACCAAGTATGCTTCTGAGAACCATCTCAGCCGCTTCGTGTGGTTCTTCTCCGGCATCCTGGGAGGGGGCTTGCTGGTAAGTCGTTCAGAAATCATTACAGCCTTGAGAAAAAAAAATTCTTTCCTGTTAGATGAGATGTTTTCATGGAAAGTTTTCTATCAGGCATGTTTCCAAGTCCAGGACTTTTGTTCATTCTTATTTTGAAAACTTATCAAGGAATGTTGAGATAGGGATAGGGTATTCATTTTACTAGAGGTTGGTTTACAAAATCCCCATTTCAACTACCTTTTTGCTAAATTCTCTTACTTTACAGCTAAGAGCAGAGACTAGCTTTTCAATCAGATTTGAGAACCTCTAGAGTTTCTAGTCCTGGAGCCGGTACTCATTTCACATCTGCTCTGGGAAACCGGGAGGAGTCGGATAGTTCTCTGTCTAAATCAACAGAGTTTTGGATACAAATTCTTTGCTGTTTGTTCTCAAGCATCTGTGACAGGGAAAAATAATGAATTGTGAGAGCGCTGCTATTTATAAAGGACTATAAATTTTCTCCTTTGTGTAAGCCTGGGGTGTGGCGTTTAGGGAAAATCCTTCAGTTAGCAGCAAATCACGGTCTGAAGCTAATAGTGGAATGTGTTGTTTTTTCCAAGGTTTGTTTTTAAGTGAAGTGAGAGGAATTTGCCAGCCAACCTGGGAACTGAAAGTATTAGCTTCGACCATAGCCTGGAAAGAATGTGGACAAACTTGGGTTTGCCACTTTGAAATACTGGGATTGTGAATTTTGAAGAGAAGTTTTATGGAACTGCTAATACCATACAGAATATTTTTCTTAGTCAAGTAAATGATATTTAAACGTAATACACTAACTCTGGCATGGCAAATCTGCTTTGAATTTAAACATTACTATAATGCTAGCATAATCACTTGTTTTTCTTTCTCCCACGAGTTCTCAGGTCAGTTTTTGTCTTGTTTTGTTTCATTGAGGTATAGTTAATTTCATAATCATTTGTTTTCAATACAATACCTTGCCTGTTTAAACTTCTTTTGATCTTGAACTCAAAGGATTTCAAACTCGTTTTAAGAGCTTTATTGTGACGTTACAGTCATGCCACGGTGTCTTCAGTGAAGCCGTGCACCTGTACTGAGTTTTCCTCTGTCTTGTTTATAAAAAAAATTTTAGTTATTCTCTCAAAGTTTTGCTGTTATCTTCCATGCTTTACAAGGGCAAACAAACCAACCAACAAACAGATTTAAAGACAGGGTTTAATATTTTCCGAACAGTTTGCATCTGGAACTATGTTATGAACTCTTATGGAATTAACACATATACGGGTTATTATTTTACCCCTCCCATGCTACATCCTGACCCTCCCTAATGGGACACACTACATAAAAATAATCAGGTATTACACTTTGAAGGTTTTTCTCTTCTCCTCAGAGTTTATGTTCTCTGAGATATTTGGTCAGTCTAACCCAAAGACTTTCAGCAATATCGGAAAGAAAAATGTTTTACCAAAAGATGCTTAGATTGACTGACCGTTATGGACCCGGGGAAAGTCAGTGATTTCAATCTGCATGCTTTCTAACCAGATGTTCGTGCCGGCCTTCACCTTCATCGGGCTGGACCAGGAAGACTGCTGTGGCTGCTGTGGCCACGAAAACTGTGGCAAGAGATGCGCGGTAGGTCTTCCCGCCCTGGTGGGGAAGTGGTCCCTAAGGCGCAGCTGTGATGTTCTGTGCCTCACTTCTGGCGGTCCTCCCTTCCCTAGATGCTGTCTTCTGTACTGGCCGCACTCCTTGGGATTGCAGGCTCTGGCTACTGTGTCATTGTGGCTGCGCTGGGCTTAGAGGAAGGACCAAGATGCATGGATGCCAGTGGCCAGTGGAACTACACCTTTGCCAGCACAGAGGGGGAGTAAGTGATTGTGCCCTAGAAGGCGGCACGTTCTTATCCACCACGTCCGTACAGTGGTAAACCCGTCAGGCTAAAAAGGCATCAGCCATTCATTCATCCACCCTCTTGCCAGGTTTATTCTCACTGACTTGGGGACAGTTCAGGCGTCCTCAGGGTATCAGAGGATGGATTCCCAGTCTCTGACGCAGAGAAGCTTTTTAATGGATTCACTGGCTCAGTCCTCTTGATGACATGTAAGGGGGCTTCCACTATTGCTCCCATTTCACAGAGAAATTTTATGGAGGCCCAGGGAGATCAAGTAACTTATCCAAAGTCACACTGGTAAGATGTGACAGTCAGGATTTGAACCCAGGCAGCCTAGCTACAGAGTCTGTGCTTGTATAGTGTGTATACTATACCAGAGCAATTGTCTGATTCTACTATTTTATAAGAAAATCTTGTGGAATCCTATATAGCATCAATGAAAACCATATGCATTTAACCAAAGTCCAGGGTTAATCATACTACCAACACGCACACACTCACATATAACATAGCAATTATGTATAATACACCCTTTATTCAAAGTGGTCAGACTGTATAAGACAGATCTTATTCATGACTTTTTTTTTTATTCATGACTTTAACACTGGGAAAATCCAAGTGGCTCCACTGTTTTATGCTGATACTGTATTTCTTATCTATTATTGAGAAAAGGACAGAAATAGCTGATAGAAACTGATGTACATAATGATAAATCAATGACATACTGAATTTTGAAAGGTTTAGTCATGAGATTCATGAGTGAAAATAATATGAATCATGAATTTGAATTGCCTGTATACTTTCAAGAATGTTTTGTCTCTCATGAATTTTGTGGCATGGAGTGATATCTTAAGATCATGAATATGGATTCAGTTCAGTTCAATTCAGTCGCTCAGTCGTGTCTGACTCTTTGAGACTCCATGAACCACAGCACGCCAGGCCTCCCTGTCCATCACCAACTCCCGGAATCCACCCAAACCCATGTCCATTGTGTCGGTGATGCCATCCAAGCATCTCAAACTCTGTTATCCCGTTCTCCTCCTGCCCTCAATATTTCCCAGCATCAGGGTCTTTTCCACTGAGTCAGTTCTTCACATCAGGTGGCCAAAGTATTGGAGTTTCAGCTTCAGCATCAGTCCTTCCAGTGAATATTCAGGACTGATCTCCTTTAGGATGGACTGGTTGGATCTCCTTGCAGTCCAAGGGACTCTCAAGAGTCTTCTCCAACACCACTGTTCAAAGGCTTCAATTCTTCAGTGCTCAGCTTTCTTTATAGTCCAACTCTCACATCCATACATGACCACTGGAAAAACCATAGCCTTGACTAGACGGAGCTTTGTTGACAAACTAACGTCTCTGCTTTTCAATATGCCGTCTAGGTTGGCCATAACTTTCCTTCCAAGGAGTAAGCATCTTTTAATTTCATGGCTGCAGTCACCATCTACAGTGATTTTGGAGCCCCCCAAAATAAAGTCAGTCACTATTTCCACTGTTTCCCCATCTATTTGCCATGAAGTGATGGAACCGGATGCCATGATCTTAGTTTTCTGAATGTTGAGCTTTAAGCCAACTTTTTCACTCTCCTCTTTCACTCTCATCAAGAGGCTTTTTAGTTCCTCTACACTTTCTGCCATAAGGGTGGTGTCATCTGCATATCTGAGGTTATGGATATTTCTCCCGGCAACCTTGATTCCAGCCTGTGTTTCCTTCAGCCCAGCATTTCTCATGATGTACTCTGCATATAAGTTAAATAAGCAGGGTGACAATTTACAGTCTTGACATACTCCTTTTCCTCTTTGGAACCAGTCTGTTGTTCCATGTCCAGTTCTAACTGTTGTTTCCTGGCCTGCATACAGGTTTCTCAAGATGCAGGTCAAGTAGTCTGGTATTCCCATCTCCTTAAGAATTTTCCATAGTCTATCTATCGAATGTGTATTAAATAGATATCATATCTATCGAATATGGATTAGATAGATCCTGAGTTCAATTCCAGCTCTGTATTTACTGTCTCAGTAATTAGGAAAAGGTGAACTGAGCTCTCTGCATCTCAGTTATTTTATCAGGAACATAAAACCAATGGCAGTTGTCAGGAAGATTAGTAAGTTGCTATATGTAAAATGTTTGTCACAAAAGCTGACAGAGTGAGCACTGACATCTTATTACAGCTTTTGCAACAGGTACAGCCCAATGGTAGGAAGACAGTGTTCACTGGAATTTGAAATTTTGGTGTTCAAAATTGTTATTGATCATGATTTTCAGATCATACTTTTCATGCTTTGTTCTGAATATACTGAGTGTACTGGTAGAAACTGGTTACTCCTGTATTCAAAACTGGTTACTCCTGTATTCAAAAATGCACAAACCCACGGCTAAAAACATTATGATTCATCCGAGGAGAGGTGATTCATCAGCTATAAACTTATAGGAAAGTTTATAGCTGATTATTCTATCTCCCCTCTCATGGATCCAATCAACTTCTGCAAGAAATCTCCAGTTTCTATGTCATTCCTCATTTCAACTTCTTTAGAGATTTCAATATGGGAAATAAAAAGCCAGTGGTTAGTTGCTTAATAGCCAAGTGGAGCCAAAGAATTTTTTTCTATTGTGTCCTGAAATTATGGATTTTTGTTAAATACAGGGTCAGAAGAACAGAATTTTTTTCATAATCAATCATAATTCCATCAATCAAATTGAATTTCTGATTGGCTCCATTAACCACTCCAAAATAAGGTCTGTAACCCTCAGTCCCTTTGTTCCGTTGTGGTAGGAAGACATTACAAGCAAAGAATTATTCTAGATCTCTCAGTGGAATTAAGTCAATCCTAGATTTTCCCATATGGTTGAACCCTATTTTATTAAGAAAATATATATATATTCAGATAATGACTCCAGTTTGGTTTGCTGAGGCTTCCCTGGTGGCTCAGTGGTAAAGAATCTGCCTACAATGCAGGAGATGCGGGTTCGATCCCCTGGAGAAAAAAATGGCCACCCACTCCAGTATTCTTGCCTGGAGAATCCCATGGACAAAGGAACCTGGCAGGCTGCAGTTCATGGGGTTGAAAAAGAGTTGGACACGACTTAGCGGCTAGACAGCAGCAGGTGATCAGCTGACATTTCACAAAATGACTTCAGATTGCTCTCTGTCACTCAGTTCCTTTTCCATCATGTTGAATACTTACCATGGGCCAGATAGTGGTCTAGGGGTTGAATAGACAATGATAAATAGCTCTAGTTCCTACCTTTATGGAGCTCAGACTTGTGGATTAGATACATAAGCATCTCTTCTCCCTTGCCTAAGTTTCCTGTCCTTCCTCTGTGACCCTTCGACACCTAATACACCTGATCAGGGTACTGGTTGCATTGAGATTGCCTCTCATTTCTTCTCTTAAGAAATGCTTTTCCAGGACAGAGTTCAGGCTCTTGTATCCCTAGACTTGTCTAGATGTCTAACTCACACTGAGTGTTCAACAGTCTTTGCTGAATTTTCTATCTATTATTGCAACAAGATCTAGGCTAAATTCCTTATTCAGTGGAAAGACTTGGATTGGAAGCATCTGATATAAGGCGTTGAATTAATCTTTTTTTTTTTTCTAAATGAAAAAACATGGCATGAGAAGTACGTTTATGAGGCACCCCACTGGATGTGGCTGCGTCAGAAGTTTCTCTTTTTATCCACAGCTACCTTCTGGATAGCTCCACGTGGTCCAATTGTGTCGAGCCCAAGCATATAGTGGAATGGAATGTTTCTCTGTTTTCGATCCTCTTGGCACTTGGTGGGATTGAATTCATCTTGTGTCTCATTCAAGTAATAAACGGAATGCTTGGAGGCGTCTGCGGTTATTGTTCCTCTCGCCAACAGGTAAGAACCTGTGTAGAAATGCCCCGTTGTTTTCATCCTAGAGAAAAGAAGACAAAAATTAAACCCTGCTCAACCTACTAGTGTTTATCCCATTTTTGTGGAAAAGCCTTTACAGCAGTTGGATTTTTTTAACTTTTTCTTTTATCCTGGGGTAGAGCCAGTTAACAGTGTTGGCATGCTTCAGGTTGACAGCCAAGGGGCTCAGTCACACACATGCGTGTGTCTGTTCTCCCCCAGACTCCCCTCCCACCCAGGTTGCCCTGTAACACTGAGGCGGAGTTCCTTGTGCTATCCAGGAGGACCTCGTTGGTTATCCATTGTAAATATAACAGTGTGTACGCAGTGATCCCAAACTCCCTGACTATCCCTTCGCCCGTTGGGCTTTGCTCTCAGGGGTAAGCTTCCTTGAGAGTCACAGTTCCTGGGTTATCTTGGCTCTTTGCAGTTGGCTCTGTGTAAATAAGACAAAGCCGCCCATAGACACGATGCTCCTTCAGGATTTAGCCCATTACCCCTTTCACCACTCCTGCTCTGGCTACACAGACACAAAAGAAGTGTCCTCTCTCTGCCTGCTCTCACATTCCCAACTAGTGTACACAAGTAACTGCTATCACCCATTGCCCTAGGCATCGCGTTAAACCCCTATCCCAGAAGAGCGTATGATGCAGAGATTAAGCAATGTTTCTAAAATCACCTAGTCAGGAAGCAACAGGCTTCAAATGCCACGGCTCCTGCTCTTAACCTGTATGCAGGACTTGCTGTTCTGTTGGGTTTGCTACAGTTTCTTCCTAATAAGGAGCCACAAAAATGCCCCAATAGCTAAGGATGGAGAATCACTAGTAGCCTTTGAATAGAGCTTATTAAAAACCTTTCACTGTCAAAGAAAACCAGGAAGCGCTTATTCCCTGGGGATGTGATTTGGAAAAGAAATATGCATTTGTTAGCAGTGGGGAAAGTTCTTGTTTCTATATTTTCCTAAAAAAACATATATTACCGAACTGATGAAAGTCCAGCTTTGGTTGAATTTGGGGGAAGGGGAGGGTTGTTTTATGTCTTGTTGTGTAAAGCAGGGTTAGGAAAACTGAAACTTAATTTGTATTTTCCTAACCGTTCACTTCTCTGGTTCAGGGTTTCCTAACTTTCTTTGAAAGTAAGACAAAACCTAATGAAAAATGAAAACCCTAAGGCTATCATGAAAACCTTTGCTGTAAATAGATGGAAACTTTCTATAATTTTTGAGGGGAAGTTAAAATAAAAATCTAGATGTCCTTATCAGGCAAATACAGCAAGATTAATAATTGCTTTGGGAGCCTGCCAAATTTCCGAGAAAACAGCAGAGTGGAAAACTTTCAATATGGAATTGTTTCCAGGCAATACGGTTGGGCAGAGGCAAAGAAGACTCTTGGGATTACTATAATATAACCTATCTTTAGCCTTGAGTTTCCTACAAGGCAATAGTTTAAATTGGGTGAGACCCCACTGTGCTTCAGCGCTGGTGCATTCTGGGGACAGGTATCCACCTGCCAAAGCAGGATCCCTGGCTCAGGAAGATCCCCTGGAGAAGGAAATGGTAACCCACTCTCCTATTCTTGCCTGGAGAATCCCATGGACAGAGGAGCCTGGCGGGCCACAGTCCCTGGGGTCGCGAAGAGTCAAACACAGCTTAGTGATTAAACAACAATATAATGTGTCAAGGACTAAAATTGCTGCAGTGGTTTAGCAGAATGACTCTCGTTTTCGGGTTAAGGGAGCCGAGAGTCTTCCTGGGTTTCCCAGTCACTATAGGGGTGGCTTCTTCCCAGACACTGCAGGTCAAATCTGTTATATTTGTTTGCGAGACAAAAGACAGTTTCAAAGAGCAAGGTTTTTAGTATAGATTGGTCAACTCTGTATGTAGCATTTAATTCAAAAGTTGCCCACATAAAGTTGGTACCAATGTAAAAGTACCATGACATTATCTCTTAAATCTTTGAGGTTAAAAACCCACCCTGAGCATATAAAAGCCAGCCAGGCCTTGTAAGCTGCACTTTCCAAGGCCTCTTTCTTCAGCTTTTACTTGGGAAGGACAATGGTCTGGTTTGTTTAGGAAACTTTTTGTGAGCATTGTCCAAGCTCTCATTGTTGTTGGCCCAACCCCTGCTGAAGCTGAGATTGGTCAGCTTTACGTTTGCTTAAAACAGATTTAAAGCACCAAAATGTCATCATTGTTTGTTTAGCCTGATTAGAACCTGATACTTATTTCATTTTCTTTACAGCAATATGACTGCTAGAAGAATTACCCCAAGACAAACCTGAAATCTCCCTCAATGTCACTGTAATTTATATATTTTACTTGTATAACTTTGTAAGACTTTGTACTAGTGTATCATACACCACACGTTCTACTTTTATAAGTGTGTATAAAGACTGGCATCTTCTCTGGATATTGGTGTTTGAACTTAGCAGGGAAATTCTTTTTATTTTTTTAAGAGTAAGAAAATAAACCACACTCTGGAATTAATTTAACAGACTGACAGTTCTCAGCCCACCTGAGATAAACTCTGGCTGAAATCATGTTTTTGAGAAACATTACAAGGATAAATATCACATTCCAGTTACTATTCTATATATTTATATGTGCATGCATTTATTAAATGAAAGATTTCTAGTTGCTTTTTTAAAAGACCATTAAGGAGAAAATCCAACAATATCTGAAAAGATATATTTTTTCACTGTTTATATGATGTTTCCCATTTGTATGCAAACCTCTAACAAGGGGCCTTTTGAACTGATTCATGTTATGAAAGAGACATGTAATTCCCTAGGTTGGGTTTGGGAAGTAGATTGAGAATACTTGAATCTAAATAAATGAATGAGTCAAAATAGGCAAGGCGGTGAGTTATTACAAGGACTGCCAAATCCTGAATTTTTCTGACACTTGGAAAACTTTTTGGCCTTCAAAGACAAGACTGAGGATCATGGATGTAAAAAGAGGAAGGCCTGGAAAAGAAGAAAGATGGGAAATGGAATAAAGCAGCTGATCACCATGGGAATATGGGGAACGAGGGGCGGGAGGACCATGAGGAAATACCCGCCAAATTCACTTGTTTCATGCAACAAATAAAGCGCTCGCTACCATTTTATTGTTTGGTGTCATCGTCCTTTGTTTCATCTCCCTCCTTTTTTCTTCCTTTTTTTTTTTCAGTCTGCAGACAGTACAGCCTCCATTGCTAGGGGCTTTGTGTCTTCTGGGTTCTTGATCCCACTTTCTCTTCTTCATCCTCTTTCTCCTTTTCTATCTTCCTCTGCTATCCATGCATTTGGGCCATCCTCCTCATCAGGCAACTTTGCTTTGCGTTGGGTGCTCCACACAGCAGGCTCCTCCGGAAGGTAACAGGCATTTTCTCTCTTGACATCTCGCATCTGTTGTATTGTTAGGTTCTTTCAAGTGACAGAGTCCCCTGCCCTACTGGGAACTGTATACAGAAACTGTCTGCATTTGGTGTTTACTGGCCTAGGAAACAGACAAACTAGCTAGTTAATAAAGAAGCCGCACCGGCTGTTAGATGGCAGGGCTCCTCCTGAGACCACGGTCTCCTGCCGGAAGGGCTCTGGTCTTTCTTATGCCTTGGTCTTTCCGGCAGTCTGGTGAAGGTTATGGACTTCTTTGAAGAATACTGTTTAAAATGCAAAAAACAAAGACACAGGATGAGAAAGTAAACCCAGATATTGACTATTTTAACAAGACATTTTTTAAAATCATAAGACAGTTGTCTTGCAAGACATCTCCATCACACCAGGACCTGTAGACAGGAAGGCAGTGATCAAGTGTGATCTAGCAGTGGGCTAAAGAGAGGGTGCCTGAGAACTACTGTACTTCTTTTTATTTATTTATTTGGCTGCATGGGGTCTTCATTTTGGCGTGTAGGATCTTCAGTACTGGCATGTAGGATTTTTAGTTGTGACATATAAACCCTTAGTTGAAGCATGTGGGATCTAGTTCCCTGACCAGGCAGCAAACCTGGGCCACCCTCATTGGGAGCATGGAGTCTTAGCCTTGGGACGCCCAGGGAAGTCGCAGAACTACCGTACGTTTGAAATACAATTCCAACTGAAATGATATTTTGAGATATATCCAACGATTTTGATGTGATACAAAAAGGTGTGTAATTTTGTATTGTTGTTCAAAGTACAATCAGTATCCTGATTCTGCTGTGACTTCTTCCATGCAGTCACAGTAAAGGATATATTAATACGAGATTTTCATTAGAGGTCAATAAAAACAATGATAAAATTTCTTTCCATCCAAGTTTAACAACTTCCCTCGCCATAGATAGCAGCCCTGGGCCTCTTAGGAGTCCTAGGCCTTAGATTACCCAGGTGGGGCTAGCAGTAAAGAACCCGCCTCCCAGTGCGGGAGACGTAAGAGACACAGGTTCGATCACTGGATGGGGAAGATTCCCCGGGAGGAGAGCAAGGCGACCCACTCCAGTATTCTTGCCTGGAGATTCCCCTGGACAGAGGAGACTGACAGGGTACACCGCATAGGGTCACAAAGAGCTGGACACGACTGAAGCGACTTAGCACGCACAGGCATAAATAAGAACTCCTGCAATAGAAAGAAAAAAGCAAACGTCATATATTAACATGTGTATATGGAACCTTAAGAAATGGTAAGATGATCCTATTTGGTAGAGATACAGACAGAGGATGAACGTGTGGACCCAGAGGGGGAAGGAGAGAGTAGGACAAATTAAGAAAGTAGCGTTGACATATATACACTACCATGTGTAAAATGGATTTATAAAGCAATTATACTCCAATTGAAAAAGATAAATAAATACTTTAAAAAAGAACCCCTGCAATAACAGAGGATCCAAAAAAGAGGCATAATGATCCCCTGAGTAAACACTTTTCCCCCCTAAATCTATCCTCAAAGGAAATGGCAATAATGATTATTAATCATGACAGTAATGATAGCAACTCAACTGAGTTCCTTCAACGTGTTCACTATTCTCTTAGTTTTTACACAGATTTCACTGAAATCTCTTAACAGAACTCTGAGGTGGGACATGTCTCCACTTTACAGAGCCGAAGATCAGAGAGGTTGACTAGTCTGACCAAGCCACATCTTGCAAGTGCAGAAACTATGCTTAAATCCAGGTGAGTCTAAGATGAAAACCACTAGTTTCCTCGGCCCCTCCTCTCTCTCTGCTGCCCCGGGCCAGATTCTGGAGTCTTGTCTCTTGAACTCAGACCCTTCCCCCACCAAGGGGGCTTTGGCAGGCTCCTGTGACCCTTTGGAAAAGGGTCTCATTGGAAAATGAAGCTCATTGGAAAAGACCGATGCTGGGAGAGACTGAAGGTGGTGGAGACGAGGACAACAGAGGGTGAGATGGCTGGATGGCATCACAGTTCAGCGGACATGAACTTGGGGCAAACGCTGGGAGATGGTGAGGGGCAGGGGATCTGGGCACGCTGCCATCCCTGGGGTCTCGAAGGGTCAGACACCACTTGGCGACTGAACAACAGAAGAGACCTTTAGTCATCCCCATCAGAGCCCAAATTTTAGTGACTCGAAGTTTCTCCTAGTTTGTAGATCCTTTGACAGAAATTGTCCAGAGGCAATAGCTCACACAAATTCCCTTCTACCTTAGTTTATTTCCATTCATAGCTCATATTCTGCACCTGTCATCGTCTAAACTCCTCAATTTGGCTGGGAATTCCCCCGGGAACTGTACTGAAACAGCTTATTATCACCTGGCAACACGAAAACAAAATTCCCATAGAAACGGAGTCACCTGAATAGCATATATGGCTTCAAGGTTTGATAGTTTCCTCTGAGGATCGTTTCACTGTTGTTACCAACTTTACAAGCAAACACTTGCATCAAGGAAAACTCTTGACCTGAAATCTAAGGAAACTGATGGGATGTACCTTCACTACCATTTGGTTTTTATAGGTGTGTGGGAGCGCTTCGATTATGTTTTCTCTGACACTTAATGCTAGTGGGAACGGATATGGGACTTGGTGCAATTTTTCAGAAAGGTGACAATCTAGAAAATCTGCACATCCTTTTTAACCCAGTATTTTTGCTTTTAGAAATTTAAGAGAATCATCAAAGATGTTCCATTTCCAGGGATAATTTTGGGAGTATTGTTTATACCTAGAAAACTGACAAGAGCCTTAGTGTCTGACAACAAGGAGCTGGTTTGATAAAACATAGTCAGCACAGTAAAATATTATGCATATTTATATTTATAGCATTTATGTATACATACTAAAAAGTATTTTGGATCAGATTCTCGGTGACTTTTGTTTTGATTCATTTTGCTTATCTATACTTACTGAAATGTCTTCCATAAACACATATTACTTTTGGAAAGAAAGCAAAAAAGAAAAAAGAAAGATTCAGTCCTAAAATTTGAGGAGCAGTCCACAAGTCTAGGGGCTTCCTTGGTGGCTCAGAGGGTAAAGTGTCTGCCTACAATGCGGGAGACCCTGGTTCAATCCCGGGGTCGGGAAGATCCTCTGAAGAAGGAAATGGCAACCCACTCCAGTACTCTTGCCTGGAAAATCCCATGGACGGAGAAGCCCAGTAGGCTATACAGTCCATGGTGTCGCAGAGTAGTGACTTCACTTCACTTCCACAAGTCTTTAAAGGACACTCCCCAAGTGTATGAGAAAACCATTGTTCGTGTGGGCGAACAGAGGAGTCACTCCTTGGTAAATACTGGAGAACAATTGCACCTGCAATTAAGTAGAGGGATGGGCCAGGTGAGACGAACAGTGACCACAGGCTAAAAACATGACAGGGAAGCCGCAACTCCCACTCTGTTTGGGAAACGTAAGCACGTGGTGTCTACTTAGTCTAGCTACTAAATGAGATTTTTCTAATAAGTATCAAGTGTATACGTTTTGGGGGGTTCATTTTAGAAATGAAAGTAATGAAAAGCTCTACTTTGAGCGTTTTATCAGGATATTTTGTAGCACAGCCTGAGTGTTTCTCATTTCACGTCTCTGAGATGAGAGGAGGATTAGCAACAGCCTAGGTTTAAAGGACTTGGCTCAGCCTGGTTTGTGAAAATGGTCCAACAGGTCTGAACAAGTAGAGGAATTGAGTCACCTACCCAAGGCTAGTACACGTTGTTCTTCCTTCTCTTTTCACATGAAATATTTCTGTGTGTGTGTGTCTTGGTTAATTTAGATACTTATTTTGATTATTGCAGTTACAGAAGTCTACCAGGCCTTTCTGGAGCTGGGTTTCGTGTGAACTCTTGGAATCGAATCGATTAACCAATCTCTCTCTCACACTCTTCCACACACACACACACACACACACACACGCACGCACACACGCGCACCACATACACACACACGTTTCCTGGCAGTCTGGTGAAGCTTGTGGACTCACTTGCATAAAACAAAGACATAGGATGACAAAGTAAACCCTGATATCTGACTATCTTATCAAAATGCTTTTTAAAATTATAAGATAGTTGTCTTTAATAGACAGCTCCTTCACAGCCAGTTAGAAGGAACAGACTACTGCAAATGAGACATCATGGGTGAATCTCATGGACAACGAGAGCAGGACTCTTCTGCACTAGCCCCTTCCCCAGTTTTGTCTATAAGATTCTGGATGTCATACTGACTGATGGAGCCAAACCTTTAAAAGAGAGGGAGAGATGGCGAGTCCCCTTATACAAGATGTCACATAATAGGTTTTTATAGGAACAACACTATTAAGTCCCCAAGAGGGGCTGTTTCAAGATGTCAAAATCCACAAGTTGCATCCTGGAAGTGGAAGACTCTGCGTCAAGTGTTCCACTTGCTAATTTTCACCACAATCCCCTTCGTAACATGTGTACAAATATCACTGATTCGTGTGCAGGGTTTAGGGTCAACGGCAGTGACCTCTGCTGTCTCAGCTGTAGACAGTGCTAGAAGGGTCTGAGAGTAAAACTGAGGTCACCAGGCTGAGATCTCTCTCGGTACCTGACTCCATGTCATTTAAGGCACACCTTTCACTAAAGCAATAGCTTTATTTTTTAAATTTTATTTATTTATTTTAAAACTTATGTATTTTTAATTG
Source organism: Muntiacus reevesi (assembly GCF_963930625.1). NCBI lineage: Eukaryota > Metazoa > Chordata > Mammalia > Artiodactyla > Cervidae > Muntiacus > Muntiacus reevesi. The sequence continues at coordinate 93,664,737 of NC_089256.1, forward strand.
AGGATAATTGCTTTACAATATTGTGTTGGCTTCTGTCATATAGAATGGCCATTATCAAAAAATCTACAAGCAATAAACGCTGGAGATGGTGTGGAGAAAAGGGTACCCTCTTGCGTTGCTGGTGGAAATGTCAGTTGACACAGCCACTATGGAGAACAGTATAGTGTTGAGTTGCTCAGTCATGTCCAATACTCTGCAATCCTTTGGGTTGTAGACAGTAAGGCTCCTCTGTCCATGGGATTTTCCCAGCAAGAATACTGGAGTGGGTTGCCATTTCCTCCTCCTGGGGATTCTCCCAACCCAGGGATCAAACCAGCATCTCCTGTGTCTCCTGAATTAGCAGGCTCATTCTTAATCTGCTGAGAACAGCATGGAGATTTCTTGAAAAACTAGGAATAAAGCTACCATATTAAAAAAAATTTTTTTTTAAATGTCGACCATTTTTAAAGCCTTTATTGGATTGTTACAATATTGCTTCTGTTTCATGTTTTGGATCTTGGCCCCAAGGCAAGTGGGATCCTGGCTCTCTGACCAGGGATTGAACACGCACTTCCTGCAATGCAAAGCAAAGTCTTAGCCCCTGGATTACCTGGGAAATCCCCCAAAACAGTAGTTTTAAACCTACAGTCAGCTTTCCCCACAATCTCTAACATTTATTATATTTCGAACCTTAAAAAAATTTTTATTTTTTGTTACATGCAGTAAAATACATGCAAAAATGTACAGCTCAACAAAGTTTTACATGCGTTTATTTATACTTGTGTAACCACCAACTACATCAAGATACAAGACATTTCCAGCACCCGGAAAACCCTCTCATGTCCTCTCCCAGGCAATAAGTACTCCGGGAGTAACTACAGTTCTGATTTCCATCAGCATAGATTAGTTTTGCCTGTTCTTGAACTCAGTATAAATTGATTCGTAAAGCACGTTTTTCTGTATGTCTGGTTTTCGTCACCACAGATTGTGTTCTTGATTGCTGACTCCCCAGATATCAACAGAACAATCTGTTCATAAGACAAAGCAGTGTGTGTTACTCTCCGCCATCAGGGACAGCATCACCTTGAAAGAGCTTTGTTGGAGGGGGCAGGAAAAAGATGAATTTGAGATTTTAATTCTGGTTTAAGGTGAGTCCTTTGATGGGAAGGCTTGACTAGGATTAATAAGAATTATAATATCTTTTTAGGATTGATGAGAAGAGCAAGGCAAGGATTTTGAGGTGAGAGGTTCAAAGACTCTTTGAGATGGAAGTTGCTGTCATTCACTGTTGAAGAGATAATGGGCCTCTCAGGAAGTTGCTGTAGTGAATAAAGTTATTTGTCTAGGCAAGAGTCTCCTGGAGTAGGAACCTTCACTGTGCTCCAGCGGCCAAGATTCTGTGCTCCCAACGCAGGGGGCCTGGGGTTTGATCCCTGGTCGGGGGGCTAGATCCCGCATGCCACAACTAAAGGCCCTGAATGCTGCAACTAAGACCTAGTGAGTTAAATAAATACAAATGATTTTTTTTTTAAAGAATATTCTGGAAGAGTAAAACTGTGCCAACAAAGACAGTGTGTGTGCATTTAGTTGCTCAGTCAAGTCTGACTTTGTGACCCCGTGGACTGTATATAGCCAGCGAGGCTCCTCTGTCCATGGGCATTCTCCAGGCAGGAATACTGGTGTGGGGTGCCATGCCCTCTTCCAGGGGATCTTCCCGACTCAGGGACTGAACCCGGCTCTCCCACATCGCAGCAGATTCTTTACCACCTGAGCCACCAGGGAAGCCCATGCTAACAAAGACTGTGGAGTAATAAACCGTGAAGTGGTTTATAATTTCTGTCCTCGGTATCCACGTTCAGGGTGGGGGACAGATGGTTTGAGTGTGTGACATTTTTGAGATTCATCTGTGTCACCTCATGTAGCAGTAGTTTGTTCATTTCCTTGGTTGGATAGTACTCCATGGTTTGAATATACAACAGTTCATTTACCCATAATTCTATTAATGGATATTTTATGTGGTTTCCAGGAAATATGTTGCTATAATCATTCTTGTACACTTTTTTTTGGTGCATATAAGAACTTGATGCAAGTTTATTTTTGTCTTGTGAAGGAATCAAACTGTCAATGGAGATTGTTTTGTTGGGCTTTACTTGGCATCTCAGGGGACCCAGAGATTCCCCTTGGCCCAGCAATCCCACAGATTGGTTCATATCTTCCTGCCAGGGGACTGTCAATCACTTACTGGTTCAATATTTCTGGATTGTACGCTGTGAGCCCTATACTTCCTGACCCAGGGACTGAACCCATGTTTCCCGCATTGCAGGTGGATTCTTTATTATATGAGCCCCCTGGGAAGTCCCATTACAATGGAAGTGGAGCACAATGAGTATTGTTATTTTTAAACTTATTATAAAATTTCTCAAAAAGTTTACAAAAAGAAGTAGAGAGAGAAAAAAGTGAACCCAATTCACCTGCCATCTAGCTATAAGGATGGATATTAAGGGGTGTATTTGTTCTCCCGTGGTTCACCAGTAAAGAATCTGCCTGCCAAGAAAGAGAGGCAGGTTCGATCCCTGGGTCGGGAAGATCCCCTGGAGGAGGAAATGGCAACCCACTCCAGTATTCTTGCCTGGGACATCCCATGGACAGAGGAGCCTGGTGGGCTACAGTCCACGGGCTTGCAAAAGAGTTGGACATGGCTTAGAAACTGAACAAAAGCTAAACAACAACAATAGCTTCCTAGTTTCCTAGCTGTAACAAACTACCACAACTGGATAGCTTAGAACAACAGGAATTTGTTGTCTCATGGTCTGGAGGCCAGAAGTCTGATATCAAGACCTCAGTCCCTCTGAAGATGCTATTTCAAGCTTCTCTTAGCTTCTGGTAGCCTCAGGGATTTCCTGGCTTGTAGACAATCATCTTCTCCCTGTGTCTATTCACATCATCTTTCTTCTGCGTATGTCTATTTCTGTGTCCAAATTATAAGGACACCAGTTGTGTTCCCTTAGGGCCCACTGTAACCATCTAGTTTCAACTAGATTATCTCTGACGTAAAGTCGCTCAACTGTGTCTGACCTTTTGCGACCCCATGGACTGCAGCCTACCAGATTTCTCCGTCCATGGGATTTTCCAGGCAAGAATGCTGGAGTGGGTTGCCATTTCCTTCTCCAAGATTACCTCTACTAAGTCCATATTTCCATGTAAGTTCACACTCCAAGGTGCTGGGTAGTGTGACTTCGACATGTCTTTTTTGAAGGGGACACAATTCAACCCAGAACAGAGGAAGGGATAGCAGTCTCTGACTGAGACTTTATCGGTACTTTCTAAACCAAACTGATGTCCTACGACATATTCTTGAAAAGTCTGGGAGGAAGAAAGACAAAATATAAAGTCTGAGAAAGAGTGCACAAAATACACAGCTTCCTGAAGATTCACCACACGCATTTCCTAAGCACTGAGAAGTCTTGAAAAACCTGTTTAGCTCAAAACTTCCCAGATTATTTAACTATCAAACCCTACAATTGCCGCTTTGGAAAGAAGTGAAGGACAGATGAAAAGAAAAGCACAGAGCTGGAAAATGAGAAAAATCGTTAAATGATGACAGAGGTTACAGATTAGAGGAGTCCTTCCCTGCTGGCTCAGAAGGTAAAGAATCTCCCTACAATGCAGGAGACCTGGGTTTGATCCCTGGTCAGGAAGATCCCCTGGAGAAGGAAATGGCTACCCACTCCAGTATTCTTGCCTGGAGAATTCCACGCAGAGAAGAGTCTGGCGGGCTACAGTTCATGGGGTCGCAAGGAGTTGCGCATGACTGAGCAGCTAACACACTCAGTGACAACAAGGAGTTTACAGTGAAAAGAAAATTTCATGTAATTAGCTGCTGCCTGTTCAGCGGACAGGAACTCTGACGTGTACTCTGTCCATTTCTTCTACTCTTGAATGGGTGTGCCGATCTTGCTCCAACTCTAAGGGAAAATGTTATGTGCCCTTTAAGCAATACAGCTCCCTAGGTTTGGGAAGAATGCTGACTCCCAATTTTCTCCAAAAATTTTCTCCAAAAATTTTCACAATTTTGGAGAAAAATTTCTATTGTAGCTATCTTGGCCTCCAAGGGGAAGACCTCTCTGAGTGGGAAAGGCAAGAGAATTTCACAGATATAATAATCCAGTTGTCAGACGTTTCATCCCTCCATAGTTTAGGATCAAGTCAGTCCACCCGCGCATTCCATTTCTGAGTCCATATGTGTTTATCACAAGGTGTTCTTGTATTGGGTTGGCGAAAACGTTCACTGGGTTTTTCCAAACAATGTTACAGAAAAATCCAGATGAATTTTTGCCCAATCCAGTATGTGCATATGGGCAGTGGTATATGTAATCTACAAAGCCCTGCGAAGGTTGAAAAGCAACTTCCTGCATTTGCCAATAGTTCCCTTGGGCATTGGTGCAGAGGCAGGGGCCGGGGGCAGGTCGGGGAGAACGGCATTCCAAAGCTGTGTGACAGGCAAGACTGGAGGCTGGAAAGAGACAGAAACGAAACGGCATGCTAGTAGCCAGTTTCTGCAAAGGCAGTCTGGGCGATTCAGTCTTCAGCGTCCATGGCCAGAGGGCCGGGGAGCCGTGAGTCAGGTCACCTGTGAGCTGCTGTGCGTTTCTTTGGCTCAGGGCAGCGTCACCCTAGAGGCGATGATGAGCCTCATGCTGAATAATGAGAGAAGCATTCGTGTCCACATCCTCAGGGCTCCCCATGCAGGCGAGGGCATCAGAGTTTGGTGGTTCGTGGAGACGGCCCAGATGGAAGCATGGGGCTCAGGAATGGCACGTGTAACACCAACAGTGAACCCCAATGCAGCCGATGGACTTTGAATGATTATGTTGTGTCATTGTAGATTCGCCAGCTGTAACAGAAGTACACTCTGGTGGAGGGAGTTAATAATGGGGGAGGTTGCGTCTGCTTGGGGGAGCAGGGTATACGGGAACCCTCGGCACTTTCTGTTCAGTTTTCCTAAAATTGAACCTAAAACTACTCTAAAAAATTAAGTCTGTAGAAAAAAAATTGCTGTAGCTTTTGAGATTTCCAACGTCTAAGCCACACCCCAGATCAATTAAATCAGGGTATACAGGGCTGCAATCTAGACATCGATAAAGTTTTCATACACATTTACATACAATTTTTCATACAACCCATGTAATCCCAGTGCACGGTCAAGACTGAGAGTTACTCCCTTCTGCTGCTGCCCACCAGGCTCCTCCGTCCACGGGATTTTCCAGGCAAGAGTACAGGGGTGGGTTGCCATTGTCTTCTCCGATTTCCTGCCCCAGGAAGTGATAATCTCTCAGCAGTGAATCTCAGATCGGGATGCCAATTAGACTCACCAGCACTTTAAAAATATGTAGATATACTTACTCCCTGGAATTCTGACTCAGTTGGTCTAGGATGAGTTCTGGGTAGTACTGTTTTTTAAAAAGCTCCTCGATTGATTCCAATATGCAGCCAAGGTTGATCTGCAGCAAGAAGGGCAACTTCCTGGACCTATGTTTAAACTCTCCAGTCCGGTCCCCAGGGGAGACATCACCAGTCCGTGCCAGTACCCAGACATGGCCTTAGCATCCTTCCCTACTCAGCCCATCAGGCAGTCACCGACAATGGATCAGGAGAGCCAATGCAATCCCCTTTGGCAGCTCCGTGTGAAAGATTTGCTCCCTCTGCAAGGCAGAGCCAACTCCCTCTCCATCTCTGGTTTGTTGGCTCTGCCTCCCTCAGTCCCACCTCTGTCTCCGTGACTTGGAAAGTCTGACACTTTCACAGAAGAACTCACTAGGGCTGTGACTGTGATGGCTGTTCGGGCTTTAGAACAATGTTGCACCTTCTTCATTCTGTGCCTATGGTCTTCAGAGCTCAAGGACTGTTCTGCAAACATTAACTCATTTGTTTGAAGAGCTGTGGTGCTGTAAAGACTAATGAGATGATGTTTATGAAACACTACTGTGTTCCCAAGATGAAAGGCAGCATGCTATTCATTTAAAGACAGATTCCGAGGCCACGGAACACTCTCCCAGGAATTGGCAGCTTTTTTTGCTTTGCTGTGAATATTGTTTGAGGCCAGGAGAGGGGCCACCCCACTGTTCTTTGGAGAAGGCTCAGTGATGCGGGAGGGACAACAGCAAGAACAGCTCAGTAGAACCCCAGGCTGGGTCACCTGCTAGTTTTGTTACTGTAAGCAAGTTTCTTCATGTCTCTTCCCTCATACGTCCAGTGGGAGTGATGATGCCAAATATGTGTGAGAATGCTGGCTTGGACCCTCATGTCAGCTCTTATAAGGAGCTTAGAAGCTGCCTTGGGCTGGTGTGAAAGAGCTGTATGTGAGGACATTTTCTCATCACAAAGAGGAAATGTACAGGGCCGTTCTGAATAAGAATCCAGAAAAGAGGGACTTCCCTGGTGTTCCAGTGGCTGACTCCCTGCTCCCAATGCAGGGGGCGTGGGTTCAGCCCCTGGTCAGGGAGCTAGATCCCACATGATGTAACTACGGGTTCCCATATGCTACAACTAAAGACCCCATATGCCGCAACTAAGATTCAGCATAGCCAAATAAATAAATGAGAAAGTGGAGGTGCTAGTCCTTCAGTCGTGGCTGACTCCTTGTGATCCCACAGACTAGCCCACCAGGCTCCTCTGTCCATGGAGCTCTCCAGGAAAGAATACCGCAGTGGGTGGTCAGTCCCTTCTCCGGGGCATCTTCCTGACTCAGGGATCAAACCCGCATCTCTTACATCGCCGACATTCTATCATTAAAAAAAAAAGGGGGATCATTAGGCACTGTGTGTGTGTGTATGCTAGTTGCTCGTTGTGTCTGACTCTTTGTGACCCCACGGACCATAGCCCACCAGGCTCCTCTGTCCATGGGATTCTCCAGGCAAGGGCACTGGCGTGCGGTGCCATTGGCTTCTCCAGGGGATCTTCTGGACCCAGGGATCGAACCCGCGTCTCCTGCATTGCAGGCAGACTCTTTAACCACCTGAGCCACCGGGGAAGCCCAAACAAATAGATATTTTTTAAAAAATCAGGAAAAAACTTTCCCTTGACTAACAGGAGAATTGTGAGAATTATAATTCTGAGAATTATAATTGTGAGATCTATAATTAAGAACAAAATCTATGCTGAGTCCAGCCTGGCCCTAGCAATCACACCGACCTGTCTAGTGAAAATAAAACCTCTCAACGGGTGTATACTAAGCAGACGCGTGGCCCTGGGCAGGGAGCTTCAGTCTCTTGCGATGTGATCCTTCCCACTGAGCTGCTTGCACCAAGGCAACTGGTTTTTCCTAGAGTGAGTCATCCGAGAGAAAGACAGAGAGAGCCCAGAATGGAAAGATGGGAACTGCAGACGTTACAGGCCATCTCTTCTGCCATATTCTATTGGTCACAGGCCCTCCCTGGTATAAGATAAGAGGGGAGAGCCTAGAAGGCAGGGATCCCTGGAGCCATCTTGGAGACTGGCTACCACAACACCCAACACAAGGACTGATGAAAAGGAAATAAGAAAAAAAAGTTAGTTTTTCTCCCTTGTACAGCATTTTCCTTTTTATTTCACATGAGTTTTGTTGGAAGGGACTGAGTCTTCCAATCTCCTGATTGATGGGTACTATTCTAGGTTGTACCACCATCAAACTTACAGCTTCAGGTTATTCAGCAGTATAGCCATAGTGGCAAATGAGATGAAGGTGAAAGGATGCTGAAAAGAACATTTTGTGTTTGGTTATTTGGTATAGCTGGAGGTGAGAATCTTTCCTTCTGTCTTCCAGGTGCAAAATGGGGACTCTTAGGATGTCAGTAATCTCTCTTTTGAAAGAAATGTGTCCAAGCTCTAGGGGCTAGTCACTCAAGAGAACTTGGCCACCCTAATTCTTCTGCTCTTTGCAGAGCAGTGGTTTGGCACCAGGTGGGTGCTCTAGATAAAGCAAGAGCTCATAGGACCTCAGACCTAGGCTTTTCTGGTTGAGCACAAGGGGATCAGCTAAGCAAATCACCATCAGGTGGCATAGGGCAAGGAATAAATATGTGCACTATGAAATTCTGGAGCCATGGAACCCTGATTTTCACAGTATTCTTAGAAAAAAAGAAGTCTGGTTATTAGAAGATGAATTTATGACATTCCGGGATATCACCCCACATATCCTGAGTATATGATTCTCAAAGTGTGGTACTAACCCAGGGTCATCAGCGTCACTCGGAACCTGGTTTGAAATCCAAAGTCTCAGTCCTCACTCCAGATCCATTGGACCACAGCCCGCGTGGACATGGAGCCCAGTGAGCCATCTGGGTTTTGCTGAGCCCGCTAGGTGATTCTGATGCTCGTTGAAGCTTGAGAACTGAGCCCTGAAAAGCTTGAAAAGCACTGCCCACTGTAAAACCCTCTTCCTTGGTGTAAGACACATTCTTTCCTCAATACCCCACCCCACTTGCCAAATACACACACACAAAGGCAAAACTGAGTTTTAGCATATGGGGATGCTCTTGGGGGATAAAGCTATGGTCATGTCCAACTCGTAGCGACTGCAGCCTACCAGGCTCCTCCGTCCGTGGGGTTTTCCAGGCAAGAGTCCTGGAGCGGGGTGCCATTGTCTCTTCCTTTTAGGGAAGCGGGAAGGACAAGTGGGCTGCGAAGGAAGAGGCACGCGGAGGGCTTCTGACATGCGTTACCCATTTGAAGGAGCGTGGACACTACGTGTCTAGCTGGGCTTCAGGAAGACAGACATCACAGACATGATGGCTGGGCATTAGATACACACACATACCTGCTCCCAGCGCAGAACAGCTAGGCGGCTCTCCCCAGAAAGCCAGAGTCTCCAGCAAGTGAAACCCAGTATATTTGGACAAAATACGGGGTGTTCTTCAACACCCACAATTGGTTTTCCAATTATCTGGACACCAATTGGGGGTCAAACAATTAAATACAATTCTGATACTAACTCCCTGGAGTTAACTCCACAGATTTAAGGGTTTGGTCCCCCCAAGACTGCCCCTACTTCAGATGCCAGTTGCAAGTCCTGGCCACTCACACTTCTGAGCAAATGGCTATAGGTTGGAGGTTCTCACCACCCCCTTCTTAAGCTTGATAATTTGCTAAAATGACTCAGAGAACTTGAGGAAACACAATGTTTGCTACTTTACTATGAAGATATAACTCAGCAACAGCCAAATGAGAGGGATGCTTAGGGGGCAAGGCCCAGGAAGATGGACACAGTTTGACTCCATCTCCGGCTGGACCACCCTCCCCGGCACCTTGATGGGCTCACCAGCCTAGAAGCTCATCAAATCTTACTGTTCTAGAGTTTTTATAAAGCTGTATCTCCAGCCTTCCTTCCACTTGCCAGAGGCTGGTGGGTGGGGCTAAACCTTCTAACCTTCTAATTGCTGGGCTTTTCTGGTGACCAGCCCCATCCTGAGGCTCTCTAGGGGTGTCATCCTAAGTCACTGCATCAGCACAAACTCAGGTCTGACCAAAAGGGGTTAATTACGAATAACAGAAACATCCCTATCACTCAGGAAATTCCAAGGGTTTTAGGGGCTCCGTGCCAGAAACTGGAGACAAAGGGCAAATATATTTCTTATTTATACAGCACAGAGGAAAAATCTGAAAGGGGAAATAAGTTAAATGTGACCGAAACTGGACTGGGACGTCAATGAGTTCAAGAGGCTCCAGGCTTCACCCAGGGCTGTCTATGCATCGTGTCCTCTTCCTCTCTGCCGTCTTCCATCTCTCCACTGCCTGCCGTGCGGCCCTCGTTTCTTTTATTGCAGATGACCCTCCTCCATGCGGCAGTGTGTGGGCAGAATGCATAGTGTCCCATAATTCCTGAATTAAATGATTTATCACCCCAGCTCACGGACGCCAGAGGAAAGCGCCATCTCTTCCAGTGTCCATAAATAAAATTCCTGGGAGAGGCCATATTTGCCTTGCTTGGGCCGCAAAGCCAATTTGCTGAGGCCCTGAAGTTTGGGTATTTTGACTATCTGGTGTAGAAGGAAAATAAAAATGAAGTGAACATTACCAAGAGAACACCCTAAAATAGAGCCAGGGGGCCGTTGAAGAAGTGTGACATGTACCCGTCTCAGCCTGGATGGACTCTGAGCTTTTGACCACGCATTGTCCTACTCCAGATACTTATCAGACGCTTACTCTGACATAACTCGTGGTGGTCTATCTACTTATCAAACTCCTGCCCTAAAATTATTTTCTGGCGTGGGTCAGAGTGGATCAGTCTTCACCGGGCAACTTTAACCGCCTGTGGCTTTTGTCTTTGTAAGCGCTTGACCTTTTCTTTTTCCCAGAGCACTCTTTCGATTTACTTGAATCTGTGTCTTCTGAATTATAATTCTTCAGGCCTCACATAAGGCTGTCTATTCTTTGCGGCCTCAGTACTGGGCATGGATCATACAAGTGGCTGGCGAGGGGTGGCTGGGACCGGCCAAACCCACCAGGGCCACGCGGAATGCTAGAGGGCAGTTCCCCAAGGAGAGAGAAGAGGAGCTCCAGGTGGCCAAGACAATCATCCATGTCTGCTGTCAGCTTCAATGGAAACCCCACATGGGGGTATTTCATGCCTGGGATGGAGAGAGGGACAGAGTAGGGAGGAGAGCGAGGCTATTCTGAAGATAGGCTATCGTCTGAACTCACCAGTCCCTGGAAAAAGACATGTGTGGTCAGCGGGGAGATGCAGAAAACTAGAACGATGCCTTGGGCTCTGCCTTGCCCATCTACCTTGAGTCATTTCCATCCCTCATCAAACATCTAAGGAAATCCTTGACCTTCCCAGACTGGAGTATTCTCCAGAAATGGAGACGCAGTGCTGTGTGGCAGAAAGAGCACTGGACTGGATCAAGTTCACTCCCTTCTCCACAAGCACGTCATTAGCCCGGACCAGACTGCGTGCTGCAATCCATGGGGTCCCAAAGGGTCGGACACGGCTTGGCGACTGGACAACAACAAGACCAGATCCTAGTTAAGCAGGATATTGTGAAAACAGGGACAGGTCTGGGACTGGGGAGAAACGGAAGGATGAAACTGCCAAGGGGTTGGATACACGGACTATCACAATGCTATTATACGACCAACCTATAACTTCATCGAAAAATAAAGATGATAGATAGAAATATATTTTGCATTATTTTATATCAGCCCCGTCAAAGGAAATGATCTGCTCTTGTATCTCTTCACTTCTTTAGTGAGAAAAGTACAAGCTGCCTTTCTCTATGAACCAGGATGAAAGATACCTTGTGGACTCCTGGGGAGAGTTTTCCTTTAAGAGAATAGTATCATTTATGCCATAGAAGACACGTAAATGAAGGGTGAATAGCCCAGACTGCCTAGGGAAAGGCAATACTGAGAAAGCCTTTCTGTTTGGGAAGCGGGGAGTCAGGATAGATGGTAGGAAATATGCTGCCACCTTCTCCCTCGGCGTCACTGGAATAAAGCTTGGGAGGGAGCTCCGAGAACGAAAGTATCTATTTCGCATCCTAGGGGCTCCGCCCAGAGCTGAGGAAGCAGTTTTAGGTGAACCAACTTGGCTTCGACAGCGACACCGTGTGGCCGAGAGAAGTAAAGACAGCCCTGGATCAAATGCCTCTTCTGCGGGTTGAGGCTGCCTGGCCAACCTGCGTCCAGACTTAAATAATTGGAGAGGGTGCGCTTCAAAAGGGAGACAGTGACCTCATTTCTAGGCCTCAGGGAGCTACAGCGATTTTTTTCAGAATTACTGTTTTCAGTTGTTGGGGCAATTCATTTTGGTTACCTATATTCTGAAACGAACGTTATAAATAGACTAACATTTCTGAAAAATCTATAACCACATCATTTGACTTTTGCAGGTTCTGCTGGAGTCCTGAGCATCACGCTCCAGGCCACTGGACATAGCTTTGTTTCACTTCCTCTTTCACCAAATGATAGGCCGACTTGTTTTCTGAAAAGGGGGAACAGGGACGAGGGGGAGGACTCAGTTTTTGACTTTCAAATGGGACTCCTCTGGGGTCATTACATTTTCCTCTAAGGTAACGTTAGCTCAAGGGTCTACATACTTAAATGGAACTGTTTAATATTTTAAGAATTTCCTGGGAAAGTTACTCATGCTACTCACTGTCAATTTCCTGTTGAAGAAATGGTTCATTTTTTTTCCCCTAGCTGAACACCACAGCATTGATTTCTCAAATCACTCTTACATTTATTAGGAATATGTGTCATCTCCAACTCTGTGACCCTGTGGACTGTAGCTCGCCAACCCCCTCTGTCCATGGGATTCTCCAGGCAAGAATACTGGAGTGGGTTGCCACGCCTTCCTCCAGGGGGTCTTCCCAACCCAGGGATGGATCCTGTGACTCCTTCATTGCAGGCAGATTCTTTACCCACTGAGTCACCCGGAACGCCACCTTATTAGGAATAGAACTGTGTCAATTAGTCAACTGGGTATGGACCACGTGGCTTGGAGTGTCATACATTCAATCGGGAGTGTATGAGCCCCACCGTCGATCAGGTGGGGCTGGCATTGAAGCCCCGAATTGGTGGCGAACAAAGCATAGCCTTTCTTGGCCGGACAGAAGCATAGGAAGAGGAGAGAGGAGGCAGATCCCAGCCAGTCTCAGCTGCCACGACTGATTCTGAGAGACAGAGATAGATGCCAGTAACCAAACACAGAGCCAGTCCACGCAGTCAGTCATCCACGTGGCGGGCAGCGCTCTTCTGAGGTTAGGTGTGTCCAGTGCTAGATTCGAATCTCTCAGTTCCACCGCTTAGCAGCTGTGTGATCCCGGGCATGTGGCTGAGCCCTAAGTACCCCAGTTTCCTCGCCTGAGAATTGGAGAAAATACCCACATCTAAGGAGGTTTTAGTCAGCTAATGCTGTCAAAGTGCCCTGCTGAGCGAAAGTGCTCTGTAAATTGAGCTTGACTGTAATAATGAGAGTGACTCAAAAATTTGTAGGCCAATCAGATCGCCCATGTATTTTTGTTGTGTTCAAATCAAGAGTTGCTCCATTTAATAAAGAGTTGTGGGTTTAAACCAGATTAGATTCACCATGTTTCTCTAACTCTTTGGATCTTGACCAAATACAGACTACATCATCAGACCCTTCGGGGGAGTTTTGAAACTACAGATGCCCAGATTCCAGCTCAGAGTCTGATGCTGTTGGTTTGGACTGTGTGTTGGGTTTCAGGATTTTCAGTCATGAATTGCTGTGCAGCCAAACTTGGAACCCACGGGTCTAACTGGACATAAAGAGTGAGCAGATTTGAGTATGAAGAGTGAGCAGATTTGTCCTTTGGCCCCAGGCAACCAGGGAAGTTGCTAATGGCTTTCTCCTTACATACCCACATTTGTGCTAGAAGTTGTCTTGGAAACAAGCAGTGGGAGAGAGCTCTAAAATCTGCCACTAAAAATTGACCGAGGGACCAATAATTCTAACCTCCTGAGGCATTCGGGAGTTCTTGCAGTACTCAGGCCTGTGTCTCAGGCAGCGGTTCTGGGGGGCCTGGTGCAGTTGGAGTTAGAAAGGTGGGTACTGCCAGGGCCACGGGGCACAACCAGCCAAGGGAGTCTGCAAGTCCACCGGCCTCTGCCTTCCCAGTGCGCTCATCTGCGTGTGCTTATGGAGGTGAAAATGGTCTTCCTGCAAACCTCACGGAGCTGTTCTTAGGTCAATGAGATTATGTCGAGAAAACTTTTTGCAAACTGTAAAATACTGTATGAATGAAATCCAATACCCAGTAGAGATTAGACATTGCATTTTTTTAGACAACAACAACAAAAACCCCTGCAAATTATGGTTTTTGCTATTTAGAGCCAAGTTTTCCACCGCCCTGTAGCAAAGTTGTGATAGAGACCATTTTACGTAGCAATTCTATACGCAAGGTTTCACAAAAGCGATATGGCAGTGCACTTTATTTTCTATACTAATCGGTAACTTGTTATGATAAACCTTCTGCAGAACGCTGTCTAGGAGGTGGGGGCTTCCCTAAAGGCTCAGCTGCAAGAATCAGCCTGATAATGCAAGACATCCGGGTTTGGTTCCAGGGAGAAGGAAAGATCCCCTTGAGAAGGAAATGGCAACACACTCCATATTCTTGCCTGGGAAATCCCATGGAGAGAGGAGCCTGACGGGCTACAGTCATGGGGTGGCAAAGATTTGGACATGACTGAGCAACTGATCAGGAAAATGATTAGGAATTAGGCCTACCTGGTAAAAATTACTCCATTTTTTGCAGAAAAATAACTACTGTAATGAGTTTTTGTTATGCAAATATAAAGCACAAAGGTCCATGCAGTTTTACTGAGGATGAAAAGTCACCAGCATTCAAATGAATGGTTTTAATTTGTTATGTAAATCTAGGGGTTTTTGTTTATTTGTTTGTTTCATTTGGGATTTGGGTCTCTGTTTTAGCAGAATTCTTTCTTTCCAGGTTATGATGACTCTTGAAAGCATTTCTTTTGTTAAACAACAAAATGTAGTGGAATAAATTTTAAAGATCTTATTGGTTCATCAGTTCATGAATCTGGCAGTATCCTATCTAGCAGACAGAAAGGAGCTCCAATTAGCTGTACAGTTCAAGGCGGGGTGGTTATGGGCCAACATGACCTGGAACAAGAAGGTTACACCAGGCAAAGGCAGACTGGCTATTGCGAGGCTGATCCTTACACAGAGCAAAGAGAAGCCTTGCTTAGAGCCAGCTGGTACGTTGTGCTGAGCAGAACGCTGATTAGGTGATGCAAACCTTCCTTTTCTGGGAGAGCCCAGCCTAGAAACCTAGCTGAAAGTCCTGATTTCCTGACCATGGAAGCAAGTTTCAACGAGGGCCCAATCTGGTTAACACTTTCCTAAATCTGATTCAGACTGCCTAGCATATGTACACTCTTGCGTGTTCTTAAGGGGTTATGTATGTTGTGCTATGAATACCTAGATGCAGAGGTGGGGCTTGTCTGTAGGGACCTCAGAAGAAATCTGCTGGCTGATTTCTTTATCTCACACTGCAGAAGGGTTACATGGAAAAGGCAACTGCCCATCTAAGGAAAGCTTAAAGGTATATTGAGAAGCCCGCTGGAGCACAGGCTCCATCTAAAATCCCATTGCCTTGTTCAAATCCCAGTTTCAATTCTTACCAACTGTGTGACTTCAGTCAAAAAATTAACCTCTATGCCTCAGTTTCCTTTTTCATTAACTAGAGATAATAAAAGTACATAAAAGTCATCAACTTGTTCTAAGAATTAAATTAGTTAATATTTACAAAATGTTTAAAACAGCCAGAACATTTTAAGTGTTAAATAAAATTTTTCATATGATAAATTTTTTATTTGGGAAATTAATAATGAAATAACCAGTTAGAGAGTCCACACTCCGCAGAAGTCTAGAGCTGAGTTTTGTTATGTAAATGTGTACCAGAAGGTGAGCTGTTTGAGTTATTTGTAAGAGGAAAATATAGCAAATGATAACAAGCAAGCAACTTATTGGATACTGGTCTTTGCACAATGTCATTTAATTAATACATTCATTCATTCATTAAAAAAAATTTATTAAGAATCAGCTATACGCCAAGCATAGTGAAAGGCACCGGATATCCTATATTTGTCTAGGATGGGTGTGAAGCGCCCTGTGGGCTCCAAGAGGAGACGTGAAGGATGAGATGGTGCCCAGGAGCCAGGACAGGTAAGCGCCAGCAAGGATAGGACCTGGCGGCAGGACGCACTTCAGTTTTTATTAATAGCAGCTGAAAGGCAGTTTGGGTGGTTGGATAGTGGAGGCAAGAAGATGGCCAGCAGGGGGGATTCTCTGGGCTTGTTTCACTTGGTGTCTCCAAGGCACTGGATCTACTGAACCTTGACATTGACTCCCCTTGATTTTCATGTTGCTTCTACCCCCTTGGTTTTCTCCCTTCTAACACTGAATTGAATAGTGTCCCCCTTCACCACTGCAAATTAATGTTTACCTAGAACTCAGGCTGCGACCTTATTTGAAAATAGGATCTTTGCAGATGTAATTGGTTAAGATGGTTAGTTAGATGGATTAGGATAAGCCTTAATCCAATGACTAGTGTTCTTATGGGCTTCCCTGGTAGCTGTGTTGGTAAAGAATCTGCCTGCAATGCAAGAGACCTGGGTTTGATCCCTGGGTTGGGAAGATCCCCTGCAGAAGGGAAGGCTACCCACTCCAGTATTCTGGCCTGGAGAATCCCATGGACTGCACGGGCCACACAGAGTCGGACACCACTGAGCGACCTTCACTTTTTCACTTTTCAGCCTTCTTACAAGAAGTCCTTGTGAGGACAGAGATGAAGGCCATGTGATGACGGAAGCAGAGACTGAAGGGATTCGGCTCAAGCAAGGAATGCCGGTGATCGCCAGCGAGCCCCAAAGCTGGGTGACTGAGCACAGGATAGATGTGGCTTCAGAAACTCAAGGAACCAAACCTGCTGCCACTCTGACTCTGGACCTCGAGTCTCCTGAGCTGTAGGACAGTAAGTGTCTGCTGCTTCAAGCCGCCCAGGTTGAGGTAATCTGCTACAGCCTTAGCGGACGCGCACGCAGCGCTCCAGCTGCACATCGCGGTCCTCCTCCTGCCCACACGCTTGGCGTGACGCAGGCTCCCCTGCTCGGCTGATCTGCCTCTCTGCGCCCTTTCCTTGGCGCCCGTTGACAGGCAGCTTTACTAGCAGCTCGTGGCAAACAGGAAAGAAGTCTGGGAGGCAGCCTGGGTGCTTTCCTCTATTTCGCCTCCCACATTCTGTTGCAGGAAGGGGTCCCCTTCCAGGGCCCGAGAGTGGGCTCCTGGCTGACACTCAGAAAGGAACTGCCCGAGGAGACGCACGTGCCGACAAAGCAAGAGATTTCACCGGGAGAGGCCCGGGCGGAGAGCAGGAGGGCGGGGACCCAGGAGAACGCTCCGCAGTCTGGGCTGGTGACGGGGCTAGACTCCGGGCGCTCTCTGGCCAATCGTCTTAATTCCCAGCACTTGCTGCTGGCGCGCACACCACTCACCAAGATGGACGCCAGCGAGGAGGATTCTGGGAGCTGGCGGGACACGCGGGGTCGCCCTTCGACCTTTCCAGAACGCTTCCGGTTGTGGTTCCATGTTCCTTACCAGGACCTCCCGTCGTAAAGCAGCCCATGCCAACGGTAACTACGGTGCCTGGCCGGGGTGAGCAGTTTCAGTCAGCGAGCTTCCCCTAACAATTCCGTTAGTCATCAAGTACACGCGCACTGAACTTTTACAAAAAATTATTTTCAACACTAATAGGGAATAACATTTGCATATGATTCTTTAAAATATATCATGAATAGACGATATCTGTGAATCTCATACCCCTAATTTATCCCACTCTCTGCTCCTCTCCACTTTGATAACCACAAATTTGCTTTCCATATATTGATATTGTAAATCAACCAAACTTCAGTTAAAAAATATATGACTAGATAGACATACAGGCCCATGGAACAGGCTAGACATCTCAAAATAAACCCAAGTATATATGGAAATTTACTAAATGATTAAAACAGTCACTAGGGAAAATATCAACATTAACCTTAAAAAAATGGTGTAGGGACAACTGAAGTACCATTTCAAAAATGGTAAAACCAGATATCTATCTTATACCACGAAAGTGTGAACGTGTCAGCCGCTCAGTCGTGTCCGACTCTTTGTGACCCCACGGCCTGCTGCGCCAAGCTTCCCTGTCCATCACCAACTCCCAGAGATTACTCAACGCATGTCCATTGAGTCGGTGATGCCATCCAACCATCTCATCCTGTCATCCCCTTCTCCTCCCACCTTCAATCTTTCCCAGCATCAGGGTTTTTTCACATCAAGTGGCCCAAGTATTGGAGTTTCAGCTTCAGCATCAGTCCTTCCAATGAACACCCAGGACTGATCTCCTTCAGGATGGACTGGTTGGATCTCCTTGCAGTCCAAGGGACTCTCAAGAGTCTTCTCCAACACCACAGTTCAAAAGCATCAGTTCTTTCATGCTCAGCTTTCTCTATAGTCCAACTCTCACATCCATACATGACTTCTGGAAAAACCATAGCTTTGACTAGATGGACCTTTGTTGGCAAAGTAATGTCTCTGCTTTTTAATATGCTGTGTAGGTTGGTCATAACTTTTCTTCCAAGGAGTAAGCGTCTTTTAATTTCATGGCTGCAGTCACCATGACAACGTGACAGCTAATCTTGGACAAATCCCTTAACCTCTTTGTGCCTCAGTTTTTTCCAGTATAAAAACTGGGTCTTAGAAGAGTAACTGCCCTGGGGAGAGTTTAGCTGATTTAGTATAGTTAAAGCATTTGGAACGATGACTGGCGTACTACTATCATCAACAGCACTGTTATTTTACAATATGAAATTCAGTATAATGCATTAAAGAAATTTTGCAATGCCCCTCTGCCAAATCAAACAGTAGCAAGACGCGCAGTGAAATGTAAATTTCTCTTTCACCTCTGAGCCTGATCAACCAGTTTTCCTCCCCAGGTACAATTGTTACCAGCTGTGGCATTTATGAAGTTATTACCTTTCAGTCCCAAACGCCCCCTTCATTCCTCTGGGGTGATAATGAAACAGCTTTCCCTTGCCAGCTGACACCGTCTTCAGCTCTGCCGGTAGAGGGCGCGAGAGACTCCGGAGGACAAACGGCCTCGTTTCCTGGCTCGAGTGGGCTTCCGGTCTTGCCTCTGCGGCGCTGTGCTGGCCCCCGCAGTGGGTCTCACCCAGCAAGTTCCCTGGGTGCCCCGGCCGGCTTCCCCTGGGCCAGCTCAGAGACACAGCTTCCTGGCACCTTTCCAGTGAGTCCAGTCGTGGCCGTCAGTTTCCCATCAAGTTCCACAGCTCTCTCCACAAGGCAGCTTCCTGTTGAATTTCTTCAGCTCTCCCTGCCCACCCCCTGGCAAGTGAATTCTTTCCCGCCAGCCTCAGCCTCCAGGTTTCCGGGTTGAGGAATTCCCCGCTTGTCAGCCTGGCCTGTGACCTGAAGTTTGTCAGCTGTGAACCAGCTCAAGCAACCCAGCAATCCAGCAAAATACTCCACCGTCAGTGGGGCTGCCTTCTCCAAGGAGGTCTGTGTCCAGTGTTGAGGAGCTCATTCCTCCGAGTTCATCCCTTTCTCGGGGACCCTTTCTCAGCCCTAGTGGGTGTTGACTCATGTCTTACTCTTTGTGATCCTGTGGACTGTAGCCCGCCAGGTTCCTCTGTCCATGGAATTCTCCAGGCACGAATACTGGAGTGGGTAGCCATTTCCTTCTCCAAGGGTTCAAACCTGGGTCTCCCACATTGCAGCAGGATTCGTTTCCATCTGAGCCATATTTTTTTAAATTAAAGTACAGTTGATTTACAATGCTATATTAGTTGCAGCTATACAACACAACAGCTCCATATTTTTATGGCTTATATTCCATTTAAAGTTATTATGGGGGGACTTCCCTGGTGGTCCAGTGGTTAAGACTTCATGCTCCCAATGCGGGGGGCACAGATTTAATCCCCGGTTAGGGAACTAAGATCCCACAGGCCACATGGCATGGCCCCCCAAAAAGCTTAAAAAAGTTATTTTAAAATAATGGTTGTATTCCCTGTGTGGTTCATTAATCCTTGTATCTCATTTATTTTATACATGGTAGTTTGTACTTCTTAATCACTTCTGTCTATCCTGCCCCTCCCCAACTTGCAGTCACTATACCCATGGGTCTGTTTATTACTTGTTATATCCATTTGTTTCTTTTATTTTTTAGATTTCACATATATGTGAAATAGAAAATATGTCTTTTTCTGACTTATTTAACTATGCATAATAACCTCCAGATCATCCATATGGCTGCAAAGATCAAAATTTCATTCTTTTTTATGACTGCTTGATATTTCATTAATATTTCATATATATATATATATCATATCTTGTCTCTTCATCTGCTGATGACACTTAGGTTGCTTACATAGTCTGACAGTTGCATATTATACTGCTATGAACATTGGGGTACATACATTTTTTCAAATTAGTGTTTTCATTTTCCTTGGACGTCTACTGAGGAATGGAATTGCTGAGTCAAATGGTAGATCAAGTTTTAATTTTCCTAGGAACTTCTATACTGTTTCGTGGTAGCTACTCCAATCTACGTTCCTACCAACAGTGAACTAGGGTTCCCTTTTCTCCACATCCTCATCAACATTTGTTACTTGTGATCTTTGTGATGATAGCCATTATAACAGAGATGATATCTGATTGTAGATCTGATTTGCATTTCTCTGATGATTAATGATGCTGAGCATTTTTTTATGTGCCTGCTGGCCATTAGTATGTCTTCTTTTTCGCTTTTTATACAGTTCAACCTCATATACATGAGGTTGTCACGGCAAGTATACTGGGGTGGTTTGCCATTCCCTCCAGTGGATCAAACTTTGTCAGAACTTTCTGCTGTAACCCATCTGTCTTGGGTGGCCCTCCATGGCTTGGCTCATAGCTTCATTGAGTTACGCAAGCCGTTTTACCCCAACAAGGCAGTGATCCTTGAAGGGGACTAAATATTAAAAAAAAAAAAAAACAACTAAAATCATGGCATCTGGCCCCATTACTGCATGGCAGATAGAAGGGGAAAATGTGGAAGCAGTGACAGATTTCCCCTTCTTGGGCTCCAAAATCACTGCAGACGGTGACTGCAGCCATGAAATCAGAAGACGATTGCTTCTTGGCTGGAGAGCGATGACAAACCTAGACAGCGTGCTAAAAAGCAGAGACATTACTCAGCTGACAACACATTACTCTGTATAGTCAAAGCTATGGTCTTCCCAGTGGTCACATACGGTTGTGAGAGAGAACCATAAAGAAGGCAGAATGCCAAAGAATTGATGCCTTTGAACTGTGGTTCTGGAGAAGACTCCTGAAAGTCCCTTGTTGGGCAGGTAGGAGATCAAACCAGTCAATCTTAAGGGAGATTAGCCCTGAATATTCACTAGAAGGACTGATGCTAAAGCTGAAGCTCCAGTATTTTGGTCATCTGATGTGAACAGACGATTCACTGGGAAAACCCCTGATGCTGGGAAAGATTGAGGGCATAAGGAGAAGAGAGTGTCAGAGGATAAGACGGTTGGATGGCATCAGCAATGCAATGAACATGAACTTGGGCAAACTCTGGGAGATGCTGGACGCCGTCCAACTATCTTGTCCTCTGTCGTCTCCTTCTCCTCCTGCCTTCAGTCTTTCCCAGAATCAGGGTCTTTTCCAATGAGTCAGTTCTTCACATCAGGTATTTTATATATTAACCCCTTATCAGACATATCATTTGTAAATATCTTCTCCAATTCAGTAGGTTGTCTTTCTATTTTGTTGGTAGTTTCTTTCACTCTTGAGAAAGCTTTTAAATTTAATGAAGTCCCATTTGCGTTTCTTTGCTTTTGTTTCCCTTGCCTGAGGTGACAGATCAACAAACAAACAAATAAAACATTGCTGCCGTGATCCTAGCAAGTGAAGCCAGCAAGCAGGTGGTTTTCCATCTGCTGCCTCCAGGCCGCGGGCACACTTTTCACGAGTGGAGTCTTGGTTTCTTACAGCCCTGGGTAACTCCAAAGCTAAGTCTCAGTGTTGGAAGCCCTAGAGTTTTCTTCAGAATTCTCTTACGTTTAGTAAGTTACTCATCATTTTCCACATTAAAGCTTCACTACTCACATTATTGTGTAATTTCTGTCTCCTGAATGGATCCTGACAGATAAAACAGCTCCTTGTCATGGTCTTCCAGAGATATCCTACACCTATAGAGTATATGCAGATAGATAGGTATCTAGATAGAGACATAGATCATACCCTTTTGTTATATAAATAGTAATGTAACATACTGTGTTTTTCTAACTCAGACGTCATTGCATATCAACACATATAGATTTATCTCACTTTAACAGTGGTATAGTATTCCATTATTACAGAGACTGCCATTATATGGCATGAATAATGCCATAATTTATTTAAGCAGCTTCCTACTGGGAGGGAGGGAGTTCATTTCCAGTCTTTTCTCTTAACAAACAGTATTCTTACTTGATTGGTCCATATGTCCATGTGCAAGCATATCTTACCTGAAAAATCACTCCTTGGAAAAGATTCTACCTTCTTAAAATCTTTCCAAACTATCTCCATGCCCACTTCTGTCACTGTATTATAGGCATTTTTCTTTTAAAAATTAATATTTACTACTTTTTATTAATTAGAACTAAGAAATCATTTTGATACATTTTAATTGTTTAAAGAACATAAAATCAGTAGAAAACATATTCCAAGGAAAAATATCATCAGATGTTTTGAGACAGATATGGGCATGCGTATTTATACACACAGAAACTTTCTCTGTGTGTTCCCAGAACACAAACATCTCAAGAATCCATTATATGCTTTTAAAAGTTAGCAACACTTTCCTCAGACCTGTGCCAAATTGGCCACTAAAGCAATAACATAAAATGAAATTATTTTAATACATTCTGAAATACTCCTCAATGTAACTCAGTTCAGCATTTCATTCTTGCAGCAGTTAACTGGCTGTATCAGGTACTGCTTCTTTTATTAGCATTTATGTTTTCTTGACCATTGAAATATATCTTGTTTTTCTTTCCTTTATTCTCTACCCAGTCATTCCTCAAGTCTTATTATTCTTTTTCCCTTTTTTCTTAAAGTGAAGTATGTTGAGATATGATTTGTATATAATGAAGTTCACACTTTATAGGTACACAGCTTTGATAAGTGTATACAACTGTGTAATCTCCACCACAATGAAAGTATTTCTATCACCCAGAAAGTTCTATGTGCCTCTTTATAATCAACTCTTCCCTCCACACCGGCCCTTTTAAAACAATGATCTTATTTCTAAGCCAATAGCTTTGTGTTTTTCGGGATGTCCTATCAATGGAATCATCCAGCATGTAGTCTGGCTTCTTTCATCTAACATAATGCTTTTAAGAGTCATCCACATTGCTGGAGTATCAGTAGTTCCCTCCATCTTTATTGTATAGTATTCATTCATTAATGTAAAATTTATTTATTATCTATTCACCAGTTGATGCTTCCAGGTTTAAGTGGTTATAAACATTCCTAAACATATTTTCACTTTTCTTGAGTAAATATCTCAGAGTGAGATTGTTGGGGCTATATCGTATGTGTACCTTTGGTTTTGTAAGACACGGCCAAACTGTTTTCCAAAGTGGTTGTACCATTTTGCATTCTCACCAGCAACAAATGAGAATTTCTGCTGCTCTGCATCCTCACCAGAATTTGGCCTTCTTTATTTCTGATGAAATTACTGCAGTAGTTTCTAGAATGATATCTTTGTTCCATGCCTTCCAAACTCTGATCTATCCTTCAAATTGAAACCAGAACCAGTCTCCAAAGTGTCCTCCACTCTTTTGTGACTTTGACTTTCTCAGGATAAGTCAAAGTCAGACTGACAACTTTCTCAGGCTCTCCAGACTGGCATACAGCTCAGACTTTTTTAGCTCTGAGTTCCTTCTCACCAACCCCCTCCACCAAC
Source organism: Muntiacus reevesi (assembly GCF_963930625.1). Classification (NCBI taxonomy): domain Eukaryota; kingdom Metazoa; phylum Chordata; class Mammalia; order Artiodactyla; family Cervidae; genus Muntiacus; species Muntiacus reevesi. Next base: position 93,688,238 of record NC_089256.1, read on the forward strand.
AACATCCATTGTGTCCTACCTGGGCAGCTGGACACACTCAAGCTCTTCTGACTCCAAGTTACAGGGTGGACCACGCTCTGGCCTGATTCAGTGCTTCTGTGCAGCCTAAGGCAATTGTTTGGGCAGAGCATTTTTTCTCTACTTTGTATTCCCAAGATGAAAGTACCCTCTGAATTTTGGCTAGTGTTGGTATTTATTCAACTGTCTACCAGGGAACTATTTTTTAAACTATTTTTCATGAAAACTTTCACAAATTCAGAAGGGTTAAAAACTAGTACAATGAACATCCAAATTCAGTTCAACAATTGTCATTTTGTTATATCTGGTTCATTTGTCTGTCTGCATTGCATCCATTCTTCTTCTCCCCCTTCTTCTGCAAAGCCATTTCAGATTTCAGATTTTTGCTAAACCACTTGCTAAATATGTTTCAGGCATATCTGTCTCCTAAAAATTAGAACAACCTACTATATAACTACACCACCACTACCTACCCAAAAAGCTTAAAACCACTTCTAATATTGTCTAACATTATTTATATTGATATTTTCTCAATTGTCCCCAAAACGTATCTCATGATGCTTGTTTTCCAAACCAAGATCCCATCAAACTTTATACATAGCCTTTATCCACCAGTCAACTTTTATCTTGGACTGGCTCTTGGTTTGCCCTGCTGCCTGCTTCTGTTAAACTAGATGACTCAGTTCTGTCCCTTCCCTTCCAAGGAATCTCCTAAGAACTCCCAGCTGCATTCAGGCAGGTTCCTGCGAATTTCTGTACTTTCCAGAAGCTTATGCTTAAGACTACTGGAGAGCCAAGATTTTGTATTACAAAGGTGTTGTCGAACTTTCCTATTTCTTCTACCAGACTCTGGGCAGAGCGTCTTGAGGGCAAGGACTAGTGTTCTTTGCCTTGCCGTCTCCCAGCTGTGAAGCAGTTCCTCAATGCCTATTCAAAGAATAAATGGGCACCTGGGCATCCCCGGCAGTCCAGTGGTGAAGGCCTCACCTCCCAAAACAGAGGATGGGGGTTTGATCCTTGGCTGGGGAGCCAAGATCCCACATGCCTCACGGCCAAAAAATCAAAACATAAAACAGAAGCAACAAATTGTAACAAATTCGATAAAGACTTTTCAAATGGTCCATTTTTAAAATGGTCTTTAAAAAAGACTTTTTAAAATCTTAAACAAGAAGAAAGAATAAGTGACAGAATATGGTTTCTCTTCCCTGTGGAGAGCTGGGATAAATAAATGAACTCTGGGCTGGGAGCCGGGGAGAAGAGAGCGGGTAAAGGGAAGTATAACAATGTTCTGAGAGGTCATTCAAACACAGAATATAGCTTGGGGAGCTGTGGATAAAAACTGTATTAATATATGCCTTCCTCTCTCTCAGGAGGCAATATGCTAGATACTTATCATTAGTCGGTGATAAACCTAGAATCTAGCAGCCCTGTAGACATTTTGGGCCAGATAGAGAAAGAATTATAAACACCAAAATCAAGGGGACTGCATGTCCATGTCTGTTTACACAGCTATTCAACTCCTGCTGCGTTTTAAAGGAAATATCCATTCCCAGCGGGTCCCTACACTGAACTGGGATCCAAACTTTGCACCATGGTGAGTGAGGGAAGTCCCAACCCATCTGCTCTGAACTCCCAGAATGAACTTTCTTTCTGAACATTAGCCTTTTCTGCAGTTCAGCTTTTATGTTGGTGGCAGATTTTTCTCTTTGCTAAACTTCTTTCAAATATTTCCTTCTTCTCCACTTCCCACCACCTGTGGGATTAATTCCAGGATCATATATTAATTCTGACTCCAGAGTGACTCAGAAACTGCACACCAAGACTATTTTAGGTGGAGTGTTTCCTCCTGAGTCACCCCATCCCTCCAGAGCAGACATCCTGCGGATTTCCTCAGCTCCACTGTTGAGAACAGGAAGCCAAAGCCAAAAGTAGCCAGTAAGCACAGCAAACCAGTGACGCTTCCTGCGAGAAAATCCTGATTTAGGAAGAATTCCTTGGCAAGAAAATTGGGATTTTGCTGGAGACACATGGCTTTAGGAAGATTTTTAAAAAATAAGTCCAGATATTATGGTTAAGAATGAACTCTCTTAGGAATGAAATTAAATAACTTCTTTAATTGTCCAGGGAGACTTCATTAGATGCTCTCGTTAATGAGATAACCAAAGACAAAGAGTTTGCTCATTTCCCCTTTTCACAATTTTATCAAGTTTTTCGTACCCTGTTCATTCACTTCTGTCACCCTGACTAAACAGTCTTCCAAATGGTGATGGATTGTGCACCGCCCCCCCCCCCAAAAGTATCTATAGCTATCTGCGACATGGAAGCATCAGTAGAGACATCTTTTGGGGCTTGACCAAGACTGGGAAATAGTAGCCAGGCACACTGCTTCTCCCTGACCCCATGTCCACAGCAGACACCAGTAATCTATCTAGCCAAACTATCTGGCCTGTATGCTTCTCCCACTGAAACCAATGTGTCTTCAAAACAGCAATGTAGGCAGTCATTAATGAGGAACCCAAATATCCAAACTCGAAACCTATTTGTAGGACTTCCCTGGTGGTTAAGAATCTGCCTGCCAATGCAAAAGGGACATGGATTCGATCCCTGGTCTGGGAAGATCCCACATGCTGCGGGGCAGCTAAGCCCTTACTCCACAAACATGCCTAGAGCTGTGCTCTGCAACGAGAAAAGCCACCTCAATGAGAAGCTGGCGCACCACAGCAGGAGAAAGACCGCACGCAGCAACAGAGACCCAGGGCAGTCAAAAATAAACAAATAAACTTAAAATCATTTTTCAGAAAAGAAGAAAATAATTTGCAATGAAGACAAGGGGGTTTAATACATAGAAGTGTATCGGATCAGGGTGAACATGGTGGAAGAGTCCAAGATTATGTCTTAAGTCTTGGGCTTAACTTCTAGTTCCCGGGTAAAGTTTTAAAATTTTTTTCTTAGAGCCATTTTTTTACATGCAAAATGGAGTTAAGGCCTTCACCTTAGTATAACTGTGAGAATTCATTTTGTGATTGTTTTTAATGTATGTGAAAGCTTTTAGCACAGTGCCTAGGACAAAGATACTCAATGGATGTCAATTCATGATAATTTTGAGGGGGGCTCTGATTGGGAGCTCATCTTGCTGACACTAAAAATTCCTGGAAGCCATAGCAATGATACAAGGTAGGAACTGCTCAACAATTCCACTCTCCATAAATTTTATCAAAAAGTCTTCTTAGTCACTCCTCTCCAGTGCAAAACATTGGCAACAAGAACTTCTATGAAGGCTCAACTAAACCCTCTTAGAGGCTCGCAAATAAGTCTGGTAAAACACCATTCTTTCTGGGTTTCTTGGTAACCAGTTACCCTCTTTAGAGATTATCCTGTTCTCCTCTTCATGTTCACCTTATTTCAGTGCCTGTTAGAATCTCTAAGACAAAAGTCTCAGGGTGAGAAAATCTAAAAGCCAAATCAAGCATTTTTAATTTTTTTAAAACATTTTTGCTTAAAAGTTGATGGGAGAGAGATGGTTAACTATTGGCTGGAGAGACTGTAAATTTCAAAGCTAGATGATACTACAGTCTTCTGCCCCACCTCAATTCACATCCCATCAAAGTTCCTTTCTTTTATTCCTTGAAGAATTTAGTACCTGGCTCTCCCTGGGCAGTCATTCTCTCCTGGACTGCCATTGTCATAATCGTCGATTTTAACATTCATTTCAAGGCATTGGTGCAATGGCATCTCCACTGCTTTCTTGCAATTCTCTTGCTTTGGGTAAAGTAACCACCCTACTTCAGCTACTCACTCCCACGGTCACACCTTGTATTAGTCTGCTAGAGATGCCATGACAAAATACCACAGGACAGGCGGCTTAAACAGCAGAAGTGCAGTTTGTCACAGTAATGGAGACCTGAAGTCCAAGATCAAGACGTGGGCAGGCTTGGTTTCTCCTGAGACCTCTCTCCTGGGCTTGTAGACGACTGTGCTCTTGCTGAGTCCTCCCATCGTCTTTTCTCTGTGCACAGGCACTGCTGGTATCTCTCTCTGTGTTCAAATTTCTTCTTACAGGGACATTAGTCAGGTTGGGTTAAGGTCCACACTACCAGCCTCGTTCTAACTGATGCCTTCTCTCCAAATATAGTCACATTCTAAGGTTATGGGGCTCCAACATATGAATTTCAAGGAAACACAGTTCAATGCAAAATACACCTCTAGACTTTGTCTTCACCAAATACTGAAACATCTTTTTTTTTTTTTAAAGCTTTTTTTTTAATGGTAAAAGTCACATAATATAAAACATACTATTTTAACCATGTCTCTATCATGGCATCTGGTCCCATCACCTCATGGGAAATAGATTGGGAGATAGTGGAAACAGTGCCAGACTTTATTTTTCTGGGCTCCAAAATCACTGCAGATGGTGACTGCAGCCATGAAATTAAAAGATGCTTACTCCTTGGAAGGAAAGTTTTGACCAACCTAGATGGCATATTAAAAAGCAGAGACCTTACTTTGCCAACAAAGGTTCATCTGGTCAAGGCTATGGTTTTTCCAGTGGTCATGTATAGATGTGAGAGTTGGACATTAAGAAAGCTGAGCACTGAAGAATTGATGCTTTTGAACTGTGGTGTTGGAGAAGACTCTTGAGAGTCCCTTGGACTGCAAGGAGATCCAACCAGTCCATCCTAAAGGCGATCAGTCCTGGGTGTTCATTGGAAGGACTGATGCTGAAGCTGAAACTCCAATACTTTGGCCACCTGATGCAAAGAACTGACTCCTTGGAAAAGACCCTGATGCTGGGAGGAATTGGGGGCAGGAGGAGAAGGGGACGACAGAGGATGAGATGGCTGGATGGCATCACTGACTCGGTGGACATGAGTTTGAGTAAACTCCGGGAGTTTATGATGGACAGGGAGGCCTGGCGTGCTGCAACTCATGGGATCTCAAAGAGTCGGACACAACTGAGCGACTGAACTGAACTGAACTAAGATATATAATTCGGTAGTAATAAATACATTCCTATTGCTGAATACTGAAACATCTTAATTTCAAATTCCAGCATCTCTTCATCTCAATCACTACCTTCTATCTTTTCAGCTCTTTATCTCTTTACTACCCCAAACCAATAACTCTTCAACTCCACTAGGACACACAAATTCAGCCTTCTTCTTCCTTTTTTTGTTTTTTTTTAAACTGTTGCTCAGATTCTTTCATGTCCTTACTTCCCTCCTTCCTTGGATTAGATTCCATACCTGATCACTATAATCACTCTCATGTATTTCCTTGGTTCCTTTCCCCCATTTCTCTCTCTCTTTATATGTTTGCCTGGCAAAGTCCAAATCCTGGCTGATTCCAGCTTTCTTACCACTCTCTGCCCATGCGTTTGCAGTCGCACTGCCCTGGGAAAAGCTCTTGACCATGCGTCTAGTCTCACTGTAAACTCTTGACCTTAAGTGGGCCCTCCGTGCCTGCTGGCATCTGCCGCCTCTCTCTAGGCCTTTCACCATCTCGCTTTCCTAGAACAGTTTCATACCTTCTCTCTCTAAAAACCTGTAATACCCTCTCCCCATCTTCGTTCTCAACCAATAAGCCTGCTTCCAGTTTCACTGGAGATGCAGGAGCCCTCAGAAGTTCCCACACTTCCAATCCCACATGCTCCGTCTTACTTCTGTTACTAAGCATGAACCAGCCGGGCTGCTAGCTTAGGCCAGTTCCTCCGTTTGTGCAGACACTCCTGCTGCTTCCCGCTGACTCAAGAACACTGCTCTAGGCACTTCCCTGGCGGTCCAGTGCCGACGACTCTGTCTTGCAGTGCAGGGGACACAGTTCAATCCCTAGTCAGGGAACTAAGGTCCTACATGCCGTGGAATAGCAAGCCCACGCACCCCAATTACTGAGTCCACTCGCCACATCTGGACAGTCTCTGCACCTCAGCGAAAGGTCTCACGTGAGGCAACGAAGAGCCTGTCTTCCATGGCTAAGGCCTGATGCAGCCAAATAAATAAATTAAAAAAAAAAAAAACACCACTCTATCAATTCTCCCATTTTTCTCTTCTGCTCCCGTCCCCTCCACCAATCCCAACAAAAAATTCCTATCAGTATACAAATGTGCTATAATTTTTCACTTTAAACTTTTTCACCTGACTCCTACTTTCCCTTTAGCTAAACTCTCCAGAAAGTGTTCTCTCTTCTCTCTCTTTCCACTTTCTCCTTTCTTATTCCCTCATGAACCCATTCCATTTGGACTCAACGTCTGTCCTACCCCTAAAGCTCCTCTTACCAGGCTCACTGATGACCTCCATGTTGCTAAAGCCAACACCCACTGCTCAGCCCTCCACCTGACCTGCTCTATAGGCAGTCTTAGCTCTGACTGACTACTTATTTCTCAACTATGAATTCAACTCCCAGGATAAGTTCCTGGTTCTTCCAGCTCCCTGGCCACTGCTCAGCCTCCTTTGCTGACTCCCCCTTCACATCCCCAAACTCGATTCTCTGGACTCCCCAGGACCTAGTCCTCGGACCTCTTTTCTAACCTACACTCACCCCGAGTCTTGTGCCTTCAGATACTGTCCACACACTGACGACTCTCATACTCCACCCCAGACCTGTTCCTTGAACTTCATGCTTGTGTTTCCAACAGCCTGATTGGCATTTACACTTGGATTCTAAGAAATGTCTCAGAACTTGAGAAGTCTGAAACGAACCATCTTCTCTTCCCCTCCCAAACCTGCTCAACCTGCTGTTTTGCTCATTTCAGTCAGTGGCAGCTTCGTTCTTCCTGTTTCTCTGGCCCCAAACCACATGGTCATCTTTGACTCCTCTCTTTCTCTTCCAGCCAGTGTGTCCAAATACTGTTGGATCTATCTTCAAAATATAGACAGAACCCAGCCTTTTATCACCATCTCTTCTACTACTATCATTGTTTGAACCACTGTCATTGGTGGGAACACGGGATTGGTGAAAGGGCTTCAGAATTCATCTCTTTCTTTCACCCACACCCTTTATAACCTAATCATGATGCAACAGCTACAGTGAGCCTTTTAACATGCCAAGTCATTTTTCTATTCAAAGCTAATCCCAGAGATCTGGTTATAGGGTCAGAAATTTCAACCCCACTCTGCAACCTCTGGGGAGGGGAGAGGGGCTGGAGACTGACATATCAACTAATTGCCAATGATTTAATAATGTCTATAGAATAAACATTATTAATGTTGAAAACTGACAGAGGAGCCTGGTGGGTTACAGTCCACAGGGCTGCAAAGAGTTGGACACAACTGAAGCGACTTAGCTTAGATGCAATTTTGACATTGGGGGCTTCCCTGGTGGCTCAGGGGTGAAGAATCTGCCTGCCAAGCAGGAGACCTGAGTTCCATCCGTGGGTCGGGAAGATCCCCTGGAGAAGGGAATGGAAACCCACTCCAGTATTCTTGCCTGGGAAATCCCATGGACAGAGGAGCCTGGTCGACTATAGTCCACGGGGTCATAAAAGAATCAGACATGACTTAGGGAAGCAACAACAATATTATAGTTTAAGACAACTAGTTTCTGGGTTTGTTTTATTTGAATCCAAATGTGGCTCCATGTAGCTTGACTTTTTAAAAAAAAGTATAAGTACAGTAAAATTTTAAATATTTATATAAAATAAGTTTTTTTCTCTTGAATTAAAAGCAAATATGTTCTAGAGAATTAATACTTTCCAAAAGATAATAAATTAAACATAAATATTTCTGGGATCAATATTTTAAGGTTTCATGAATTAAAACTCTTCGGGTATCAAGACAAATAAACAGACTTTATTTCTAATTTCTGTACCATTTTTCCCGTTGTGTTCCTGTAACTCCTGTTTTCATTATTAATGATAACTTCCATTTATTGTTTGCTGCATCTCTATCATCTGACACTGTTCTGCACATATAATCTTGTTTAACCCACACATTTATCTTTGTGGGAAATGTACCGCTTTTTAATTCCCATCTCACAGATTAGGAAGTTGAGACTTAAGAAAGTTGTCAAGCAGTGTTCTGAGGCTACTAGTAGAAACAGTGGCAATGAGGTCAGGCAACCCTTGGATTCTTTTGTTTCGTTTTGTTTGGCTGCACCATGCAGCTTGTGAACTCTTAGTTCCTCAACCAGGGATTGAACCCAAGCCCTTGGCAGAGTCCTAACAATTAGACCACTGGGGAATTCCCAAACCTTGAATTCTTTAAACCACTGTCTACATTATATTTAACATATTAGTGCCAAGGTTCCTTCCCATAACCTTCTCCTTATGTCCTCAGAATTAGAGAGGTCTGTGGTTCTTTAAATTTAGGGCAATAATTTGGAAGGGAGCATTCCTCAATTCACTTCAGACTTATTACTCATAAAATGATAATCAAATCACCCAACTTTTTTTAACCTCCTTTTCCTAGACAGTAAGAGATATGAATTTATTTCTGTTATTATTTCTCAGAGAGGTAGAGATAAAGATGTGAACTCTTAAGAGGAAAGCTGTTTCAGTATCCCACCAGTAAACTGTGGTATCTTGTTTTTTCAGCCACCAATTTGCCCCTTTCTTTGTCCTTTTTGTGTCCCTGTAGTTTAAACAGTGCTTGGTGAATAGTGAGCAAAGAGAAACAAAAAGAATACTAAATAAAAGACAGATACACAGAGTCAGAATACTTGAGCAAATTGCACATCCCACGCGGTATAAGATCCTTGGTTGTTTCCTCGTTAAGCCCTGTCCTTTGCTTGGTATGAAACCTGCCAGATTCAATTCCAACCCCCACCCCAGCTTCCTTCTGCAAACACGCTCAGGGCTTGAGTGCTCTAACTCAGAGGAAAATGACTTATTTTAAAAAGCGGTGAAAGCACCGCATTCCTTTGGCACAGGAGGAAGACCAGCTCAGCTCCTCAGCCAGTCGATCTTTGTTTATTGTTCTCCAGACAGTAAACCACTATTTCCACATCGACAAGATCCTGGGCTGCGTTTCTGTCCGAGTCCTGGCTCCTCATGAATATGAACTGAAGGGCTCTGACCCAGAAAGTGGTGGGTAATCTCGGAGAAAAAAAAAAAGACAGGTAGGGGGGAAAACAAAACAAAACAGGCTTGATGTAATTCTACACTCTTGAAATCTCTGCAGGTTCTGAGCAGGGTAGAATGGGGTCTCGGAAATGCGGAAGCTGCCTGAGTAGTTTGCTGATTCCTCTTGCACTTTGGAGTATAATTGTGAACATATTATTGTATTTCCCCAATGGGCAAGCTTCCTATGCATCCAGCAATAAACTCACCAACTACGTCTGGTATTTTGAAGGAATCTGTTTCTCAGGTATCATGGTAAGTGTAACTTTGGAGAACTTGGGATTGCTGAAGGGGAGTTTTTACTAAGAATTAACTTGTTCCTAGTGAAAATGATGAATCATGGGAAAATCATTCTATGAGTCCTGGATTTGGGATTTGGAAGATGGATGGGGATAAAAAGGCAGGAAGTCTGTGAGGACTTGGAAGGTAGCTTTGTTTTCAATAAACTGCTTATTTATATAGCTTCGCAAATGCAGGAAATTAGTCCTATTAAAAGTCGGTGGCTCGTAGAAATATTATGTCCTCATGAAAGCTGTGGACATAATATTACGTCCTCATGAAAGTTGTATATGAACTTATGCTATTTAATCTCCAGTAGCATTGCCCTTTTCCAGAATGGATTTTCTGTTTACACTCATGGTTTCACTAGCTTGGATGGAGACCATGGAAAAGGCATAAGCTTGAAGATTCAGACAAACTTGAGTTCCAGCCTAAGCTCTGCCATTTGTGTCATGAGACTTTAAAGCAAGCTACTCGATGTCTTTGGGCCTCTGTGCCCTCATTTGAAGAATGTGAATGATGACATTTACTTTTCAGGGAAATTGTGGGGATTAAATAAAACCTCATGTACAAAATGCCCAGGATAGAGACCGACATGTTGTAGGCACCCAGTGACTATCGTGATTATTAATACTGACCGAAGGATGGGCCATATCATCATTAAATTGTCTGACATTATACCGCTAATGATAGTGGGTGTTTTTGAAAATTAAATCAAGGTATCTACAGTAGGAATCCATAAACGTTTTCCTGATGACTTTGTGCTGTTTAAAAACAGACTGGTAATAAATCATGTTGGCATTTCAGAGGAAAAGACATTTCCCTGGTCATATCATTTCTAAAAACTCCAACACTGTGTACTGTAACTTTCCTACACTAATAATAACAGAAAAGAACATCCACTGTAGTCTATCTCTACACCTTTGTGGGTGTTTAATTTTGTAATATGTGAATAGCTATGCTGAAAAATGGTTTCATTTAGTTACCACTTTCACATTAAATTAATAAACTTTGAATTATTAATACCCAGTGCTACTGCAGGTGCTATATGCTAGGTATATAATCGATGTTGATGGCGATACTATAAATAAATGTAAGCCTTTTGGAGATATGATATGATATATTAAGATCTGTGAAAACGCTTATGTCTTTTGACTCAGTGATCCTAAATCTGAGAATTCGTTCTGAGGAGATAATCCAAAATAAGGAAAGAAATGTACACACAGATGCCTATGGCAGAACGATCTGCAGGCATGGGCTCAGTCACCTCACGGTGTCCGACTCTTCGCGACCCCACAGACTGTAGCCCGTCAGCATTATTTACAACAGCAAAAAGCTAGAAGCGTCGTAGTGTAGACATGGCCAAATAAATCATGGTCTGTTAATTTCATAACTGATGAAAGTTGTAATTATGAGCATGTAACAACACGGACAAGTGCATATCATTTTGTGTTAAGGAAAACAGATAGAGCAAAATTGTGAGCACATTATGGTTGCAGCTATATAAGATACACACATGTGGGAGTAAATAGTTAAAACACGAGAAAGCAGTGGAATTTTTGATGATTTTCCTCCATTATTCTTGAGTCCTCTGTACTGCAGTTATACTTTACAACAAAAAGAGAAAGCAGTTTCTCTTTCAACACAGAACATGCCTGGGTTTCTCCTTTGACACAGGACTTCAGGGTTTAGGTTTAATTATTTCTAACAGTATTGTAACGAAGCTGGTTTTGGCATCTAATTTACTGTGCCTCATCTCGCCATTCTTTCTCTCAATATATAATTGTAATAAACAGGAGCTTTGTAAGGCATTACTAAAGTTAAACCAAAATCTCTTTGAAACTGTGATAACTAACGGTGTTGAAAGAAGGGGAATATAGGACTCACTTTTGCTTATAGTCCATGTAAAATTAAAAACTGTGAAAAGAACCTATTTTCTATTTTTCACTGTTTATGACTTCTTGAAAAATACTCTTTCAAGAGCAAATCCTTTTAGGAGAAAAGAGAGGAATATAGATAAATAATTAAGTGCATAGGTAAATAGATGATGGGCTGAAGGAATTTGGAAACTGGGAATGCTCACTCCAAGCAGTAAAATAACAATGGGTTAACTCCGCTGCAAGATTCAGTACTGAATAGTGGGAGAAAAGGATAGGTGGAGAATTTGCCAGAAACAATTCACGACTCATACTTGGCCAAACCAATAACTGTAATATAAAGAAATCCATGTTCTTTCCAGAACTTAAATCTTTTGCCTAAGATATCAACAGAGGGAAGTAGAATACACTGAGTTCTCCCAGTTTGTTGATACAGGCAAAATATGTTGGAAAATTTGAATCTGAGATGATTTGAATGTACTTTTCTTTGGATTAAGAGATTTAGTTTCAGATTAACCGTACCTTTCACCTGCCTTCTCAGAGGGCAGAAAGTGGAAAGAGGATGGAAAATGCCAGGGTCTGGAGGATGGTTTTCCTTTGTTCTGCCACCGAGTCAGTAAGAAGTGTAGGTTTGCTACAGAGAATGGTAATCTCATGTCCATACTATTTATTCCTACTTAATCATTGTTTCTTTAAAGTTTTGTTTATTTATTTTTAAAATTTTAGTTATTTAATTTTTACTGTGCCAGTCCTCTTGCCTGGAGAATCCCATGGACGGAGGAGCCTGGTGGGCTGCAGTCCATGGGGTCTGGGAGTTGGACACGACTGAGCGGCTTCACTTTCACTTTTCACTTTCATGCATTGGAGAAGGAAATGGCAACACAGTCCGGTGTTCTTGCCTGGAGAATCCCAGGGACGGGGGAGCCTGGTGGGCTGCCGTCTGCGGGGTCACAGGGTCGGACACGACTGAAGCGACTTAGCAGCAGTGCTGGGTCTTCTTGCGATGTGCATGCTTTCTCTACTTGTGGCAAGTGGGGGATACTCTCTTGTTGCAGCACATAGGCTTCTCACAGTAATGGCCTCTCACGTTGAGACCCATGGCCTTAGTTGTCCTGGGCCATGTGGAATCTGCCCAGAACCAGGATAAAACCCATGTTCCCTGCATTGGCAGACAGATTCCCAGCCATTAGACTGCCAGGGCAGTCCAATCATTAGCCTTTCATAGTTGATAACCATGATAATAATAGCTAATATTTATCAGTCACTTGTTATAAATCAAGCACTCTATTTAAAATTTTACATGCAATACCTTATAATAATCTAAGGAGGTGAGTTCTCAGCACCATTTTATAGGAAAGGACTCTCAAGTTTACACAGCTATTAAGTGGAAGAGCTGGGATTTGAACCCAGATCTACCAGATCCCAGAGTCTATGCTCTGAAGCATCGAGTTCTGGTTATGAGCTTGAATACAAGCTGTATTCCATTTCTTATATTTTTTCTCTTCCTTACTATAGATGCTTGTAGTAGCAGCAGTTCTTCTTGTATTGGAGAATGACAACAACTATAAATGTTGCCAGAGTGAAAACTGCAGCAAAAAATACATGGTAAGAGCAAATAGTATTTTGAGAACAGTTGAGTGGGCTCTGACTTTCTTTCCTCTCACTCAGAAACACAAAGATACTGACACTATTGTACCCTTTCCGTGATCCTTTCATTTCAGAGTTCAAGAGTTTCCTTCCACAAAACTTATCTTCCATTTTGCATACACTTTTCCTCCACTTTTGTTCTGCTTATACTTTTCTAGAAATCCAAGATTTAAAGATTCATGAAGTCAGAATGTAATACTACCTCTTCCTAACTGGGTTTCTGTGAGTCTATTTTTTCCCTTATCAAGTTTACAAAGGCTAATTTACAAACAGTAAATGGCTTCAATTAAAAGTGCAAAATTCCATGAGTTTTGACAGTTAACTCCACCCATGAAACTACCATCATAGTCAAGAGATGGAACATTTCCATCATCCCCAAAAGATTAATCTTTAATCTGCTTTTTATCATTATAGATTAGTTTGTATTCTATATAAATGGAATCACAGAGTATTCATCTTCTGTGTCTGGTTCCTTTCACGCAGCATGAGATTTATCCCTGTATGTATTATGTACATTTTTAAATTGGAACTTTAAAAATAATTAAGATAGAATCAAGAGAGAATAATACAACCACATTTTCTAAGCTTATGCTCAACAAGTAGGTGCTGGGCTCCTGTATTTCCACCATTATCCAACTTCCCCTCCTCATGTTCATTATCATTTATTCATATTTGCATAACACTTCACAGTTCGTTCACATTTACTCAGTGAATTATATTATTGCTATTTCTTTTTTATAGATAAGTCACTTGTGACTCAGAGAATATGATTCATTAACTAGGAGGAGCTTTACCAGAGGTCTTGGAGGCATTCTTTGCAACAATGGTTCTACACAATGGCTGTACACTGCAATGATCTGGGAGCTTGGTGTTAGAATCCCACCTCCAGAGACCCTGACTTAGTTGGTCCCAGGTGCAATCAAATTTAAATGTGCAGACAAGATTGTGTGGCTTGCTTTCCTTGACTGTTGCTTTTGAAAGATTGAATTAGTTGTTTAATTTACCACTGTGCCTCTTGTGGAGGAAGAGTTAGAAGACTGAAATATGTTCCCTCTGTAGGTCTATTTTCTTAACCAATTGACTCAAACAACCCTCAGTAATTGCTGGTGTGATACTACAGAAAAGTTTTCAGAATTGTTTAGGTGAAGCAACGGATTCAAGGAAATTTTAACGTATGATACTCAGGAAATTTCTAGATAATAAATGTTTGTACCATTAGGTATCTAATAAAAATCCATGTGTTCAGTTTGCCTTAACTCATTATTACCATCCCCAGCACAAATTGATGCTAGAAATAGTGTAGCGTTTTGATACTGTCTTATAATTGATATTGCATGAGATGACTGGCGTCTCAGTAAGAAGAGCAGGAGGAAGGGAGAAAGAATCCCTTGGATTCCCTGCTTGGTTCTTTCAAAGTATGATCTAGAAGAGGGATCCCAACTGATGTACTCCCAGACGCCAAATATTTGATAGCAATGAAATATGTAAGGCTGTAGACATTAGAGCAAATTTTGTATTTAAGGAGGAGAGGGAACAGCTACTCAGATCCACCCAATGGCTACCACTACAACATTGGGCAATAATTCTCAGCTTTCAACAGGAAGTGGAAATATAGAGTTTTTAAGTAACACTTAATTATAAAATATTGGCAATTAATTCTCATTTAAACACATCTTGCAGACCAAATTTGGGCCTGAAGTAGTTTGTAACTTCTGAAGCTCTAGAGTGGAAATTTAGGTCAGCCAAGATTTATTTTGTAGAGGAGAAGGAAGTTTTCCCCCGCCCTCTTAGGATCCCTGGTTGGGTCTGAGAATTAAACTGATGACAGATTAATGTGAGAAAAGCATACAAATTATATTGAATTTTTACATGGATATGGTGATTTTCATAAGACAATGAAGACCCGAACATGTGACTAAAACAGCAAGCTTCTAAACTTTTTAGACAAAGTAATAAAATTGTGAAGAATGACTCAGACAGAGATTTGGGTTAGGATAGAGAGGTGAAGAAGTAACTAGGAAGACAAAGGTTTGTTAGCACGATTTCTTGACCCCAAATTTCAGACTGTGGTAATAAGAATGTTTCCTCCTGGCTCAGAGATGGTCCCTCTCACCTGGGTGTTGTATGACTTGTTTCAGGGAAGAGGGGTGAGAGGGTAGGGAAGGTCTGAGTGAACATTCTGCTTCTGCGGTCTCCTCAAACTCCTTCAGCTTAAGATATTAATGTGCCAAGGTGTCATATTTGGGGGTAGTGTGTCCTCAACCCCATTATTCTTCTGTCTGAAACGTCCCTGCAGAAGTTTCACAGCCCAGAAACTGAGGGCATAAATGGTCCAATAACCCAATGAATCACTCTCTCAGTCCTGGGCACTCGCATGAAAACAAGCAAAAAGTTAATAGCTAGAATGAACTATGAACTCAGTTTTTGAGTCCCGAGTGTGGCCAGTTGAGAAGGTTTCTAACCGAGAAGTCTTCTAGTTGTTGAAACTCCAAGTCAGATGGAGTGAGAGCTGGGAAAGCTCTGACAGAGCTTTCTGCTTCATAGCTTGAATGTCTCTGGAAAAGTCATCAAGTGTTCTGCTGAACTTTCTGAGAGGTTCACACAGCAACAGGGACTGATTGTCTAACATGAGCTATTGTGGCGTTTTCTCTAAAATTTATATCAAGTTGCCTAGCTTTAGCTTGTCCAGTTTTAGAAAAGGGGAAGTTTTAGTTCTTAATGATTCCAAGTCAGAAGAAGGGTGGAAGAAAAATTTGGAAACTTTAATCTGGGGAATTGTAGCCAGATACTGAAAGAAACTAAAAGAATTTAGGATCCAGTCCAGTGTATTGGTGGATAATGAAAAGACAATGAATAGACAAATGAACAAGACAATGAATAAGACTAGAATCTGATATCCACAAAGTGTGTTATGATTTTCCAATGATTTTCCATATTTTTTCTATACAATCACCCTCATTTCCATCAGAGACAGCCAAAGACTAATTCATTTATGAAATAAGTCTAGTTACATTAAACTTGGCCTGATTATTTACTTAAGTTCAGCAAGAATAGTGATGACCATATAGGTTCTTTTAATGTCTTCTTTGCTGGAACTTTTCATAAGGAACCTCAGATGAGACTTTTCTAATCCTCTCCCCAGGCTAGGAAGACAAGCCAAGGATTGCCATCAGACTTTTTGTAAAATTCCCATAGATTTGAGTTAATGTCTTTCTTCTTTAGGTCCCCCAAATATCGTGAGATTTCTGCACCTGCCAGGAAGTGACTTTCCTTACCCACCTGCTAAAGCCGCTGGGAACCCTGTAAGCAAGGTACCAGGCCACTGTTTCCAAGGGGCTTCATTGGCTCCACAAAGTCAACCTTAGTTCCTTAAAGGTGTCTGGTCACATATAATTCCAAGCACATTCTCAAACACGACATTCTAGTCAAAGCCTTGGTAATATAACCAAGGTTTCCAACTGTGTCATGTTAGAGAAGAGCAGATTCTTATTGAACTTATGCAAATAATTACATTGCCAGAAAAATAAAAATAGTCACTAAGAGTTTTCAAATTTTGGAGGGATCAGGTAGGAAGATAAAGTAATTATTTCATCTTTGTTCATAAAGGTATACTTTACCAAATTGCTCTAAGACATAGGTAGCTGAAGAGAAAAGAGAAAACAGTTTCCTTAAATATGGAGGGCAAAACATGAAGGAACCAGCAGTATTTTAAAGAGAAAGTAATAAACAATTATAACTCATCAGTTCCACGTATTTAATTTTTCTTCTGCGTGACCTTGTGTTAGCCATTTTATGGATCCATCAGTTTCTCTATAAGAGTTTTGGAAAGTTTTACTCAGTTCAGTGATATGCTGTTAAAGTTATCACAAACCTGTACTTGTTAGCATTCTTTCTATGAATCTCCTTGAAAATAAACACTTCTGCAAAAGCATCAGAATAGAACAATGACTCTCTGTAAATGACGAAAGCCTTTAAAACGGGCATGGTCTAAGACCTGATGAGGGTTTTGTGTGCTTACTTATTCAGTCATGTCCAACTCTTTGGGACCCTTTGGCCTGTATCCCACCAGGCTCCTCTGTCCGTGGAACTTTTCAGGCAAGAATACTGGAGTGGGTTCTCATTTTCTCCTTCAGGGAATCTTTCTGGCCAAGGACTGAGCCCACATCTCCTGTGTTGCAGATGAATTCTTTATCCATCGAGCCATCAGGGAAGCCCTAATAAGAGTTTAATATAATACGAAAGACAATAAACTTTGATTATTTCTGAGACATACAACATTTTAAGATAATAACTAGAATTATGACTGATAGCGTTATACTGGGGCTCCCCAGGCAGCACTAGTGGTATAAGAAGACGCCTGCCAATGCAGGAGATTCAGATTTGATCCCTTGATTGGGATGATCCCTTGGAGGAGGAAGTGGTTATCCACTCTAGTACTCTTGCCTGGGAAATCCCACAGACAGAGGAGCCTGGCAGGCTAGAGTCCATGGGATCCGAAAGAGTCAGACATGACTGAGCGCACACACACAACATTGTATTAGGACATACTTTTCTAGGAATGCCATATCATTTGTGGAACATTTACATTAGTAACACACACCCTACAAATATAACTTTAAAAGGTTAGAGTTAGGGTTAGGGTCACTTCTTATTTGACAAAGCTTCCCATGTAATTTAATATATCATGTAAACCTAATTATTTTCTCCCTCTCCTTCTCTCTCTTTTTTTAAGGAAAGAGAAAATATTATAGAGACGTTTCACTGGTCCTCTGGGAAATCCCAAATTTAGTTGGAGGTCAAAAAGACTTTAGAATGTGATTTTGGGTAAATTTGTCAAAAATATCAAATATTAATATGATCACAAGTCACTGTGAAACAATACTTGTGATCCATTTCACTAAAGATAAACAATCTCAAAGGTAAATATAGAAAGTTACGTAGCTGTAAGACAAAACAGACAAACAAGCAAAAACCTTTGACTCTAATGAAGACTCTGTTGCCTTAAATAATCAAAGATGTGGGAAAAACAACATGAAGCCAGGAAATTATTGTGATAAGACACAAAATCTTTGCTTCTGGGTAGATTACACAAAAGGTTAAACACCTTTCATGATTTCTTATCAAGAGGAGACCAACAGTCCAATAAAATCTGGGATGAGGCCCCATTCTAGCTTTTCATCCATGCACTTTCGACACTGGGGGCTTGCCAGGTGGCTCATTGGTGCAGAATCTGTCTGCCAAGCAGGAGACACCGGTTCCCGATCTCTGGCTCCGGAAGACCCTTTGCGGAAGGAAATGGCAGCCCACTTCAGTATTCTTCCCTGGGAAACCCCATGGACAGGAGAGCCGTGTGGGCTACAGTTTGTGGGGTTGCAAAGAGTCAGACACGACCTAGTGAAACACAACAACTTTTCAAGTGAAAGCCAAATTGACCGCATAAAATTTCCTCTCTCTCTTTTTTCAACTCTCTATATTCAGCCAATTTGTCCTTTTTTCTCCTCTTCCGCTTTCTGAAACAACCAATTATTTTATTTGGAATTACTCTTTTCCCTTAACAAAAACTCATCTCTATAACTCATACCTTTAATCAAAAGCACATCCCACTTTCCTTCCATACAGTCATTCCTTTATTTCTTCTAGTAGCTTTGACTGAGTAGGCTTTGGGAGTTGGTGATGGACAGGAAGCCTGGTGTGCGGCAGTCCATGGGGTCGCAAAGAGTCGGACATGACTGAACCAAACTTTAATTATATATGTTAATTAGAATTCTTAACCTTTAGAAAATTTAATTTCTAGTGTAAACTAAGAAGTAAGCAATTATGAACTGTTACATATCAACATTCTATTGATTGGAAAGTTTGAGTATATCATATTATGTCATAATTTCTGGAATTATACATTCCCTCATAATATTAATACATTTTTTCAATGTGGCACAAGACGTGTTCACCTACAAGCTCAAACATTTTTATTTCCACTGTAATAGGAAGAAAGAAGCAAGCAAACTTACGTTCAGTAATTAACGTTTCAGTATATCTTATTCAGAAAGGATCTAGATATCCAATTAGTTTCTATCGCTTAACTTATAACTTTAAAGTTTCAAGTTAGCAAAAAGATTTAGGAAGTTTTTTGTTTTCTTTTGCTGTATATCTCAGCTGTGACTAGTTTATTTTTCAACTGGAAGTTTGTAAGTCTTAATCTCCCTTAATCTTCCTATTCGGTGAGGAAGCTATTTTAAAGTAGACATTTTATAAAACATAATTAGTGTTGAAAAGTTTATTTATAAGCTTTTATCATACATTTATTTAATTCACTTGTTCTTAATCATGCTTAGGTTATTCATAAAAATTTTATGAGACGCTAGACAAAGTTAGCTATTATCTTATTTTTCTGGTTGACAAATTTTATAACGTATATATATTAAGCAAACATAAGAATCATACAAACAAAGCACCTAAAAAATTAATCATACAGCTTCTCTCTCTTTTTTCTTAACTACTGTGCTTGGCAAACATTAAACAATTCACTTTTTTATTTGTTTTGGTTTTTGGCTGAATTTATAGTTGTATCATTTTAAACATCTAGTATAGATTAATATGCTTGTTTCACCTAGGTAGAAAAATATTGTATGACTGCATTATATTTAATGCTGACAACTCTAAAGACATGCCTTTTTAAAAACTTTTCAACAATTTAAAAGCTAGCTTTATTAACGGGAAGTTGCTATATAACACAGGGAGCTCAAGCAATACTCTGTGACTGCCTAGAGGGATAGGATAGGGGAGGGGTGGGAGGGAGGTTCCGGAGGGAGAGGATATACGTGTCCTTATGCCTGGAGCATAAGCATTTATGAGCATAAGCAATTTTCCTCCAGTTAAAAATAAATTTTTAAAAATAAGTAAAAACTAGCTTTATTTACCAGATTATTCCAGATCAAGACTGAAGCTTTGGATCGGTTTTTATATTTTTGAGAGTTTAAGTAAGCTTAACTTCTTATCTCTATATTAATTTGAATAGAACTTTGAGAGATTTTACAAATTAATTTGGTGATACCATTGGGAGGTAGGAAAATATTGCACAACTATAACATAAATATTTATTTTTTTAATTTTTATTATTTTTAAAATTTGTTTTTGGCCACAGTGGGTCTTATTTGCAGCGCATGGGCTCTTTGTTGCCGTGTGAGGGCTTTCTCATTTTTTTCTCTTTTCTTTGTTGTTGCTCACGGGCTCAGTAATTGTCGCCCACTGCTTAGTTGCCCTGCGGCATGTGGGATCTTAGTTCCCAGACCCGGGATTGAACCCATGAACCCTGCACTGGCAGGTGAATTCTTAGCCACTGGACCACAAGAGAAGTCCCTATAACATACACACATGGAAGAAACAGGCATATGGGCCTATGTGTGCAAAATCGCTTCAGTCGTGTCTGACTCGTTGTGACCCCAGGGACTGTAGCCCGCCAGGCTCCTCAGTCCATGGGGATTCTCCAGGCAAGAATACTGGAGTGGGTTGCTCTGCCCTCCTCCAGGAGATCTTCCTGACTCAGGAATGGAACCTATGTCTCTTAAGTCTTCTGATTTGGCAGGCAGGTTCTCTACCACCAGCTCTACCTGGGAAGTCCAAATAAGCATACAGACAGACACAAATAGAGATCTTACAGCTTTTGTTTTTTAAATTTTAGCCGTGTGTCAGGTACCTTAATACAAAACTCATTAGTTTACAGAAGAATCCAAATTTTTCCATAATTCTTCAAGCGCAGATAAAACAAGTTATGGTTTTCCATTCTTATATCCAAAGTTTTTTTACTGATACCAGTAGAGATTGCTTTTAAGATTTGTACCTGCCTTTGACAAATAAACTTATGGGGACTGTGGGCTAGATTTTGAGTCAGGAAGCTTTCATAATAGCTTGATTTTTTTAGGTCTCTTCCTTTTTTCCCTTCAACTCAGATGGTTGTGAACAGCGGTTTAGCTGTCTCCTGGGATGTTTACATTTCAATGATATGGTAAGAGTAACCTCTGAGGGACAGAGAAAAGATATAGGTTTCTCTCAGATGGAGTTTTAGGACATATTTGTCTATTATCAGAGGACTGGGGTAACCCTGCTTAAATTTTTTCTTCTTTTTCTTAAGTGCAGAACTGTTCTGTTTCCAATCTTTCACAATGTCTCTTATAGCTGTTTCTTATTTTTCATAATTTCTGCCAACATCTTGTGTTAGAAGAGATTTGGGGATTGGTAAGGTTTGGTGAACTTTTGGTTTTACAGCTGCATTTCTGGTTTTGTAAAGACTCAGTTTGTAAGACAAGGACAATTGCATTTTCATTCCTTGAAGAGTTGATTTGTAGCCTGAGGCTGACCTGCCCACTAGACTACATTATCCTCAAGTTGTTTCCTTATATCAGGGAGAAGAGTTCCAGCTATGATGCAAATGGAAATATCTCTATGTTCTAGATTTAGATCTGCTTGTGTTTGGAACATTTTCATAAATCATTCTACAAAGCCTTCCGCGTGTTTTCTTTTCCTGTGAGTTCAGAGCGTTATTGCCACTTAGGAGAGAAAGCTTTTTAAAAAAAGTTTCTATCAATCTCTGAATATCAACCTCCAATTCAGCCAGCTTCTAATCATACAGCACTTTAAAAAAATGTTTCAAGTATTTAAACCAAAAGTATACTTATCAAGTGACTCAAAATCAGCACTTAACCATGGGCACAAATGTGAAAGTTGCTCAGTCGCGTCTGACTCTTTGCGACCCCATGAACTACAGTCTGCCAGGCTCTCTCAGTCCTTGGAATTCTCCAGGTCAGAATACCGCAGTGGGTAGCCATTCCCTTGTCCAGGGGATCTTCCCAACCCAGGGATCAAGCCCCAGTCTCAAGCATTGAAGGCAGATTCTTTATCGTCTGAGCCACCATGGAAGCCCATGGGCACAAAAGATGTCCCTAAATAGGGTATAAGAGATACAGCCTTCTAAGATCCAACGCCTCTTCCATAGATAGCTGCTGGGCTACACCCCACAGGCCTGCAAGCTTCAAGACAGAGGAAGGCTCCTGGAGTCAGCAACTGAGACATTAGAGATTTAAAGGATGGGGGCCCTTACACCCTTGCAGCAAGGTCCTGGAGTGACACTCCCCCACATCCACGCGCAGTGGACGGCGGGCAGGATGTGGGGGCAGTCTTCATTCCCTGGGGTGGTGGGGGGGGGGAGTTGGCCAGCTATAGTGGACTTTACGTCAGTTGGCTCATTAGTTACCAGGGAAACCATCAGAAGGGCATGCCTCTCACTGGTCCTTTAATAAGAACACCATTAACTGAGGCCTGAGGCAAGCACACAGGACGGTCAGTCTTGCGAGTAAGGGGTAGGTGAAGCAGGCGCTGGTTGAACAGGATGTGTACAGACAGCAAAAGAACGGCCATCCGGAGGGGCCTGACTATACAGTAGCCGAAAGAATAAAGACTTAGACAATCTCTCCAAAGAGCAGTTGGGAGGCTGCTAGCCGCAAATTGGGCACAATCACATTTCTGTGCAGTCATACCTACAGGGCTTACAATCTGACATTTGGCTGTCTGCAAAAGCAGGAACTGACATTTGCATGCCCCGGTGGGCAGAAAGCCAAGCCAAGTTTTGAGGACACAAAACAAGAGACAATCAGGAAAGCAATACCTGTTTTTGGGAGGAAAAGGATCAATAACCAATTCGGGGACTTCCCTGTTGCTAGTGGCCAAGGCTTCGAGGTCCCAGTGCAGGGAGCCTGGGTTTCATCCCTGGTCGGGGAGCTAGATCCCGCATGCTGCAATGAAGAGCAAGGGCCCCGTGTGCCGCAACTAATACCCAGCATGGCTAAATAAATAAATAAAAATAAATATTAAGAAAAACAACCAATGAGTACTCCAAAACCAAATTGTAATCAGAGTCACAATCTCAAAAACTAATTCTTACAAAGGTTTTTCTCCTGCCAGTCTGAATCTGAAAAAGAATGGCTCTTTATCACCTTTGTCCAACTGGCCCACCCAGGTAGAGATCTAAGAAACTAACTGAGCAAGAATTCTTCTGTCAGCTTATGTCAGAGGTCGAGGGTCTCTGACTACAACCTCAGGATTGAGCAGGGTGTCCTCAGGAGATGGCGCTCCATGGTGGGTCACAGAAACTGTAAGAAAGAAAAGAAGTTTTCCTCCACCTTTTGAGGGTCCCTAACTAGGTCTGAAATTTAAACTGACAAAGACAAGTTGAGAAAAGCATACAGATTTTATAAAATATTTCTGTGTTTTGGTGAGACTGCCACAGGAGTCTACACAAAAGAATGAAGACCCAAAGATAAGACCAGAGTAGGAAGCTTCTATACCTTTTAGACAAAGAAACAACAATAAATTTGCAGAGAACTGGCAAGTCGGAGGGGTTTGGGCTAGGAGTCCTAAATGGTGAAAAAGTACCTCGGAAGGTAAGGTTTAGCTTAACAAGTTTACACAGATTTCTTCTCCCCAAATTCCCAGTCTGATGGTAGGAATGTCTCCCATCCTCCTGGTGCAGGGAGGGTACTTTGCACATGGGAGTTTTATGGCCTGTTTCCAGGAAGAAGGGTGAAAAGGTGGCGGAGGTCAGATAGAGTGAACTTCCTGCTTCTGCTGTCTCCTCAAACACCTTCAGCTTAAGATATTAATAGGCCACGATGCCATATATTGGAGCAGCATGACTTGAACCCCATGACCTTCTTGGTTGCTATCATTGCCTCTGTGGAGTGTCATTTTCTGCCAACATTCTGTGGGTCATTATCTTTGGAAAACAAATCTTGGCCAAAGAAGAGCACTTGAAATAATAGATAATGTTTTGATTATATTGTTCACTTTTCAAATAATTTTTATATGCATTCTATCCTTTAATTTTTGAACTAGCCCTAGGTGCTATAACCATCTGCATCATCTACATTTTATAGAAAATTAGACTATGACTCAGAGAGAGTCTTATTCCCACTTTATTTTGAGACTACTTTAATTGTGTAATTGTAGCCTCTCATTAGAGTGTAATTTATATATGTATACATATATATGTATTATGCTATGGTTGCAACTTCTGCAAATGAGAAAATTCTCCACTTATCCTTTCAGCAAACTGCTTAAGGCTACATTTGGTAAATAAGGAACTCAGTCTTTCAAAAACATCCTTCTTCCTTTTTCAAAGATGGCTTTGATGAATAAGTAATATTTTTTACAAAGTATAAAAGAAATCTACAGCAAAAATAACTATTTGTTTCATCCTATGAGGAGGCAAAACTCTATTATAATCAATATGAGAAACATAATTTAAAAGAGCTTTCATCCTATGTGAAGCTGCCAATGAGATCACTAATATAAAATAGGAAAACAAAACATAATTGTTCTTTCTTTCTTTCATTTTTAAAATACTTTTTTTTCTGATTTTCCATAATTATCATGTATCAATGTTCAGTTAAGTTCAGTTGCTCAGTCATGTTCGACTCTGTGACCCCATGAATTGCAGCAGGCCAGGCCTCCCTGTCCATCACCAACTCCCGGAGTTTACCCAAACTCATGTCCATTGAGTCGGTGATGCCATCCAGCCATCTCATCCCTTGTTGCCCCCTTCTCCTCCTGCCTTCAATCTTTCCCAGCATCAGGGTCTTTTCCAATGAGTCAGCTCTTCGCATCAGGTGGCCAAAGTATTGGAGTTTCCACTTAAACATCAGTCCCACCAATGAACACCCAGGACTGATCTCCTTTAGAATGGACTGGTTGGATCTCCTTGCAGTCCAAGGGACTCTCAAGAGTCTTCTCCAACACCACAATTCAAAAGCATCAATTCTTCAGTGCTCAGCTTTCTTAACATCCAACTCTCACATCTATACATGACCACTGGAAAACCATAGCCTTGACCAGATGAACCTTTGTTGGCAAAGTAATGTCTCTGCTTTTAAATATGCTGTCTAGGTTGGTCATAACTTTCCTTCCAAGGAGTGTCTTAATTTCATGGCTGCAGTCACCATCTGCAGTGATTTTGGAGCCCCCGAAAATAAAGTCAGTCACTGTTTCCCCATCTAATTGCCATGAAGTGATGAGACCGGATGCCATGATCTTAGTTTTCTGAATGTTGAGCTTTAAGCCAACTTTTTCACTCTTCTCTTTCACTTTCATCAAGAGACTCTTTAGTTCTTCTTCACCTTCTGCCATAGGGTGGTGCCATCTGCATATCTGAGGTTATTGATATCACCAAATAATTCTAAAGAAAGAAATATAATTTGAGATAACTTTTGTTCCAAAAATCACAAATTTTTTCTTCTCATTTTTAATGATCTCAGCTTTTGAATTTATCAACTAGCTTCTCTATGTTTTTGTTCGGCCATCCTACTCTCACTTGAAATCAACATTTTTAAAACTAAATTAAATTTTCTCCCTAACCAAACTACATTTATTGGCATCCCAATTTCTGTCTCTTTTTTATTCAGGTCCCAAACTTTGGGATTTTTTCAGCCCATCTCTAGCTACTCATTGCCCCCTTTAATGTCTTTCCATCCAGTGCATGTCTTTGTCAACGCGACTTGACGTTTTCTCCACATGGAGTTCTTCTTTGGGGCTCACTCACTTCTGGTTGTTAGGCCACCCTTGTTATAAGAAGTTTCCAAAATAATTTATTGACTCATGTCATTTCCTTGCCCAAAAGCTACTTCTATGGCTTGTTGGGAAAAGGGCTATTTCAGGTCTACATGCTAAGTTGCTTCAGTCGTGTCTGACTCTTTGCAACCCCATGATCTATAGCCCACCAGGTTCTTGTGTCCATGGGATTCTCCAGGCAAGAATATTGGAGTGGATAGCCATTCCCTTCTCCAGGGGATCTTCCAAAGCCAGGGATAAAACTGACATCTCCTGCATTGGCAGGTGGATTCTTTACCACTGGTGCCACCTTGCAGATCTAGGGATACCTCGTGCCGGAAAGCAAGGATGGGCTCAAGGATGACAGGCGTATGTCCAAGGGCCCAGGGATCGACGTGAAGGGCTGTTCCCACTGGTCATATTTGGGCCATTTGAGCACCTAAAATAGTAACAATTATGAGTTATAACACCATGAATTAGAAAATCCATGAGTCCACAATAAAGCAGAAAGAGAGAGGCAGAGAAGAGAAACAAGAAATAGAAGTTCTTCTGTGCAGAAAAATGATAACTTACAAATGTGTGAAAAATGATAGAATTAGAAAGCAGCATTGGGCTTCCCTGGTGGCTCAGATGATAAAGACACTGTCTGCAATGTGGGAGACCTCAGTTCGATTCCTCGGTCGGGAAGGTCCCCTGGAGGAGGGCATGGCAACCCATTCCAGGATTCTTGCCTGGAGAGTCCCCATGGACAGAGAAGCCTGGCAGGCTATAGTCCGTGGGGTCACAAAGAGTCAGACACAGCTGGGCGACGAAGCACAGCACACAATACAACCACTGATTGTGATAATTGGCCATCAGTGAGTGTGAGGGTCAGTAGATGCCAAATCCATCCATTGAAATGTCTTTTGGGAACAAGTTATGACAGTATCTAAGTACTAGCTTGCAAATTACTACCTAATTGCAAAGTAGAAAATATCCATTTATAGATCCAAAGGACACTACTTTGAGATCAAATTTAGCATCATCAGTAGCAGTGAGAGGCCCATAATGGATATACACAGATCAAGTGTTCTTGCCAAAATGTTTCATCCAAGTCCAGTTGTGAGGAAACAATCAGAAAACCCCTAAATGTGAGACTTTCTCCAAGAAAACTGGCTGGGACTCTTAAAAAAAAATTGAATATCTTGAAAGAAAAAAAGTCAGTATGAATAGTATAGATTAAAGGAAATTAAAGAGATGTAGCCTTGTGCATAAACCTTCATTGGCTCCTGTACAAAAAAGTGAAAACCAATTGCCGAGTAATAGAATATAATTATCCTTGGAAGATAAGTACTGGTGTTTAGGGATGAGATATTCCAATACCTGCAACCTATTTTCAAATGGTTAAGCAACAAAAATGTAATAAATGTAAAATTAGATAAATAAATTGATGTGTGTATAGATGTACATATACCTACAGGGAAGGAGGGAGTAGGAGCAAGCAAAAAATGGTAGATGTCACAAGAGGTGAGTCTAAGTAAAGGGTAGTATACTTTCAGCTTCTGTGTAAAGTTGAAAAATTTTAATGAAAAGTTGTGGGAGGAGAGAAGCCACTTGTCCAGAAGGATGAAGTCTGATCTCCTCGACCCAGCACCCAAGGACATCCTGTGCCTGGATCTCCTAAGCTGCATTCACTTTATAATCTGGGTCATGTCCCATCGACCCTGTTTTCCCAGTATCAGCACGATGCCCATTTGGTCTTCATAAACTTCTCCCCTCTACTCCCCTGCAGGAATTCCTTCTTATTCTTTTCACTGGAGTATAATTGCTTTACAAAGTTGTATACAGTGAAGTGAATCAGCTGTGCATGTGCGCATATATCCCCTCCCTCGGGTGTATTGAGGCTCCCTCAGCACCCCCATCCCACTCTCTCGGTCATCACAGAGTACCAAGCTGAGCTCCCTGTCCCTTATAGCATGCTCCCACTAGCTATCTATTTTATACGGGGAATATTACTCAGCCATAAAAAGGAACCAAATTAGGTCATTTGTAGAGATGTGGAATTCCCTTTCAGGGCAGACCAATCTACTTAATCTCACAACTTAGCTTGTATATATCTATCCGTGAACATTGCTCATTCTTTCTCCTCAAATGAAAACACTTTGCTCCCCATCAATCCATTCTCACTTGAGTATAAATATGACCATATAGGCTAGCACCTGCTACTTCCCTACATATTCCTATGTGTGAAGATACTCAATGATGATCTTAAGAGAAATACAAGGATCATAGCTTTTGATTCTTAGAGAATCCACCCTACCTAGGAAATAGCATCTTCAATAAAGAAGTATAGATTGATTGATACACATCCCTTCATTGTATTCATGTATGAGTTGATCATTATTTTGATATCAAACTTCCAGAAAAAAAGGAAATTCAGTAAATTAACTAATTTTCTCTGTGACATGCCAAGGAAATAAGGCTAACACCTGCTATTTCCCTGCATAGTACTATATGTGAAGATATTCAATTATCATCTTCTTAAGAGAAAAACAAGGATCATAACTTTTGATTCTTAGAGAACCCACCTTAGTTAGGAAATAACATGTCTTCAATAAAGAAGTATAGATTGATTGATCATATCTTTTCACTGTATTCATGTATGAATTAATCATTATTTTGATACCAAACTTCCAGGGGAAAATAAGGAAGAAATTTAGTAAATTAACTAATTTTCTCTGTGACATGCCAAGGAAAAAAATCATTTAAAAACTTATTTTTCAGATCAGGTGGGTTTGGGTTAAATGTTTTTATTTTTCTGTGAACACTGGTCTTGCACAGACTGCACTAGGCTTGGATGAGTAGGGGAAGGTTACCTACCTGATCATTTGCTTACAGTATCCTCTTATCTCATTCTATGGCACTAACCTCCTTCTGTGTTTAATTTAGACACTGCTGTCGATGATCTTTTCTGCTCTCGGAATTGCTTTCTCTGGATACTGCCTGGTCATATCTGCTCTGGGCCTTCTTCAAGGCCCATATTGCCGTACCCTTGATGGCTGGGAGTACGCCTTTGAAGGCACTGCAGGACGGTAAGGAATAATTCCCTGATTTGGGAGGATATCTGAAAGTCAGGAGCACCCGACGTCATGCTCATACTCACTTTCCGTGATCCCTTTGTGCTTCTGTGTGTCTACCTTAGTCCAGAATTTTGTTAATAGCTTACTGATATTCTGACCAATTTGTTCCTACATAGATCATTGTTTATATATCTATTTTTTCCTCCAGTCTTTTAATGCCACATGCATGACAGCATGTTGAGGCTGTCATGAGCATTTCCAGATGAAAGACATGTTCTGCTGTACTGCAGAACAGCTTCGTGGTTACTGAGGTCTGGCAATTGCTGGAGCTTTGGGGATCTCAGTTGTTCTGAGAGGTCAGTCTTATTTTGTGACCAAGGCACGCTGGAATGTAGACTCTTACAGATGGACAACGGCTTGGCGGGGAGAGCGTCACAGTGCCCTCGGATGGTGCCATCTGGGGCCATTCCATCAGGAGCCACACAGAGGTAGAACCAGGCAGGATGGGCAGCGAAGTGCGGTCTGAGATCCAAGGACACAGTGGGCGCAGGAGTTTGTGGAAGCAGCTGGGAGCGTACTGAGTGTGTCCTCAGGGAGAGTGCGAGGGGTGCTCTTGCTCTGAGGGCTGCCAGTTCAGTCAGGTGCCGAGGGACCCAAGCCTGGGTTACAGAATGCCTCGCACTGGCATTGTACTGGACTCGTAGAAGAAGGGCCCCGACAGAGATACAGGAGAGATCCACTGAATCTCTCCCTGCCTCATTCTGTGCTCAGAATTCTAACGGAATAAATGAGGGAGGGTCTGTACCTTTCCTTGGGGAAGTTACACTTTCTTCTCAATTCCCCATGACTGGCTGTATCATTCAGTCTCATCCATGGGGCTGCCCTGGTGGTCCACTGATTAAGAATTCGCCTTCCAAGGCAGGAAGAGCCTTCCAATGGCAAGAACTAAAGAGCCTCTTGATGAAAGTGAAAGAGGACAGTGGAAAAACTGGCTTAAAACTTAACATTCATAAAACGAAGATCATGGCATCTGGTCTCAGCACTTCATGGCAAAAAGATGGGGAAACAATGCAAACAGTGACAGACTTTATTTTTCTGGGCTCCAAAATCATTGCAGATGGTGACTGCAGCCATGAAATTAAAATACGCTTGCTCCTTGGAAGAAAAACTATGACCAACCTGGACAGCATGTTAAAAAACAGAGACATTACTTTGCCAACAAAGCTATGGTTTTTCCAGTAGTCATGTATGGATGTGACAGTTGGACCATAAAGAAAGCTGAGTGCGAAAGAATTGATGCTTTTGAACTGTGGATTTGGAGAAGACTCTTGAGAGTTCCTTGGACTGCAAGGAGATCCAACCAGTCCATCCTAAAGGAGATCAGTCCTGAATATTCATTGGAAGGACTGATGCAGAAGCTGAAACTCCAATATTTTGGCCACCTCATGCAAAGAACTGACTCATTGGAAAGGACCATGATTCTGGGAAAGATCGAAGGCAGGAGGAGAAGGGGATGACAAAGGATGAGATGGTTGGATGGCATCACTGACTCGATGGACATGAGTTTGAACAAGCTCCAAGAGTTGGTGATGGACAGGGAGACCTGGCGTGCTGTAGTTCATGGGGTCTCAAAGAGTCGGACATGACTGAGGAACTGAACTGAACTTTCAGAGCAGGGGACATAGGTTGGATACCTGGTCTAGGAACTAAGATCCCACACGGGGACATGCTGAGTCGGGTCCGATTCTTTGTAATCTCACGGACTGTAGCCCACCAGGCTCCTCTGTCCATGAGATTCTCCAGACAAGAATACTAGAGTGTGTTGCCATGCCCTTCTCCAGGAGATTGTCCTGACCCCGGGATCAAACCCAAGTTTCTTGCATCTCCTGCATTGGCAGGTAGATTATTTACCACTGAGCCGCCTGGGAAGCCCAAGATCCCACATGCCCTGGGGCGACTAACTGACCCACTACTGAGCTAGTGCAGCCAAAAGTAAAAGTAGAAAAGCAAATATTTTAAAAAGCAAAGCAAAGCTCACATGCATTTCAGGTCTTACATGGTCACCTCATCCTGCCGGAGAGCATAATTGCCTCTGCGCCCGTAGTTGCTTTTATCCCAAAGCTTCCACAAGCTGCCACATGCTGTGAGCAGAACTCTCCTTCAGGTCTGAGAATGTAGAAAATTATTTCAGGTTTCCTCTGAACACCTGGGGGAGACACTCCTTTGGGACTGAAGGGGCTCGGGAAAGCGGGCCTTAATGTAGAAAGTCCCAATGGGTACAAGGAGTCACTTTTTATGCCGTCAAACCCTTAAAATTTTCCTACCACCGAACCAAATAAGGCTCCAATTTCAATGTGAAATTTGCCCAAATCAGTTTTTTTTAATATTTATTTTTATTTTATGTATCTTTTGGTTGTGCCAGGCCTTAGTTGCCCCTTGCAGGATCTTTGATCTTCGTCATGGCATGTGGCATCACAACTGGGCCCCCTGCATTAGGAGCTCAGAGTCTTAGTCACAGGACCACCAGGGGAGTCCCCCCCATCCCAGACTGGCTGTTCGTGTGTACATTTATTCAACAGATATTTATTAAGCACCTACTATGTCCAGCCCTTGGATTAGGTGCTAGAGAATCAAAAATAAATCACACAGGTTCACTTCCCTCTAGAAATTCACACAAACCTAAGAGAACATTCTGCTGAGAAGACAGCCTTAGAACGTATATTTCCCTTGGAGCACTGGGCTTGTATGCTTGTGAATCTGGGTTCAAGTCTCCCCATCTCCTACTTACAAACTGTATGGCCTTAGACAAATGTCTGGATATCTCCGAGACTTTGTAAACTGGAGGTAATAATCATTTTGCATAATTGAAAATTAAACAGAAGTGAACTTTCAGATGTTCAAACTGGTTTTAGAAAAGGCAGAGAAACCAGAGATCAAATTGCCAATATCTGCTGGATCATCGAAAAAGCAAGAGAGTTCCAGAAAAACATCTATTTCTGCTTTATTGACTATGCCAGAGCCTTTGACTGTGTGGATCACAATAAACTGTGGAAAATTCTGAAGGAGATGGGAACACCAGACCACCTGACCTGCCTCTTGAGAAACCTGTACACAGGTCAGGAAGCAACAGTTAGAAGTGGACAAGGAACAACAGACTGGTTCCAAATAGGAAAAGGAGTACATCAAGGCTATATATTGTCACCCTGCTTATTTAACTTATATGCTGAGTACATCATGAGAAACACTGGTCTGGAAGAAGCACAAGCTGGAATCAAGATTGCTGGGAGAAATATCAATAACCTCAGATATGCAGATGACACCACCCTTCTGGCAGAAAGCGAAGAAGAATAAAGAGCCTCTTGAGGAAAGTGAAAGAGGAGAGTAAAAAAGTTGGCCTAAAGCTTAACATTCAGAAAACTAAGATCATGGCATCTGATCCCATCACCTCATGGGAAATAGATGGGGAGACAGTGGAAACAGTGTCAGACTTTATTTTTGGGGGGCTCCAAAATCACTGTAGATGGTGATTGCAGCCATGAAATTAAAAGATGCTTACTCCTTGTATTTTTCACAGAACTAGAAAAAATAATTTCACAATTTGTATGGAAATACAAAAAACCTCGAATAGCCAAAGCAATCTCGAGAAAGAAGAATGGAACTGGAGGAATCAACCTGCCTGACTTCAGACTCTACTACAAAGCCACAGTCATCAAGACAGTATGGTACTGGCACAAAGACAGAAATATAGATCAATGGAACAGAATAGAAAGCCCAGAGATAAATCCACGAACCTATGGACACCTTATCTTTGACAAAGGAGGCAAGGATATACAATGGATAAAAGACAATCTCTTTAACAAGTGGTGCTGGGAAAACTGGTCAACCACTTGTAAAAGAATGAAACTAGAACACTTTCTAACACCATACACAAAAATAAACTCAAAATGGATTAAAGATCTAAATGTAAGACCAGAAACTATAAAACTCCTAGAGGAGAACATAGGCAAAACACTCGCCGACATAAACCACAGCAGGATCCTCTATGACCCACCTCCCAGAATATTGGAAATAAAAGCAAAAATAAACAAATGGGACCTAATGAAAATTAAAAGCTTTTGCACAACAAAGGAAACTATAAGCAAGGTGAAAAGACAGCCCTCAGATTGGGAGAAAATAATAGCAAATGAGGAAACAGACAAAGGATTAATCTCAAAAATATACAAGCAACTCCTGAAGCTCAATTCCAGAAAAATAAATGACCCAATCAAAAAATGGGCCAAAGAACTAAACAGACATTTCTCCAAGGAAGACATACAGGTGGCTAACAAACACATGAAAAGATGCTCAACATCACTCATTATCAGAGAAATGCAAATCAAAACCACAGTGAGGTACCATTACACGCCAGTCAGGATGGCTGCTATCCAAAAGTCTACAAGCAATAAATGCTGGAGAGGGTGTGGAGAAAAGGGAACCCTCTTACACTGTTAGTGGGAATGCAAACTAGTACAGCCACTATGGAAAACAGTGTGGAGATTTCTTAAAAGACTGGAAACAGAACTGCCATATGACCCAGCAATCCCACTTCTGGGCATACACACTGAGGAATCCAGATCTGAAAGAGACACGTGCACCCCAATGTTCATCGCAGCACTGTTTATAATAGCCAAGACATGGAAGCAACCTAGATGCCCATCAGCAGACGAATGGATAAGGAAGCTGTGGTACATATATACCATGGAATATTACTCAGCCGTTAAAAAGAATTCATTTGAATCAGTTCTAATGAGATGGATGAAACTGGAGCCCATTATACAGAGTGAAGTAAGCCAGAAAGATAAAGATCATTACAGTATACTAACACATATATACGGAATTTAGAAAGATGGTAATGATAATCCTATATGCAAAACAGAAAAAGAGACACAGATGTACAGAACAGACTTTTGAACTCTGTGGGAGAAGGTGAGGGTGGGCTGTTTCGAAAGAACAGCATGTATATTATCTATGGTGAAACAGATCACCAGCCCAGGTTGGATGCATGAGTCAAGTGCTCGGGCCTGGTGGGCTGGGAAGACCCAGAGGAGTCGGGTGGAGAGGGAGGTGGGAGGGGGGATCAGGATGGGGAATACGTGTAACTCTATGGCTGATTCATATCAATGTATGACAAAACCCACTGAAAAATTAAAAAATAAATAAATAAATAAAAGACGCTTACCCCTTGGAAGCAAAGCTATGACCGACCTAGACAGCATTGTAAAAATCAGAGGCATTACTTTGCCAACAAAGATCCATTTAGTCAAGGCTATGGTTTTTCCAGTGGTCGTGTATGGATGTGAGAATTGGACTGTGAAGAAAGCTGAGCGCCGAAGAATTGATGCTTCTGAACTGTGGTGTTGGAGAAGACTCTTGAGAGTCCCTTGGACTGCAAGGACATTCAACCAGTCCATCCTAAAGGTGATCAGTCCTGGGTGTTCATTGGAGGGACTGATGCTGAAGCTGAAACTCCAATACTTTGGCCACCTGATGCGAAGAGCTGACTCATTGGAAAAGACTCTGATGCTGGGAAAGATTGAAGGAAGGAGAAGGGGACGACAGAGGATGAGATGGTTGGATGGCATCACCGACTCGATGGACATGAGTTTGAGTAAACTCTGGGAGTTGCTCATCGACAGGGAGGCGTGGCGTGCTGTGATTCATGGGGTCGCAAAGAGTCGGACACGACTGAGTGACTGAACTGAACTGAGAGCACAAATTGAATGTAATAATCTGTCAACATGCCAAGTTGTATTATTAAAATCATGGCTTTGCATAACCTTCTTTACCATGTAATGTCTTCCATCTGCTACGTGGTGGACAAGCTCAGCCATTGGTTCAGCCACTGGCATCCTGACCAGTGAGGATCCTGAATCAGTCCCATTCAACAAGCATTTGGTGATCTTTGCAATGTGCCAGGCTCTACCTTAGGCCTTAGATGTGCCTGTTCAGAGATGGATAAATCACTGCAGTGTTCTCACAGTACACTATTTAGTGAGGAACTAGACACACAGATATCGCTGTGGGTATATTTATAACATAATGAAGTAAATGCTGTATTAAACTGTATAGAGATTGTGGGAAGAATGAACATCAGGGCGAACTTCTCTGTTGCTTCCCAGATCCTGCTAGTGTACTATCCCTGCTAGTGCCTCATTCTATTTATACAAGGAAAATAAATAGAACCATCTCCTAGAATAAAAATAGAAATCTTGCAAGTCATCTTCCTTTAAGGTGTTGGATGATCTGTGCCAATGATAGACTGGGAGCAATCTAGAGAAAGGATCTTGAAGTGATTATCTTTCCCAGTACCTGAGACCGAACTAGGGTTAGGAGGGTGTATGAAGTGGCTCTTGGGAAATGATCACAGGAAATTACATCTGCATCATGCTTTATAGATTCCAAAGCATTTCTACATTCCTCTCATCAAATATTCACAATAACCCTAGGGTTAGGTATTTTACACCCATTGTCCAGATCAAAGAGGTAAAGTCCCTAGCCCTAGATCTTACAGATTCAGGAGGTCTGAGTCCATATTCAGTACTGTTTACCACTTGAGACACCCATTAGCAATATCAAGAAATTTTCAAGTTTGCCTCTGAATGTCCCAGAACACTAAGAAGAGGAAACGAAGAATGGGAAGAAAGAGAGCTACATGCCACTTGGCTGGCACCAAGGTTGCCTGAATGGCTGCTTTGGGAAAAATCATCTTGTTATTAACAAGATATTTACAAACAACTCTGCCCTGAAATTGGACTTGATTGTTTTTCTTCGGGGGATTTTTTTTTTTTTAATTTTTTTGAGGCGATCAGTTTTTATTTCAATTTAGTTCAACAAAGCGTGTCACATTTGGAGAAATGCTAATGGCCATAACTGACCTGGAAGTGGGCAACAGTCAGTCAGGATAATTCAGCGTGATTTTAAGATTATCTTAAAGTGAAGATGGTTTAATCCTCAGAATCCTGTGCTTAGCTAGACGAATCAAACCGCTGGGTTTTTTTGCATTTTCTCTTCATAATCTCAATCTTCTTAAAAGCTGCAGAACATACAGTGAACCCCGGGCCAGCAGCATCACCTGAGAACTTAGAAACACAAAGTCTCCAGTCCCATCCAGACCTTCTGAATCTGAAGTTATGGGCTGGGGCCCAGGAGTCCGCATTTTCACAAGCCTTCCAGATAATCGATGTATGCTCAAATTCACTCTTCTCCAGTGGCTCAGCAAAAACTTGCCTGTAATGCAGGAGACACAAGAGACTCGGGTTCAGTCCCCGGGTTGGAAAGATGCCCTGGAGAAGGAAATGGCATCCACTCCAGTATTCTTGCCTGGGAAATCCCATGGACAGAGGAGCCTGGCAGGATACAGTCCATGGGGTCGCAAAGAGTCGGACACAGCAGAGTACGCAGGCGTGCATGCTCAAATTTTAGAACCACTGTTACAGAGGACTTTGGGGCCGAGTATAGGAATAACTAGCACCCTTTCTCTTTGCTGTCTTACGGCCTGTTATTTTATATCCACTGCTAGCTCAGCCCTGATCCTGAGAGCCCGAGCTAACTGCAGGCTCCTGGGGAATGGTCAGTCTCTGCCTCTCTTGGTGTTGACATGTGCAGCTTCTCATGGCCCTGGATTCATCAGTACGCCTCTTTCCTCCTAAGAGAATTGCAGTTGTCTGAGGCATGTCCACCATAAACATAGTCCAGCGCTGCGCATACCCCATGTTCAGCATTTATGTTTGACAATTTGACAGATTAATTAATGTTGAATAACATTATGTTTTTAATCATACACATTAATTTCCTAAACATACAACAACTTGCAGCCTACTTCCTTGGACCAAGTCTTTAGGCTTGGCCATGCATCATTTTACAAATGCGTTCTTCTCTCAGCTTCCTTACAGATTCCAGAGAATGGATTCAGTGCCTGGAACCCGCGCATGTAGTGGAGTGGAACATCATCTTATTTTCTATTCTAATAGCTCTCAGTGGGCTTCAAGTGGTTGTCTGCCTCATCAGAGTGGCCATTCAGCTGTCCAAGACCCTCTGTGGAACCTATTCAGTCATTATCCAGGTAACAGACCCCCACTGGCCTCTGTCCCTCCTCCTTTCCCTCCGAGGTCCCGGATTCAGTGTGTCTTGCTGAAAGACTTTTTGGAATTGCATCACTTTCCTTCCATTCCTACTGCCCTCATCTTTACTCAGCCTCTAATATCTCAATTTTTTCTTATATTCCAGTCTGTCTGTTGGCCTGTCTAAATGGACTGAACCAAAGGAATAATTGCAAAATCATCTTCTGTGTTCCATGGTGAAAACAACACATGTTTTGAATGAGCAACATTTCTATGTAGAAATAACTCAAAGCTCAAAGAAATCTGGCCATTCATTGAGAATGTCCCTGTTCATAAAATTGTCGAAGGCTCACAACCTAATCCCAGTGAAGTAACTTCTCTTTTGAATGCTGCTACATTCAGCTATTCATAATAATCTTTCTTAATTATGGAGTTATTAGTGGTTTTGAGTGGTTTTGAAGAAGGGAAATATGTCTTTATCCTGTTGAAATGACAGTACTTCTGTTTCATCTGCTAAAATATTAATGGTAATTTAATTATGGTTGAAACTGCTAAAACTATTCAGCAAGTTCAGACTAAAGAGAAATCAAGAATGAGACATCCTGCCTCTTGTTTAGCAACATATAATAGTAAATACCTTTTCTAGTAGTTTCAAATAGATATTTTCTAGTTCTAACATCTAACACGTTTAGAATGTAAACTATAAATTTAAGTTGCTTCTTGGATTATGGATCATTAATCAAGTCAAGTTTACTCACTTTGTTTTTCTTCATTTTTCATAGCCTGGAATCATTTGACCAAGGACAAGAATGTTTTTCTTTATCAAGATATGGCCATCCACCTGTGTCTCCTGAATGGACTGGAGGGTCACATTCAAACGATGTTTTTTCCCTCCGGATGGTGTTTGCTGTCCTCACTGCAATGCTGTCCTTTTAAAAATTTTTTCAAAGCTATGTGTGTCAGGATCTTCAGAAATGTTCATATCTTTTTGATCAAATAAAATCAAATAAATCCAACTTCAATAAACTTCGCTCTGAAAATAAATAAGAATACAAGATAAAACTTAATGCAAACACATGTATTTGAACATCACTTAATATTCTGGAAAATTAGAAATACCCAGAAAATCGAACTTTATGGAAAGGATTAAATAAAGCATGGTACATTCTTTGTAATATGATATAAAATGATGTTTTAAAGATAATGAGTACTGAGGCTTTCCCTGGTGGTCCAGTGGTTAAGACTCCAAGCTCCCAGTGCAGGGGGCAAGGGTTTGATGCCTGGTCGGAGAACTAGGATCCCACACATTGCATGGGGCGGCCAAAAAATAAAAAAATAAATAAAGATTATGAGTTGTACTAGTGAAAAAGCAGGTCACAAATTTATATTTGCAGTGTAAGCATAGCTATCTAAAACAAACAAACCCAAACAATCAAAATATAGGATAAAAACTAAATCTAGATGGATTTACACAGAAATGTCAGCTGTGGTTGATTTGGGTCACAGGTGACCCTTCCCACTCTTCTATATATTCCATGTTTTCTTTATTACTTTTTACTATTCAAATACTTTTAAAAAAACATATTTTTACTGTAAAAATTTTGCTATTTTCCCAAACTTTAAAGGAATATGCTTTTTCCAAATGTTTTCCAACTCTGACTATCTGTAAACATCACAGAATAACACTTCAGTCAATGTTCAGTGGGGAAAGTAATGAGATAGATTAGCCAAAAAAAAAAGTTGTATATAAACTTATACAATCTAACTGAGTCCTTGGCCTTATTTTCTCAGTCCTAGCGGTGACTATGGTGGCCTGCAAGAGGTAAGTGACTTGAAATGAATGTGCAGTTGAGGACACGCTCGGCGGTTTAGAGAAAGTGACCACTGACTAGTTGATACCTGGATCATGGGAAGTTACCACTACTGTATTTATTTTTTTTTTAAGTTTTTTAAAAGGTAAAACACTTATGAGGTTTCTACCTATACTTATTGTAACTTCCTGGAGGACAGTAGTCATGTCTTATATTTCCCCATCATCCATAGGGCCTAGCACAAAGTGGGCATAGGAGATGCTTGGCATTGGACAGTCACGCCAGGCTCTTCTGCCCTCTGTGGCTGCTCCGCTGAGTATCTGTCTCCATTATGGGCCCACTGGGCCTCAACGCTTCTGTCGCTTCCCACTGCCTTTCCCCATTGACACTGTCTGTTGCTCTACCAACACCTGCTCTATGCCAAAGCTGGGCAATAGTAGCCAGCCGTCTGGAGAACGGCTCTTTCCTCGGTGCCTGTTCGACCTGTTGTTCGTTGTTCAGTCACCCAGTTGTGTCTGACTCTTTGAGACGCCATGGAAATAGCTATAGCTCAACCTATAGCTTCTTTTAAAGAAGCTGCCCAGTCCACAGCCGTTGCTGAAGCTAGTGAGTATCCTAAAGCAAGCCATGCTGGATACCACATGATCCCATGCCTGGGGCCTAACTAACAGAGCTGGGAGCAGCACCCAAGTCACAGGCAGCCTGTTGTTACTCTAGCGGCAGGTGATTTAGGCTAAAGGCAAACACTGTCCAAATGAGAGTGGTGGTTATTCTTCCTTGAAAATTTGAATTGCAAAGCCGAAAATGAAGCAATGCAGACAATGCCATCAGAAAATAATTAAAGATGAGGAAGAAAGTCAACATCAGAGAGGTTCTCTGGTTATTTCATCATGTCCATAAGCTCTTCATACCCAGCAGTCTCGTTTTTCAGCTCTCTGAAAGCCTCCTCTTACAAGTGAACTTCTAGCAGGTCAGCACCCCCGGTTTTGTCAGTAACACTCTCTCAGTGGTGTTTATTTTTATTTTTTTTTCTCAGTCGTGTTTAGATTAAGTATGGTACCACACACTGAGTGGACCGTGAATCGATTTCCCAATATTCCCAACTGGGAATATTCCCTAACAACAAGAAAGAAGAAAGAAAGAAGAAAGTGTTCGCTGCTCAGTCGTGTCCAACCCTTTGTGACCCATGGACTGCAGTCCACCAGGGTCTTCTGTCCAGGGGATTGTCCAGGCAAGAACACTGGAGTGGATTGCCATCTCCTCCTCTAGGAGATCTTCCCCACCCAGGGGTCAAACCCCTGTCTCCTGTGTCTCCTGCATTGGAGGCAGATTCTTTACCCGCTGAGCGATCAGGTAAGCCCCAAGAAGGGCACACTCAAATTCAGTACAGTGTGTCTATCAGTGAGTCAAATACTAACCAGCCATCCAATTGTTTTTAATATTTAAAGAGTATATGCTAGGAATTCCCTAGTGGTCCAGTGACTAAGACGCCACAGTTTCACTGCCTAGCCCAAGTTCCATCCCTGGTCAGAGAACTCAGACCCCACAAGCCAGGCAGTATGGCCAAAAAAGAGTATATGCTGATGCTGCAATTTTAAGTAAAACATCTGAATACAAATTTTTCTATGCAGTTTGAACCCAAATTTTCAAATCACCACAAAACTACATGTGGACATGTACAAACATTCAGACACATAGAAAAATACCTAAAAGTTAATAATTAATAATTACCACCTAATGACGAGACCACGGGTTGTTTCGTTTCTTTATATTGCTCTGTGTTTCCACATGTTCCTTTGAAAATGCATTACTTGAAGAATTAGAAAAAATAAATGTCATTTTAAAAAAAGTATCCTCTAATCCTTTCTGAAAAATCCATTTGAGGACCTTAAAATAGGAAAGAACTGGACATGAAACTGTGTATGATAACCATTTCCTTACACTTTTAAGAAGGGACCTATTTCATTTTTTAAGTCTCAGAGCGGTTGAGTATCGCCAATTAATCCTAACGGAGAATGATTTCTATTTTGTCCACTTATGCTCTTATATTTATTATCTCTCTTATTTTCCTTGCTTCTTTCTCACTGTACTTTCTCTGACTTAAATTGAAAGGCTAGTTTATTAATTTTTAATTTTTCTTCTTTTTTAAGCATGTAAGCATGTAAGTGGTCCCAGGACTTCCCTGATGATCCAGTGGTCAGGAATTCACCTGCCAAAGCAGAGGAAATGGATTCAATCCCCGGTCCAGGAAGAGTTTGTGAGGCAGCTGAGCCCACGCGCGCAACTACGGAGCCTGTGGGCGCCGGCTGCTGCAGCCCGAGGCCTGGAGCCCGTGTCTGCGACGAGAGGCCCTGCAGCGAGCACCTGCGCGCTGCATGGGGAGGAAGCTCTACCCGCCGCCAGAGGAAGCCTGCGTGCAGTGACAAGGGCCCAGCGCAGCCAAAAATCAGCTAAAGAAAAAGACCATAGTGGTCTCTTATCTGCAGGAGACCCACTCCAAGGCTCCCACTGGATGCCTGACA